>NC_044923.1:14549323-14683536 GCF_003576645.1 Ipomoea triloba | reverse complement strand
CTAGTCCAAGGTTCAAATAAAGATGGAGTATTGTCCTAAGATAGCTCCTAAAGTAAGGATAGAGATGGATCGAAATACCTTAGACCTAACAAGAAACCCTTAGTCTCGAATCCTCAAAGACTTAGAAGAATCCCATTGTAGCTTCAAGTACCTCGATGACGCAATCTTCAATCAACTAGAGTCGGATCTAGTTTCCTTCGATTCAAGAACGAGTCCACGAACCTAAATCTAAGGTTGAAGAAAGGAAGATTGATTCGAGTCCACGAATCAATTTGCTAGTTGAGTCCACGACTAGCCACTAATTGAGTCCACAATTAGCTATAAGGTTTCTTACACAAGTGTAAAGAAAAACTTAAGAATTTTATTGAATGAAAGCCTCTCTAAACTGATATGATTGTGTCCTATTTATAGGTATAGGGACATCATTATAATCCTAAATACAATTGGAAAAAGAGTCCTAAACCTAATCTAAAAAGCAAGTAAATATAGTCCTATTTAGAAAGGGATTTAAGGAATCTTTTCTAAATACAAACTAGTGTTTTCTCTTTCATGCCAAACAATTTAAAATAATGATGAACACAAATAATAGGGCTGATTTGGGCCTAATTTAAATCCCAAAATTAGCACTAAAAGCCTTGAGTTCTTCTTCATCTTTTGCAATTGGGCTTGACTTGGATTTCCACCATCTTTGAACATCACCAATGAAGAGTTGCTTTAATTGTTTGGACTTGGGCCTTGTGATTGGCCCAATTGGTACTCTCAATGGATCTTCATTATGTTGCGCCGCATCATATCTCCATTTCTTCAATGGATTCCTTGGTTAGCATTTTAAAATTTTCAAATCTTTGAATAACAATACTAAGCTTATTTTCTCTAATATGTTCATTACCACTAGATAGCTCAGTGAGCTTATCCCACAGTTGCTTAGCTGATCTTGTAAAAGCCTTGAATTTGTTGAATGTTGTGGGATTGAACATCTGCACTATAACATTGATGGCTTGATTGTCTAAGTTGTTACAAATGTGATCCTCTTTGGTCCATTCTTCAACTACCTTATCAACATACGTTGGCCTAACGGGTGGTTGTGGTTTAGCCGTGCTACAGTGTTGGAGGCTTCAGCTTGCCTTGATGACCATGTTGAACTGGCATTGTTGGTGCTGTATTCACCTTTTCTATTTTGATGGGACCATGTTGTATCACTACCCACATCCTACTATGCATTGCAGAAATATGAATATGCATTCTAATACACCATTCATCATAGTCATCTGGTAAATATATTAAATAGAATCAGCTAGTGCCATTTTCCAAAATCTTTATGAAAATACAAATGCTACAAATTTTCAAGTATGGATCAATTCAGTTTAACCAAAGATAGTTATTTTTAATAACCGCTCTGATACCACTTGTTGGTCCCGAAAGAGGTGAATGTCTAGAGAGTGAAGGAGGGGGGACTAGATAGACTTTCAAAAATTCTAACTTTTCTAGATTAAATTGGATTTTCAAAAATCAAGAGTATAATCAGCTTGAGAGTTTATTAATGCACTGCGGAGTATTTAACTGGAGTATGATACTCCTTGACTTGGATATCCCCACCAAATCTTCAACACCTAATCTTCACACCAAGGATTGTCTACCAAGTTCACTTGAACAAGATCTTCACCACGATAGTAAAACTGTAATGAAGGTTGTTTGTTCTTCACAAACTGATTTTGGATAAGAAGCTTTAGGGATACTAGATATAGCTTCAATGTTTATGTGCTTCTTTCCTATTTTTAGCATACAGTAACTTGTAAATCTCTCTCCTGGCGAAAGGGAGAGCCGGGAATTAGTGGAAGAACTGGACAACACTGGTCCACGTGTCCCCCACGCGTGGAGGACACGTGGAATCATTCCAGTGTTGGTCCACGTGGAGGCTCCACGCGTGGCCTTCACGTGGACCGTTTCCAGTAGCTCTCTACGCGAACCATCCACGCGTGGAGCTCACGTGGAGAGGCTACTTGAGCTGAATAAAAACTGCTTGGCCGAACCACGCCCAAAACACCTAAAACACCATTTTTCTTCATCTTTCTCCCACGCAAGAACACCCCCCCCCCCCCGCAATGTTTGATCTTCTACATCTGATGCAGTGAGAGCGGGGTGTGAAAATGGGTGTAAAGTCGAACCACGAGGATTGGATTTTATGGCACGTAAGGATTAATCACCTAGACTTTAGTCACCAAGGTCTTGAAACCCATAAGGATCCAAGCAACCATTTTAAGGATTAAAGTATAACAACTAAGAAGTAATTTTGGAATTATGGATATAAGGGAAAACAAGCCTAAACTAGGATTAAAATCTATTGGGAAGAATGGGTTAGATTAGGTGTATTACTCTATTGATGCATTAACACTTGAGTTGGGGGATGAACAATAACCCTAGGTTCTTGATGCTAGCACAAAAGAATCCAAGTTTCCACAAGGATTAGAACAAAGGTTTCCCCATTCCCATGGTGTATCAACCTAAGTTCTTGAAGAACAAAAGCTTTTTAAGCCCCAAATCTACCCCTATTTCCATAGAAGAGAAAATGGGTTTGAGATTGTATTGGCTTAAGTCTTCCATCCAACTTCCATTGAAATGAAAGACTTTCCAAAGACAAGCAATAATCATTGCGCAACTAATCATTGAAAGATAAAATCAAAATCCAACTCAAACTCAAGAACCCTAAATGGGTGTTCATCCCTTTATGCAATAATCATCTAACTAGCATCAATAAGAGCAACCCTTTATGCAATAATCATCTAACTAGCATCAATAAGAGCAATAAACACCAAATCTAACCCATATGAAAGACTACTCACTCATATTTACACCAAATCTAACCCATATGAAAGACTACTCACTCATATTTAAGGTAAACATAGCAAGATTCAACAAGGAAAGCATAAATATGCAATAAATGTAAAACACTTGAAGAAGAGGGAGTAAGAGTTTTACTATTAATGATGGAGAGATGTTGTTGGAATCCCTTCCAAAACCACCAAAAGATGCTTGCAAAGTGTTCTACAATGTCAATCTAAGCTATTCTAAGCTAAAAATGGCTAATGAAAATATTAGAGAGAGAGTCTAAACTAGCTAGGGTTCGGAATCCCTAAAATTACAGCAGAAACGCGCTTAAACAGAACATCACAGACCAAAACGGGCAGGGACACGGCCGTGTCATGGGCCGTTTCGGTCTGTGACTTTTTTCGTTTCTGGGCCGGACTGAAACGGCCATGGACATGGCCGTGTCATGGGCCGTTTCCCTTCATTTTCCAGCTTTTTCTTTGTTTCTTGCTCCATTGTGCGCTCCGCTGCTCTTCTCCCTCCTTGAGTGGAATCCTAAGCTACCAAAAATTGATTCGAAGCCATCAAATGTGCTCCCTTTTCTACTTGTTGCGGATGAATAGACCTTTAACACAAAATCACACAATCAAGTAACAAATTCCACTCAAGTGACAATACTTTACTATAAAAATAAATGGGAAGTGGGGCAAAAAGGCATTTAGAAATAGAGTTATCAACATCACTTTTCTTCAATTTTGTGCAAAAACAAGGAAAGAAATCACTCCAAGAAGGTAAAAACACCTCCAAAACTCAATCTCCATGGTTATTTTGAAGCTTTTGGGTTGAAATTCATGAAATTCCATTCTACATTGTTTTACAAATTTTTGAATGATTTACTTGTTTATATTGATTGAGAATGCATTTTAGAGTATAGTTTCATTGATTTCTTTCATTCTTTGTGATTAATTTGATAGATTGAACTACATTGTTGAACCCTAGTGTGAACACCATGAAAATGCAAATGGGTTTGATTGAATTCTTGATGTTTACATGCAATTGATGATTGAATTTGTGTAGAAACTTGTTTTAGAGCTTGAATAGGTGATCAATTTGTTGATACACACACTTGATTTGACACTCTTCAACCCTAATTTTTGATTTGGGGAAGAAGAAGAAGTTGACTATTTAGAATTGTTGGCTTTTGACTTGACTTGTTATATCTTGAAATTGTGAATGTGTCTGATATTAGAGCTCAATTGTTATAATTCTGATGATGAGAATTGTTGAAAAACAGGGAAACTATGGCAACATTTTTGGAAAATTTTGAGAGTAAATTTTCGAATATTTGGTGTGAAATTTGAAAAGAAAAAAAAAAGAGAGGAAAGAATTGAAAAATTGTGAAGTATAGAAAGACAATGGAGAGTTGGGACGGACCAATTGATTTTATGGAATTGTCTTGACTGCAAAACATTGTAGGATGGGAAGAACAAAAGAAATTGCAAAGAAGCAAAGATATGAGGAAGGAGGCACAAGTTGTTCTAGAACTAGAGTGCAACCGCCTAGGATGCAACCTCTCCATGTCCTACGCATAATTTAGCCGAATGCAAGAGGAAATCGAGTTCTTAGGAATTTGACGCCCGAACAATTAGCTTTGGTAAGTGTATACAAAGGGAAGAATCTGATGAGAGGAAAATACCTAGACCTGAGCGTTCTAAGGGAGTTTGATTGCTACGAAGATGTGACTAGGTTGCTTAGACATGCTCTGTGGAGCAAAATTTTTGAGTGGAGGGAGCTGACTTACGCTCCAGTGACTTATGAGTTCTTGGTGACTCTAGAGATCAAGAAAGAAACCAACAATGCCAAGAAACCGATCTCTTACACACTCTTCGGCAAAAGATGCAACTATTCAGTTGATGCGTTGGCACTAATTCTCGAACTCCATGACCGAGAGGAAGTGCGCATGCCATACTTTTAGAGATTCAAGGTATATTTTTACTGTGATAAAGACGCTGCCACTTACTGGGGACAAATCACGAATGGAAGGAAGTACAACTCTAGCAACCTGAAGGCAAGGAAAATCGTTCCAAATCACTTGAAGGCAATAAGACTTGCGTTGGCAGTAAATCTCTCGGGGAGTAAAACAAACCTCAACAAGACATATCGCCATGATCTTTTCTATATGTGGAGTATGGAGAACAGGGTAAGTGTGAACATGGGAGCTCAGGTGAAAAAGTGGCTCGGTGCGCAGAATAAGCCAAATGTGCAAGTCGTGTTCATTGGACCCTTGGTAACAGAGCTATGTCGAGGCTTAGGACTCGATAATGACCTTGAGGATGAGAAGATTGATGCAGAGATAAAAGCTTTCACAGTACAGGACTTTGCAATGAAAATCAAGCTGGGAGGTGACAACGCACCGTCACTTGGTAGTGATGAGAGTGATGATAGTGAAGATGAGGAAAAAGGTAAGCAAAATGTGCAGCATGAACAAGGAGGGCCTAGCAATCAACAGGATGAACCGAGCATGATGGATTGGGAGTCCACACGAGTTTTTCATATGTAGTTACATCAGGAGCAGATGGTTTATCTACAAGCCCACAGTGCCAGGCAGGAGGAGCATATGACATCCTTGTATACTCGACATGATAGGCAAGATGAAGAAATCCTACGCACAAGACAGGCGGTCGAGCATAAAGCCAAATTGATAGAGGAGCTCCAAGCATTGCTTGCCAACCACTTCCATCCACCATCCTTCAGAGATAACTAAGGAATGCCACCAACCCAATGAGAGGAAAGAGAAGAAGAGTTTGAAAAGAAAAACAATGTTGAAATTTGATGAGTTGATGTCCCACTTAAACATTAGGTTCCCTGTGCATGGGGTTCCCCCTTTTATTGCTTTTGGATTACTTGCTTTACTTTGATGCACTTTCAATACTTGCATTTTTAATTTCTGAACTTTTAATGCTTTACATTTGTTGTTTTCTTTAGTGTGTTTTACTATAGTTTATGTTTAATGCTTTTTAGCTTGATATTGTTTCTTAGTTGCATTTGAGTCGAGCTAAAGACGTTAAACGTAGTGCTCTTGGGAGGCACCCCAAGCTTTATTGAAGAAAAAAAAAGAAGAGAGAAAGAAAGGAAGAAAAGAATTAAAAAAAAAAAAAAGAGAGTTAGGAATAATTGAATAGCTTTCCTAATTACCCCTTGATTTTTGTGATAACCATTGTTGTTTGTAGCATTGATAACGGAGGTCATCCATTCTTGGAAGCTAAACTGTGGAAAAAGGATGCATACTTGGTTTAACCTCTTATCCCTTTTACATTTTATGCCCCGTTTTTAATTTCAAAGTGTGGAAATATATGTGTAGTTTTGCATAAGTCTTTTACTCAAATGGAGCATGCCATTTTATGTTTCACAAAGGATCAATTTTGTTATAACCCACACCCCATAAACAATTTCAAAGTGTGAAAAGGGGGTTTGTTGTTTGCTTGATTATACATGTGCTCCTTTATTCCACGTAGTCCTCAAAGCAACATCGAGGACGATGTTTGGTTTAAAGTGTTGAAAGGATGCACCTTGTGCTTAATTGCTTGATTACTTTAATTTGGTCTTGTGGTCATGATAGATGGGTGTGTTTGCCATTTGGAGAGTGAGTTATTGTTTGTGCTATCTAGGAAGAGTTTTGACTAGATGCCAATTAAATTTTTATTCTTGAAATATCTTTGGGAAGTTATATTTTTGCACCCATGAGAGTGTTTAGAACCAAGTAGGTTTACATTCTTGCTTGCTTGCATGATATTCACCTCTTATTTAGATAGGACCTTAGTCTAGGATCTCTCGAAGTGGGAGTGTGCACTTCTTAATTTGAGAAAGATATTGTAAGCAAAGTCCGGAATTGAACTAACCTTGGTAGGGCATGGGGCAAAAGGTGAGCCTATTGGTAAGCATTAGAGTGAAAAATCCCTAAATCCCAAGAAAAAGGCAAGAGGGATTGTATGAAGAAAAGTAGAAATGGCAAAAGGCCACTCCTAGAGGTAAAAACCGAGGAAAGACATCTTGCTAGGATTGGGAAACCATTGCACTGATTTTCAAAAAAGCGTAGAGTTCTAGGTGAAGTCGGTTGCCCAAGCGAAATGATCCTAGAAGATGAGAAAACAAGAGAGGAGGTGAGCCGCTTCGCTAGGGTTTGGGTACGCATTGCACCGACCTTCGAAAAAGCATGGAGATCCATGTGAAGTCGAGTGCCCGATGATGTTACCCTAGGAAGTGAGAAGAAAGAGGAACCGCCCCAAGCCGTTGGCGGTGAGTGGTCCATGCCCCTACCCCCACTTATTTTACTCGTTGGGCTTTGGCATTCGGTTGGAAGGATTGATTAATTGGTGTACATCGTTCCCACTAGTGGGATCGGCTTGAAGGCCCTAGTTAAATAAGAGGTGAATTTAATTTTGGTTTGCATGCTTGAACATGGTGTGAGAGGTGTGTCCCTGTTGCTTAAAAGTATATCTTTGAAGGGTTTTTGCTTCTCGAAAATATTTTTTGAGTTGTATGACATCTAGCTAACACTCTTTATAGATAGCACGAGGGATTTCCCCCTCTCTAGTACCCCTTACATTCATTTTTGATTGACCGATTGTCTAAGTTAAGTAATCTTAGTTATCTTTGGGTACTTATGTGCTTGTGATTGAATGACTTGCTTGAGGGAAAGCAAGGTTTAAAGTGTGGAAACTTGATAAGCACCCAAGATAACTAGGAATTAGGGTCTAAATTGGGGTTAATTAATAGTGATTAGCATCCTTTTGTGAATGACTTCTGGCATTTTATTCTCTAATGCGTAGGTCTCGTGCAAAACTATTTCTTTGGTGTTTTAGAATGATTTTACAGGTCTGGGGAGCTATTGAGCAAAGCATAGGGGCATAACTGGCAATCGGAGCAAAGAAGAAGTCTCGGGATGGACTGGCGGTCCACTCCACACGTGGAGCCGGCGTGGATCATTTCCAGTACCGATCCACACCGGCTTCCACGCGTGGAGCCAACGTGGACGGGAGTGCGGAATGTCAAATTAAAAGGGCAATTTTGGGAAGGCTATTTAAAGGTTCTAGTTAGAAACTTCGAGGGGAGTTGGATCATTTTTCAAATTTTACATTTCTTAGATTAGCGTTCTTAATTGAGAGCACTTTAGAGAGAGAAAGAAAATTTCTAGATTTAGATTCCAATTGGTGAAGGATTGAAGAAGAAGATGCTTTGAAGATTGTATTTCATTTCTATTAGGTGAATTCTAATCCTAATCTAGCTTTTATTTCATTTCCAATTGCAATTTACATTTCTCTATTTTGAATTAGGTTTTTGTAATTTCAATTTCATGAAAATGAGTAGCTAAATTTCTTTAGGGATTGAATTATGTGATGTAATACATGCCTAGTGTTGATCCTCAATTCTAATTTGTGGAAGTTGATTCATTCTATTTTGGAAATCTGTTCTTGCTCTTTGATTGTGTTTTGGTTTGATTCTAAGTTGATTTGGCCAATCTCTTAGAAATTTGAGGCCTTGATCTAATCATGAGTAGTGGTTAGTGTTGAGGAAAAGCTTTTGCAATCATAGATCCTATGGAATTCTAGGTGTAGATTAGTAGGAAGGTGTGAAGCCTAGGTGTTTGACAAAATGCCTCTAAAGTTCTTGGTTACCTAACAAGTATTCATAAGTTAGAGAGCCTTAGTACACTATTTGTGGAAAAGGATTGTGAGATCACACCCTTGAATAGCCAAAGTAGTTTAATTAATCTTCCCTTGCTTAAGTCACACCATGAGGCATCATAACTTAGCATGATTCATTCCCTTGTTTTATTCACTTGTTATCTTTCCCTTGTTTACTTCAATTGTTACAACTTTCTACAAACAATGTTCACTCTATGCACCTTGACAACCTCGCAATTCCATTATGCATTTATTTGATTCAAGGCTAAGCAATCTTCCGCATTACTTCCTTCGAGACTGACACTCGGTGAGTCTTGACTCTTCGTTTTAATTTTCATTTACCAACCGTTTCATCCCACTAACACATACAACCACCAATGTGCCTTGTGAATTAGGACCATATTCATGAGATGTCTTATGAACCTTCCCCCTAGGTAAGAGATTGCTAGGGATTGATAGAGTCTCTTCCATTTGCTTTCCCCACCTTAGATCCGAGAGGACATAGTCCGGGACAAGGTGTAGCTAATGTGCTTGATGAAATGACTCAAAGGGATTGAGTGACACTTGGGTGATCCTTGAACCTTGAGAGATCGTTAAGACTGGAATAGTGAAGGTATTATGAAAACCTTGCTAGTAGACTAGTAAACACAAGCATGAATCCTATCTTAATCAAGAGCATTAGAAGCATACTTGCAATAGCTAAGCAATTCAATTTCCTTTTCTTTGCATTTATATCTTGAATTGTGAATACTTGTTCCTTTTACTCTTGTGAATTTTACACAACGATGCCTTGTTTTGAATCTTGTGTTGACATCCTTGGATTGATCTCTACATATACCTACATCTCCACAACTCTAATTTGTCATCCTTAGAGATGACAACTTGGGAAAACCGTTCCTACTCCCTCTTACATTCACACTTTCCCTCAACCCCACGCAAATTAAAATATCACTTTAAAAATGGCGTTGTTACCGGGGATGACATACGGACATTGTTGAGTTGTTGTTTGTAGGAAAAGGACATCCAAGGTTGTGATACTTGATTCTTTTGTTTGATTTCATTCTTTGTACATTGTTTACTTTGTGACACCATAACTCCTAGTAACTAATTTTAGTTTCGGGAACACATTTATCTTGTCTTTTGTTTAAAGGTTGATTCACACTAGATCAAAGGGAACTCAAGGTGTAATACTCCGGATTTAATTCAAGCCTTGAAACCCGGTAATTAATTATACCGTGTAATTAATTTAATTTAATTGGGCTCCGGTCTTTTAATAGAGATATATTTCTTATTCGGAATTATTTATTTAATCAAAGGCCCAATTTCCTAGATTTAATTTTATAAGGGATGTTCTTTATTTGGACCCTTTTTATTCCTTACAAGTATATTAATTATTTAATGGCCCAATCACTGGAAGGACCATGTTTATACCCATTAAATTACTATTGGATATGGATGACCCATTTCTTACAAATAAGCCCATGTCTTATTCTAACACCCTAATATGATACATATATGGTGTATGTAGTGATTTTCCCAACTCATATAAAAAGCCTTGTACTAACAACCCCTAGATCTTTCCTTTTCCTGCAAAATACATTTCTTCCTACTCTTTCACCTCTAAGAACCCTAAGCATATACTACACTTCATTCTTCAAGATTTCAAGTCAAGATTGCTCTTTTAGGGACTATAGCTCTTGGGTAAGTATTTCTCCTTAGGAAGACATCATTTCTCATCATGTTTTCATAGTCTTTTATAAGTTTTCAATATATTCTTTTGGGGATCTTTCTTGGGAAAAAGATGATCAAGAAGGAGGTGGTGGCTTGTGAGGTGGTTGGAGATTGCTTGATTTGAGTAGAGCTTCAAGAGGTAACCATCCATGTCTCACTAAACCTATTTTCACTCATGATCTATGTATATGACTTGGTGTTGGAATCCTTTGAATTTCTTGGGGTTTATAGCTTTGTTTTGATGATCTGTGAGTATATATTGTGGATTATTGGACTTGTGTTCATCTTCCTTGTCTCGTGATGAGTGTGGGTATTTCTTGTTATGGATTCCATGATTTATTTGGCTTCTGAGATGTGTAATCTGGGTATTCTGAGAATGTTTCGCATTCTGGATTAATTCATCGTGTATTCTGTTTTGTAATCTGGGAGGGAGTTGTTCTTGCGGAAGGGAGTGGCGGTATAATGTCTCCCGCCAATCCCTTCCTCATGAACATAGCGGTGTGGTGCGGTGGTGAGGTGTGATCCGTGGATCTCCTCTGTTGCCTTCTTGCGGTACAGTCCAGCGGACCGTAGCGTTCCGCTACTGTGTTCCGTTAGTTCAACTTTGCTTCTGTTCCAGTGCTGTTTCGTGGTCTGTGAACTCTGTTTGATTTCTCTTTGATTCTAGAATGGGTACTGAACATTTTGTTGGGTATTCCACCTTGGTTGTTGAGTATTTACTCATGATCTTTGGACATTTATCTTGACCTATTGAGTTAGTATTATTGGTTGAATCCTTGGTTATTATCCTGAGTATGTACTATGTTCATATTCTGAAATGAACACTTGTAATACCCCGTAAAATTATTCCAAATAAGCGATATTATTTAATACAAATACTTTCAAAAATAAAATTTATTTTACAACCATAAATATTTTTAGCTTAAATGCTATTAAAATAAATTATTTTGTTTAAGGCTTTAAATAAACTATTTTATGATCCAAAAATTTTCTATCCAAAATCTATCTGAGAGGAGCAATATCATTTTTATAACTATCAAACTTTCTAAGCCCAAATAAATTATTCTTCCCAAGTCCAATGACTTTGCTTGAGCCCAAATATTCCTAAGCCCAATTTTTAGCCCATCCCAATTATGAGGAGTTGGAATTCTCTAGACTCACTTAACCCACTTCCTTCTCCTCTCTATAAATATCCCCATTTTCCCTTCATTTCCTCCCCTCTCCTCTCTCACTCACGTGAGTTCATCCCCAAGAAACCCTAAGTGGTAAGATTTCATCTTCTTCTCCATTATTCCTTCTTCATCTCTCACATCCTCTATTTTTACCTTGTTCTTGTTTTGTGTATGTATTGAAAAATGATATTTATGGTTGTGTGGGGTTTTGCTTAGACTTAAGGTGAAGGGGAAGCTTGTGATTAAGCCTAAGGATTAGGAGGAGATTTTGCTAGAGGATGATAGCATTTGAGGTAAGGTTCTATGGATGCCCAAATCTATTTTGCCCATTTTCTATAACTTGAAATGTGTATTCTTGGGTACAAATCTTTGGTCTAAAATCTTGTTTAAAAGTTTATTTGATTCATAAATCTTTTGTATATAGATATATGTATGATTTTGGGTTATAAAAATGTTGTTTGAGTGTGATAATCTGGAAATGCTACTGTGATTAAAGAAGATTGGCTGCTGGAATTTTCAGGGTGGGTGTTTGGTTGGGTAACGGGCTGGAAGGATGGGAATATAATAAAATTGCCCAAATCTATTAGTGTTAAGCAGAGTGGTGTGTTGGTTGTGTTGTTGCTTTGCGTATATAAGGGCATGGGATCGACTCCCCTTGCCAACAGTTGATTGTTAGTTTTTAATATATGTTTTACATAATAAATGATTTCTTGTGTTTAGAGTAAGACTTGAACCATGCACTTAATGCTTAATAATT
Organism: Ipomoea triloba; assembly: GCF_003576645.1. NCBI lineage: Eukaryota > Viridiplantae > Streptophyta > Magnoliopsida > Solanales > Convolvulaceae > Ipomoea > Ipomoea triloba. Next base: position 14,671,387 of record NC_044923.1, on the reverse strand, counting down.
TTGGGTTCCTTACAATCAAGCTACTTTAACCCAATCTAAAATATTTAGGTTTAATATACTATTATATGATATTTAAAGAGTTATATGTACTAAAGAAACTATTATTTTTGGGAATGGTTGAGTATTGAAAATCATATGTGTTGATGTTATGTCTATATATATATTCTTGAATATTGTTATAGAGTTCGGTGAGAACTCCTACCTTGAGAAATTATGTTTGAAAATCAGAGCTTATTGAAATTAGTGAAACTATAATTTTATTGGAGGATATGAGTTATATTTACTTTTGAAGGATTATTGATTTTGGAGGAAAGGCATAATCTAGAGAAATACAACTTTGCATACTACTATATTTTAAATTGGAGAACGTATACTATTTTGGAAAGTATGGATATTGATGGATGTTGGGTATTGACGATGGGTTAATTGTTAAATATAGATGCTATTGGAGTAATGATGGATTAAGGGATGCTTATGGATTATTCGTGGATTATTCGTGGGTAAATGAGAATGCTTATCGATTAGGGGTTAATAGTGATTATAGTTTAATTAATGATTAATTATTGATTATGGATTGATGATGATTTAATTGGTGATTAATGTTGATTAGTTGATGATGAATAGGTAGAGTAATGAATAGATTATGTTATTGATTCAATAATGATTTTGGGTGGTTATGAATGGTAATTGAATTAATAGTGGACCAATGAAGATTATTACTAGTGATGTGATTATTGGCTATTAATTAATTAATGATGGTTTGGTGATTTAAGATGGTTATAGATGGGTATATGGCTAATAATGATTATAATGGTGATTAGTTGATAATAATGGATAAATTGATTAATGATGATGGTTAGGACTATTGATTATTGATTGATTAATGGGATAGTTATGCATGACTATGAGATTATGTGAATGGGTTGATGTTGAATATTTTATAATTTCGGACTAATTAAGTTAAAGAGGATGATAATAACTAAGATGGTGTTTAATTATTAATGATGGTGGTGGAAGTGGAAGGATGGTGCTATGGTAGTTTAATGGTGAGGTGTGATTATGAGTAAGATGGTGAGGAGTTGATGAAGGATGGTGATCAATTGTTAATGCTGTGGGTTTAAGGGAGATTAATAAGAAATGCTTGGACTAATTTTAAAACATGATGATGGTTTAAGGAGGAATGGATGAATATTAGTATTGATATTAATACTAGTATTAGTAATAGTTGATAAGTGAGGTGTGATTAATTCACAGGTTCCCCGTTGACGTGGCTAGTCTAAGAGTTGAGCCTTAGATCGACAGCTTGCTTTTGGAGCTAAGCTTGAGGTAAGTTTCTATGTCCGTCAAAACTACCTTTCCCTATCAAATGTACTATTTACCTAATTTGTGTCCTTAAACTATTTTGGAAATGTGTTTGAGTTTAAAAGTGTGATAAATAGCAAATGAGTATATTTCGGTGTCACCTTATGATTTACAAAGTATGAATATGTGTATGGTTATATAGTGAGGACATTATGGTAAATTATTTGAGTATGAAACTATATGGCTTTTGGAAGGTATAAACTATATTTATTGCGAGAGATATAAACTATATTATGATTGGAGGATAAAGCTTATGTTTGATGTAAACCCTATTTTGGAAATGTACATATATTATATATACTCTATCTTGTTTTGGGAAGTGTACTTGAATAGCCTACGGGCAATGGAAAATATCTATGAAAACTATTTCGAATGAATATTACTATCTTGGAGGAATTATATAATAATGTACCTATTTTGGAGAATATACTTATGTTATAATCTATATGGAGGTTATCTATATTTTTATTATTGGAGGTTACGAAAATCTTGGGCTGCGGTCCAGATTATTGTGAGCACTTAGGGCTGCGGTTCTATTTGCTATTGATATGAGAACCTAGGGCTGCGGTCCTATTGGTTATTGATTGGGTGGGTAACCTGGTAGCAAAAATCCTGGGTTACTAGGGGCTTGGAATCCCCGGGGTGTGCGCACATAGGTTTCTAGTTCCTGTTTCCATTTATATTGTATAGGTGTGAAGGTTCGGTAGTGGAGGTAAGCTCCGTTCCTATCCTCCTATTGGTGATTTGAGTACCTCCATACTTATGTTTTACTTGTTGATTTGACTATAAACTAAGAATTGTTGGATACCTCCACTTGAGCAATATTATGCTATTGTGATATTTGAGAATGAGACTTGAGTTATCTATGACTATGAATATATGTTGAGAAGGATATGGAGAAAAGCTATGTTTTGAAATGACTATATGGTTTTGAATTCCTCCTTATATTTATATACATTCAAACGTATTTGGAAAGTAATTATTTGTAGAGCTATGCCCTTAAATGATATTGGGGCGTATCGAGAAATGCTATTTTATACTTCATACTTATTATTTTGAAAGTGAGCAGTGATGATGTATAAAGATATTATATTGTTTTAATCGTATGAAGTATTTTACTAAGACCTATTACTTATATGAGCTTATTAAGACTTTGAGTGGAGTGTGTTTTATTCTTGACTATTTAAGTTATGTGTGGGAAAACAATTTTGGAAAAGACCTATATTATGTATCTTTGGTGTGAGTTAAATTCTTTTACTGAATGGTTCCAAAACCTATTTACAAGGCATATCTATTTTCAAAACTACATATGTACTTATTTTACGGGGCGGGGTAGAGCTTACTTAGCATTATATGCTAATCCATTTACTTCTTGTTTTCCAAACCTTGAATGTTTTCAGGACCTGGACTTGTGGCTAGTTGAGAGCACGGAGTAGAACTTGTGTCCGAGAATTGGTTATGGTATAGATGTATAAATTAGAATTTGATCTGTTGATGTTCTAGTTAGTTTTGATTGGCCCAATGACCTGTGTATGTGGATTTAGATAGCATCTTATAGCCTGTGCGTTTGAGCTTAGTTGTAGCCCAAGCGTGGCATGACACCCCTTTGTTAGAGCCTCAGGATGTTAAGTGTTGGACTTTGAAAACCTAAGTTGACCCTAAGATGTAGGAGTTTGACTATAAGGTCTTAGGTTTGAACACTTGAAAATGGAAATATAGGTTTGGAACTCTAAGATTTGAGGACTTCTTAAGGAATTGCGGTGAGATGTGAGTTCCTTAAGATTGCTTGTCTGTGCTAATCTAGTTATTTGTAAATTATTGTGATTGTCTTGGATAATATTTGAACTGTGGCTAATGCACCCTAAGGGTGTGCATCTCTCTAAGAAGGTAAGTGGTGTCTCTTTCGTTATTGGATGATTTATTTCAGGTTTGGAATTTAAGTAAAAAGTGGTTTGAATGCCTATTGATGCGAAACGGTAAGGTGGTGGTGTATGCATTTAGTCAATTGGATGAACTTATGAAGAGAACTACCCTACTTGCGGTTTGGAGTTAGCTATAGTGGCCTTCACTTTAAATTTTTTTTTTTTTGATGTTATCACTTGTGATGTACTGTTGCAAGATTCATGCTAACCACAAGAGTCGTGCATTTTCACGCAACTAAAGTTTGGACGAGACAAAGAAGTTGATTAGAGCCTGAAAAAAAAAATTTAAGATATGAAAATTTTTGATCATGAAAGGAAGACAAGTGTAGATGCCGACTCACTAAGAATGAGTCAAATCCCGCCTAGTGGACATTTCGGGATCGATGGTGAAAGGAATTGTAAAAGTTAAGCTTAAAGACTGAAAGTTAAATTTGGAAAGTTGGAATATAAAGAGTTGGAACGTAAGGTCGAAACATACAACCTGAAGGTAGTTTTATCGACCTTTGGAGAGACAAATAATGGACAAGTCAGAAGTTGTGAACTCGGAGGGAATGAAGTTTAAGACGATGAGTGGTAACTTTGGATCTTTTGAGAAGCATGATGATGAGAAGAAGCATTATAAGAACGTCATGTGTAACTATGAGCATAGGAAGATCAAAGAAGTGAATTATGGAGGAAGGACATTATATATTCGGTACACCTTGAAAGTTATAACTTGTATAACGACTTAAGGAAGGAATCTTGGTGGTGAGAATGGAACAAGAAGTAGTTGAGCTTGCAATTGGAAGATTGGATTGTCAAGAAATAAGACTAACAGGAGTGGACCTAAGGACTAGCTCAACCATTGGATTTTCCTAGAGTGGGATGGTGTATCAATGGATATTCGTAGAAAACTTGCCATTAACTAAGACAAGTGAAAATAAAGTTGGATTATAGTTGTTTGATTTATGAGATCGCATGATGGTTAATCGTGAACGAGATCTAATCTACTAAGCAATTAACAAGGACATAAGTGAAACATAAAGCAAAATGCCATGGAACGCTTCAAGAGGTTGATTGTAGGAGAAGTTTTAGCTCATATCGCGCTTTTGGAAAGTACAATTGACCGCACTAGACAAAAGATTGAAGTTGAGTAGTGCGTTTCACTAACTACGGATGATCGACAAGAAGAATCATTAAAAAAAAAAAATCTGAGACGACGAATTGAGAATTTGTGCTATAGACTTGTATGGATCATAGGATGAACACTAAGAGTTGATCGGATCTTCTTACAAGAATGTTTACCAGTCGAGTATTCAAAGGATTCCTAATAAGGTATGGTATGATCAGAAGAACAGAATTTCTCTGTGTTAAAGGAGGTATAAGTGATGCATTGGTATTAAGGCCTCGATGTTTTAAGGTATAGTAAGTAACTAAATTTGTTCTATAAGGTCACTAAATTCATATAATGACGGTGTCAATGATTGAATGGAGAATGATGGAAAAGTGGCTTCTAGGTTGCCTTTGCTACCTAAATTAGACGAAAATTTAGAGTGTATTGAAGAAGGATATTTGTGATTCGTCACGTGTGATTCCTTCTGAAATAATGAAGACGAATGAGACTTTAAGTTACGAAGAAAGACCGAGAAGGAAGAAAACCGTCAATTGGTCGAAGTGTTGTGACCGAATCGTCAAGTCAAAGAGACTACTCGAAGTGGGGATTCCTTGTTCCTCTTGAAGCCGGATTTCTCTCTTTTCCTTGAAGACCCAAATACCCTATTGTTGAGAAAATCGTTGCTGTCTTTTCGAACCTTGTTTTTATTTTTCCTCGAAATGATTATGTGCAAATTGACAACCTTATTTCCTAAGTTGTGGCCTTGATAACCTTGATTATATCCTTGACATGTGTTGTCTTTGCAGTTAACTCTAAACTCTTAAATCTCTCATTCTAAATCCTCCGTGAGGTCAAACTATTTAAAATCAAACATACTCTCTTTAATGTTTTCCTCTACTTATTCTCGTTTCAGTTTGACTTTCTATTCTCAAAATGGTTTTAGCTTCGGGGACGAAACTTCTTTTAAGGGTGGTAGAGTGTAATACCCTGTAAAATTATTCCAAATAAGCGATATTATTTAATACAAATACTTTCAAAAATAAAATTTATTTTACAACCATAAATATTTTTAGCTTAAATGCTATTAAAATAAATTATTTTGTTTAAGGCTTTAAATAAACTATTTTATGATCCAAAAATTTTCTATCCAAAATCTATCTGAGAGGAGCAATATCATTTTTATAACTATCAAACTTTCTAAGCCCAAATAAATTATTCTTCCCAAGTCCAATGACTTTGCTTGAGCCCAAATATTCCTAAGCCCAATTTTTAGCCCATCCCAATTATGAGGAGTTGGAATTCTCTAGACTCACTTAACCCACTTCCTTCTCCTCTCTATAAATATCCCCATTTTCCCTTCATTTCCTCCCCTCTCCTCTCTCACTCACGTGAGTTCATCCCCAAGAAACCCTAAGTGGTAAGATTTCATCTTCTTCTCCATTATTCCTTCTTCATCTCTCACATCCTCTATTTTTACCTTGTTCTTGTTTTGTGTATGTATTGAAAAATGATATTTATGGTTGTGTGGGGTTTTGCTTAGACTTAAGGTGAAGGGGAAGCTTGTGATTAAGCCTAAGGATTAGGAGGAGATTTTGCTAGAGGATGATAGCATTTGAGGTAAGGTTCTATGGATGCCCAAATCTATTTTGCCCATTTTCTATAACTTGAAATGTGTATTCTTGGGTACAAATCTTTGGTCTAAAATCTTGTTTAAAAGTTTATTTGATTCATAAATCTTTTGTATATAGATATATGTATGATTTTGGGTTATAAAAATGTTGTTTGANGATTTTGGGTTATAAAAATGTTGTTTGAGTGTGATAATCTGGAAATGCTACTGTGATTAAAGAAGATTGGCTGCTGGAATTTTCAGAGTGGGTGTTTGGCTGGGTAACGAGCTGGAAGGATGGGAATATAATAAAATTGCCCAAATTTATTACTGTTAAGCAGAGTGTTGTGTTGGTTGTGTTGTTGCTTTGCGTTTTTAAGGGCATGGGATCGACTCCCCTTGCCAACAGTTGATTGTTAGTTTTTAATATATGTTTTACATAATAAATGATTTCTTGTGTTTAGAGTAAGACTTGAACCATGCACTTAATGCTTAATAATTTGGGTTCCTTACAATCAAGCTACTTTAACCCAATCAAAAATATTTAGGTTTAATATACTATTATATGATATTTAAAGAGTTATATGTACTAAAGAAACTATTATTTTTGGGAATGGTTGAGTATTGGAAATCATATGTGTTGGTGTTATGTCTATATATATATTCTTGAATATTGTTATAGAGTTCGGTGAGAACTCCTACCTTGAGAAATTATGTTTGAAAATCAGAGCTTATTGAAATTAGTGAAACTATAATTTTATTGGAGGATATGAGTTATATTTACTTTTGAAGGATTATTGATTTTGGAGGAAAGGCATAATCTAGAGAAATACAACTTTGCATACTACTATATTTTAAATTGGAGAACGTATACTATTTTGGAAAGTATGGATATTGATAGATGTTGGGTATTGACGATGGATTAATTGTTAAATTTAGATAGCATCTTATAGCTTGTGCGTTTGAGCTTAGTTGTAGCCCAAGCGTGGCATAACACCCCTTTGTTTAAGTTTTGGTTTCGCTTCTGCATTTATATTCAGTCTTTTAGTAAGAAAATCTTTTATTTTGATTTATTTATGGCTTTAGAATTTGGGGGTGTTACAACACTGTTGGTGGGTGATTCTTGTGGGAATGAATATGAGTTTGGTATGTGGAGACCTTGAATCCTTATGAGTATTTCTTATCTTGTTGAGTCTTTGATAACCTTGGGAATTAGTTGGTGGGATTATGGTGTATTTGTGGATGGTATTATGAGAGGAATTGTATGGACATCATTTGCCTCTGTGTTGGGCTTTTGCCTCTGTGATATTGCGCATCATTTTCTTTTGTGATTAGGCTCGTATGCTTCTGTAGTCGGGTTATTGCCTCTGTGTTGTGATATTGATATGGTGGGTTGGTTTAGTGGTTGGTATTGTGGGTTGGAGGTTGTGGTTTGATGCTTATCTTTAGTATAGTGGTTTAATTGGTTTCTTTGCGGTTATTTGGTTGAGTTTGTATCTCAGTTGGTATCTTGTTGTTCCTTGGTATTGCGGTTTGGGTTGGTTCCTTTGTGATTATTCTGTTGGAATTATGATTTAGTTGGTGTCTTGTTTATAGACTTGTTGTCTTGTATATTCGTTTGGATATTGGTTTCATTTGGAAGAGTCTTGGTTTGTGACTTATTCAGCTTATTGTTGTTGAGTCTTCTGATTTAAATAAAGAACAGTTTGTTGGTGCGTATATTCTATACGTGTGTGTAAATCTATTTACANGATTTTGGGTTATAAAAATGTTGTTTGAGTGTGATAATCTGGAAATGCTACTGTGATTAAAGAAGATTGGCTGCTGGAATTTTCAGAGTGGGTGTTTGGCTGGGTAACGAGCTGGAAGGATGGGAATATAATAAAATTGCCCAAATTTATTACTGTTAAGCAGAGTGTTGTGTTGGTTGTGTTGTTGCTTTGCGTTTTTAAGGGCATGGGATCGACTCCCCTTGCCAACAGTTGATTGTTAGTTTTTAATATATGTTTTACATAATAAATGATTTCTTGTGTTTAGAGTAAGACTTGAACCATGCACTTAATGCTTAATAATTTGGGTTCCTTACAATCAAGCTACTTTAACCCAATCAAAAATATTTAGGTTTAATATACTATTATATGATATTTAAAGAGTTATATGTACTAAAGAAACTATTATTTTTGGGAATGGTTGAGTATTGGAAATCATATGTGTTGGTGTTATGTCTATATATATATTCTTGAATATTGTTATAGAGTTCGGTGAGAACTCCTACCTTGAGAAATTATGTTTGAAAATCAGAGCTTATTGAAATTAGTGAAACTATAATTTTATTGGAGGATATGAGTTATATTTACTTTTGAAGGATTATTGATTTTGGAGGAAAGGCATAATCTAGAGAAATACAACTTTGCATACTACTATATTTTAAATTGGAGAACGTATACTATTTTGGAAAGTATGGATATTGATAGATGTTGGGTATTGACGATGGATTAATTGTTAAATTTAGATAGCATCTTATAGCTTGTGCGTTTGAGCTTAGTTGTAGCCCAAGCGTGGCATAACACCCCTTTGTTTAAGTTTTGGTTTCGCTTCTGCATTTATATTCAGTCTTTTAGTAAGAAAATCTTTTATTTTGATTTATTTATGGCTTTAGAATTTGGGGGTGTTACAACACTGTTGGTGGGTGATTCTTGTGGGAATGAATATGAGTTTGGTATGTGGAGACCTTGAATCCTTATGAGTATTTCTTATCTTGTTGAGTCTTTGATAACCTTGGGAATTAGTTGGTGGGATTATGGTGTATTTGTGGATGGTATTATGAGAGGAATTGTATGGACATCATTTGCCTCTGTGTTGGGCTTTTGCCTCTGTGATATTGCGCATCATTTTCTTTTGTGATTAGGCTCGTATGCTTCTGTAGTCGGGTTATTGCCTCTGTGTTGTGATATTGATATGGTGGGTTGGTTTAGTGGTTGGTATTGTGGGTTGGAGGTTGTGGTTTGATGCTTATCTTTAGTATAGTGGTTTAATTGGTTTCTTTGCGGTTATTTGGTTGAGTTTGTATCTCAGTTGGTATCTTGTTGTTCCTTGGTATTGCGGTTTGGGTTGGTTCCTTTGTGATTATTCTGTTGGAATTATGATTTAGTTGGTGTCTTGTTTATAGACTTGTTGTCTTGTATATTCGTTTGGATATTGGTTTCATTTGGAAGAGTCTTGGTTTGTGACTTATTCAGCTTATTGTTGTTGAGTCTTCTGATTTAAATAAAGAACAGTTTGTTGGTGCGTATATTCTATACGTGTGTGTAAATCTATTTACAAACCTTATTATACTATGTATTTCCTCACGAGTGTGAATGGTTGGTTGCTTAGCATTCTTTTGCTAATGGTTTTCCTAAACTGTTTTCCAGGTATGGCGTAGTCTGAGCTGAGAGCGCGATAGAGATAGTCTTCTATTTGCTATGCTTAGACTAGTTCTTGTTTTAGACTTTTGGGCCTGTGAGCCTTAGTGATGGATTATGTATTGACTATTACCTTTGTCTTTATGATTTGGATTGATGTTTATGGATTTTAGCCTGAGCATCTAGGATTGGTTTAACCTAGAGGTGACATGACACCCATTAAGTTTTAAATGCTTCTGCTATGTTTTATGGTTAGTTTCTGAGATTTATAGCTTTTGTATTTAAGTTATGCCTATCTTAGCATGAAAAAGTTGGGGGTGTCACACAATTAGCCATAAGGTTTCTTACACAAGTGTAAAGAAAAACTTAAGAATTTTATTGAATGAAAGCATCTTTAGACTGATATGATTGTGCCCTATTTATAGGTATAGGGACATCATTATAATCCTTAAATACAATGGAAAAAAGAGTCCTAAACCTAATCTAGAAAGCAAGTAAATATAGTCCTATTTAGAAAGGGATTTAAGGAATCATTTCTAAATACAAACTAGTGTTTTCTCTTTCATGCCAAACAATTTAAAATAATGATGATAAAAAATAATGGGGCTGATTTGGGCCTAATTTAATTCCCAAAATCAGCACTTAAACAATTATAAAAAGCCTTGAGTTCTTCTTCATCTTTTGCAATTGGGCTTGACTTGGGTTTCCACCATCTTTGAACATAACCAATGAAGAGTTTCCTTAATTGTTTGGACTTGGGCCTTGTGATTAGCCCAATTGATACAGTTAATGGATCTTCGTTATGTTGGGCCGCATCAGATGAGCATGCCACACTAGTACAAAAAACACTTTTAACGTCGATTATTTGGACCCTACAACGTTGGTTTTTAACCGACGTTGTTGTAGGCGATGTTATAAAGTAACTATACAACGTCGGTTATAAATAACGATAACACAAACGACATTGAAAACTTAGTTCAAAAAGTGGTGTATAACAATTTGCTAGCATTCCTTATCTAATAATTCTAAGACACAATCTCATATAACATTATGCTATTCTTGGAAACTACAGTGTTATCTACTCCTCAGCGGAGCCCTCTCCACTCTTGTTGTGCTTTCTGGCAAACCTCTGGTTCCTCAAGAACTTGGGATCCATCCCTTTGGTGGAGGTATGGCAGTGCTTTCAGTAGCCACTCCACTATTGATGCCATTTTTGTGGCCTTGTAGGACTGGTTGTGAGATGTGTGGTTCTTTGACTTTGCCATTTCTGCTTCTGTTCACAAAGAGCAACTAGTGTCAGATTGCTAGGGTTCTAAAAGTTGCAGCGAAGTATCACATGGACACAATTATCACATGGTCGCAACCATTTGTTCCAAGAAAAATTACCTAGCAACTGGAAGTAATCCAATAGCTATGTAGGTCACTAACATCTCTTTATTATTTACAAACAAGATTATGTCCCAATTGCCACCAAATACACAAGAAAAATTACATAAAATTCCATATCTTCTGTTACCCTAACCTCTTTTCTAGCAAAAGATTGAGAGGAGGTTTTGAAAAAGTAGCATAGATTTTTTTTAATTTTTTTTAAATAAAAAGTGGAACTCTGAAAGGTAAAATGATAACAGCTTATTGTAGATACCTTCACCCCAAGTTTATTGCAAATGTTTTCAGCAAGGAGAAGAGAGTATGCAGATTGCTTGTCTCCCTTGGATGGTGTGACACCCCTAAATTTTCACGTTGAGATAGGCAAATACTTAATATGAAAGCTAGCAAATCTCAGAACAAAGACAGAATAAAGCAGAAGCAATACTAGTACTCAAAGGGTGTCATACCACATCTAGGTAAGTCTGCACCTAGATGCTAAGGCCAAAATCCACAACTAATCCATCAAAAGTAAACATAGCTGTATGAGTCAATACATAATCAGAGTCTAAGGCGCGCAGTCCTGAAAATGTCTAAACAAACCCAATATATCACTAAGCTACTCATAAGGCGAAGTAGATCTAAGGCTAGCGATCTCACGGCTCAATCTACTCCATACCTGGAAAACAGTTAGAAAATATTAGCAAAGGAATGCTAAGTAATCAACCACTCACACTCGTGAGAAATACATAGTATAACATAGGTTGTAAATAGGTTTACACACGCATATAGAATATATGCACCAACGAGACTGTTCTTTATTTAAAGCCAGATGACTCAACAACAACATGCTAAATGAATCAAAAACCAAGGACACTTCCAAGTGAATCCAATACCAAGGAACGAATCCATAATATCACAGTTCTATAATAAGACTCAATCAAAGCATAAGTTCAATAGAATAACCACAAGTGAAACCAACCCAACACAATCTCACATCACTCCCTTAGAGTGACCCCAAACCAAGATACAAAGGATAAGATCAAAACCACAACCACCAAACCATAATACCAAACCATTACACCACACCATAATACCAAACCATAATAATAATGTCTCACCAGAGAGGCATAAAGCCCAACCACAGAGGCATAAAAACCCATTACCACAGAGGCACAACGCCCAACCACAGAGGCATATAATGCCCATTACCACAGAGGCACAAGGCACGAAGCCCATTACCACAGAGGCACAAAGCCCGACCACAGAGGCATAGCCCATTACCACAGAGGCACGAGGCACAAAGTCCGACCACAGAGGCATATAATGCCCATTACCACAGAGGCACAAAGCCCAACCACAGAGGCACAAAGCTCATTACCACAGAGGCACGAAGGCACGAAGCCCACACGATTCCTCTCATAATATCACCCACAAGTAAAGCCACAACTCAATCAACTACTCCCCAAAGGGTATCCAAGACTCAAGAAGCCAAAGAAATACTCGTAAGGACTCAAGGTCTCAACTCATCAACTCATATTCAAAACATAGACACAAGGCATGCTCAGAACAACAACCAAGAATCAATCAACCATACTAGCTCAATAGTCTAAGATAAATGACCAATGATAATGAATAATTACTCAACAATCACGGAAGGATACTCAACAACATGCTCAGGACATATTCCAGAATCACAGGTGACACAACAAAGTCAACGAACCATCAACCATCACTGGAACAGAACCAGAATGAACTGAAGGAACATAGTGGCGGAACACACTAGACCGCTACAACCTACCGCCCTCGCTAACGGAATACATCGGCTGAACACCGTGATCCGCCGTTCCCTTCTGCGAGAAGGTACGGGGCCACCCAGTGGAGTCCCTTCTTCTGTTAACCCAGACCACCAGTACACTTGCAGATCACCCAGGCGGGACATATTATACCGCCCGAACGCACCACAAGTGCAATCCCAATACACCACTCCCAGACCAGAACAGAATACACGGTAATTCAATCCAGTATACAGAATATGATCAGACTACACAGATTACACATCTCAGAGGCCAAATATTACATGGAATCCCTAATAATAAATACTCATATACATCAAAATGAAATGATAATGAACACAAGTCCATAGATCCACAATATAGGTTCAACAATCCAACAAATCAAAGGCTAAACCCAAATTCCACAGGATTCCACAACACCAAATAATATTCATATATTCAAGAGTGAAAGTAGGTTTTAGTGTAACATGGAAGATTACCTCTTGAAGCTTTAACAATCCAAAAGCAATCACTAATCCTAAGCTTGACTCAAAGCAAGTCCACAATTATGAACCTGAGAATTAATTCAACCTAATACCATCACTATTGGCTGCCATAACGATAAAAATATCAAGATCCCTATTTGGCCCAACAAAGTCCTTACTCGGAGTCCATAACAATCACTAATTGGACCAAGATCAATCTTAGGCATTAATAAGGGTCACTATTACCTAAGCTATGATTAAACACAATAATATGATTATCATTTCATAATGACTAATAACTAGCCTAATCACTAATTAAACTAAGATAATCATTAGGCAAAGGTTGCCTCTATAAACCATGAACCTATAATCAAAATTAAGGATCATTAACAAGGATTAATGCCTAACCATACTAAACTAATAATCTAATTACTATAACAACAAATATGGATTCTAAATAACAAGCCTTACCTACTGTATTACACTTGCCTAAATAGAAGGGAGAAATGTTGCTGCCAACTCGTCCATGCCGTCACCACACTCGCCAGAGGCCGAGAGGAGAACATCACCATCGCCGAGGAACAGAGAAGTCCATCCATGCCGCTGCTGCAATTCCCACCGTCGCAAGAAGAGATATCTTCCGAGCTAGGGGGAGCTTCTTCACGAACGGGAAAACGCTGGAGGAGAGGAGTTGCTGTTGCCATGGAGGTCGTCGGCCACGATCTATTTGCAATTCATATTTTTCTAGATTGAAGTAGGTTTTATGATTTTGAATCCATGAATATGTGTGGCTAATTGTTGAATTGATTTGATCCTAGGTAGATTTGGCTAATCTCTTAGGAGATTGAGATCTTGATTCTATCATGCTTGTTGATATGAGTTGAGAGATAGCTTTTGCAATCTTAGATCCTATGGAATTTCATGATTGGGAATAGTAGGAATGTGTGAAGCTTAGGTGTTTGATAAAATGTCTCTTAAGGCTTTTGATTGCTAATAAGTACTCTTAAGTCTAAGAAGCCTTAGGCCAACCACAATAGTTAAACTTTGGTGTAGATTTTGAGGAGTGTGATTAGGAAAGAGAAAATGAGGTGGAGGGAAAAAAGATAAGTAAAAAATAAAACTGAAAAATAAAAAATAAAAAAAGTAAAGTATTTACGCGCCATCTGGGTGCGCAAATAGCGCACAACGCGCGCTTCGAGCGATGGAGAAAGTAAAGATGGGACCCACAATTTCTGCAAAATCCCCTTCCTTGCAGGGTGACCTCCATTTTTATCTCTCTCCTTTCTCACTCATCCAACTCATCTCACTTTTCTTAAGTTTTGTGCCAATTCTCACTATTGGGGAGGGCCTTAGTCCACAAATGTGGAAGGGGATTATGAGATCACACTCTTGAATTGTAACACCCCAATTTTCAACTCTTACTTGTATTACAAAATCACTGATAATGCGTCGCGGAACCTTACATCTAGCCAGCAGAAAACTGGGTGTTACCGCCACGCTTAGGTATCTCTCCTATACCCAAACGTTAAGGCTAAACTTACAACCTCAAAATACAACATCAAACTACAACATCAATATCAAACTTAATACATAAGGAAGTCCTCCTTCCAGAGTATCTATTCTAAGATAGAGTAGACCTCAACCTGTACTTCTCTTCTGTTCAGAGCTCGCTGGGCTACAGGGGTCCACACTAATCTGCAACTGATAAGAACACATTGAAGTGTAGTTAGCGCGACGGCTAAGTAAGGAAATCCAATGTCACTTAAAAGTAGACAAAGGTTTGAAAACACGCATAAGAGAGTTTTGTAACTATACCCATTTGATGAGATTTCACCTGAAAATAAGTTAACAATGAAGACTTGTACAAAAAGTGTTTAGTGAATCAACATTCACCTGTCTCTTACTTGAAATCCATCTACCTAGTTATACACTTATATAAATTCCACTAACACTACATATATCCATTCTTAATACTATTATTATAATGGTACGAACCCATAGTCAACCATTTATGAATCAATCGATTCCTAGCACCATTCATATTAACATCCTTAATCTTGCTCCTTATCATAAATTTCAGTCCATATTACAATCCAATTCTCATCGGTACTCCATAATCATACTCATCATCACAGTCATAATTATATAAGCATTTAAATAGTAATAACCAGCTTACCATAATAAAGTTAAAGATATTCCAATTAACACCACCATTTCCTTCTCATTTCCATCACCTCACCACAACCTAGTTATTCCAACTAGGGGAAGCAGATCTAGGACCTTTAGTGTGCACACCCCTTGTCGGGATTCCAAGCCCGCAGGTTAGTCACTAGCTCTAGTAACCCTGGATATGTTTCTACAAGGTTACTCAACGTGGTTAACACCAATCATTTTGGGGCCCAATGTTTGTGATTCCATTATGAATGCTAAAAAGGAATATCCTCCAACTTCACACCGTGATTTCATTTTGTCTCATTCTTTACTTTCTCACTTATGCACTTTAAACAGTATAAACATACTTTCGCATATATATATATATATATATATATATATATATAATAACGTAATTATGATCCCTTAACCCATCATCAATGTCAAAAATTACCATGATTAGAAACTAAGCCTAATTATCCTCTAATTATAGTAGCATCATCACCAACAATTATCAATATACTTAACATAATCAGTTCATCATTAATCCTTAATCATTCCCAAAATCAATAATATTTGCACTTAAACACCTCAACACAAAGCTCATAAATTCCTATTTCAACTATCACTAAGCATCCTTAATCATTATAAGTCCATAATCAAACTAATTAGTTACCATAACCCATAATTTAGCAATATACTAATCACCATTAAGCTTAATAAACGCCACCATCATCAGTATCAAAATCGGTCCAACATCATCATGTTTATACTCCTAATAATCTCTTAGGATCCTTACCACCCCATCATCTAACATCAACAACAATCAAAGCTTAGTTTGATCTCACGAACATCAAACAACCACATCATCTAAACATCAATAATCAATAATCAAGCTTACACCATTTAATCTTATTTTCGCGCCCTTGGACGCCCGGTGGACGCACTATGGACGCACCGCTGAACGCCCGACGGACGCATGTCCGGTACCGCGTCCGCCCCCTTCTGCCTAGTTCTGAACCTACTGGACTCCACTGGACGCGCAGTGGACGCGCGTCCAGGTCCGCGTCCAACACGTTATGCCTATTCTGGACAGTAATTCAGCTTGGCGCAGTCCGAAAGATTGAGCCGGTAAAAATAGTTCCCGAACTCTTTTTCACTTGAAATTTTTATGGTAGAACCCCAACTCATAATACTTGATGTCCGTAAAAATTTTTGGCCATTTTGGTCCACGAATAAACACAGAAAATTCCATTTTTGCCCTTGGCAGTGTGCTGTCCAGAATTTTTCTCCCTGGACCAGTTTTTGAGAAAAATTCGAAAACTATACTTATACTACTCCGATCATTATAAAATTTTAAAAAAAAATAGGATCAAAATACCTTACCAATTTTTCCCAATAAATCTCGGAAGTTACTGCCAGAATCTACCCTGATTTCCTTTCACTATTTTCACAAGTATAAGCCTATATGGACATAAATACAACATATACAAGCATATCCAAGCTATGAACATGTATACAAAAATATTCCCAAAGCTCCAAAACACCATATTTCAACCAAATAATCAATTATCTAATTTCAAGTGACTAAACCAACTTAAGGGAATTCCTTACCTCGACCGGGTTTCTAATCCTAGTAGAAGACTTTTGGAGTTGATTCCTCCAATTTCACCTTAAAATCCTAGGATCAAAATCAACACCATAACACAATATTTTAAGAAACTAAGCTTAGATTCAAGATCTAGGAAGGGATATAAAGCTTTCTACTGAATAATATTGAAATCTTACCGAATATTCTTGAGACTTGAGAAGGAATTTAGCTATGGTTTCAATGGAAGAAAAACAATGGAGATCACACACTTCTCTCTCTTGCATTTCGGCAAAGTGGGGAAGAAAAGAGAGGAAAATGGCTTTTATATTGATCCCAATCTTATGTGATAAGATTAAGAGGGAAAAAATAATAAAATAATAAAATATCTTCCAACTTATCAGTTGGGGTCCAAACAGATAAAGTTTCGGTGGAAAATAATCCAGATAGAATAATTTCCGAAACTAAAAATTTATTCCAGACTAACCCTCAAAATTGGGCTAGGTTCGGTACACCGCGAAATTTAGCGATGTACGATCAAAATAAATTTTCGCTGCTATGAGCTAATCTAATTAAATAGGAAATTCCAGAATAATAGTATGGTGTCTAAAAATCCATTTCCTATGACAAACGGGTCCGAATACTAGCTCTTAAAATTTTTACGGTTCGTGACCGGGACGCACGATCGCAGCTTAATAACAACTATACTCACTTATAAAAATTCTTTTGAAATATCTGAAGATCATAACTTATGAATGTCAACGCCTTAGGATAAAATAATAATGTTAGAAAAATACAGGGTATTACATGAATGGCCAACATGATTGAATCATTATTCCATTACTAAAGACACACCGTGAGGCAACATAGCTAGCACAATTCATTCCCTTGTTTACTACTATTTGTTACTTCAATTTTGTTTACTTTACTTGATTCCAAACTCTCCAATTACAAATGCCACTACACACTCTTTAACAACCTCACATGTTTCATCACGCATTTACTTGAATCAAAGCTAAGCAATCTTCCGCATTGCCTCCTTTGAGACCGACACTTGGGGAGTCTTGACTCTTCGTTTTATCTAATTCATCTTTACACCTCACCGTACACACTATATCAACTTCAGTTGTCAACTTTAAACAATGGCTACAAGGCTTCAAATCGATGGCTCTAATACCATTTTAAGATTATAGGGATCAAAAAGCTATGAGAAATGCTAAGTGTATATGGTGTAAAAGAATGATGACAAAGAAAGTTTTATTTATCTTGGAAGAATATGAAACATTGCATTTACAATGGAATGACTTCAATGTAAAAGCGTGAATTACAATATGAAAGGTAACTCTCTTGATACAAACTATCTTTGTGTGTGTGTGTGTGTAAAACTAACTCACTTACGGGGCGTTTGGTTCAATGTAGTTTAGGGTGGGCTGAATTTGAATTCAACGAATTGAGAAACTACTGCGTTTGCCGAATTGCAATTCCCTCCTTTTGCTGATTTCCAATTTCGAACCCCCCCCCCCCCTTAAGAATTACAATTCAGTAGTTTTTGGGAGAAAAATGGGATTGTGAAGACAATATTACCCTTATGAAATATTGCACTTGTCTGCCATTTTTTCATGCAGAAAGAAATTCACCGTGTGCTATGCAGTGGCAACTTATAGCAAACCCCAGGTTTCTTATGATATATGCACTTTCTTTTACTTTCCCTAAATTCCCTCCCTTTTGGATGTGTATATATGTATTATGTATTCTGTGAGGATGCAGCAAGAAGAATTAAAAAAAAAAAAAAGAGATAGATGCAGTAATATGTTTACATACTACTACTACTACTACTACTACTACTTCTGCTGATGCTGCTGCTTCTGCTACTAACTACTACTGCTGCTGCTGCTGCTTCTACTACTACTACTACTACTACTACTGCTACTGCTGCTGCTGCTTTTACTACTACTACTACTGCTACTACTATTACTATTGCTACTACTACTACTACTACTACTACTACTGCTACTACTGCTACTATTGCTACTACTACTACTGCTACTACAACTACTGCTACTACAACTACTGCTACTACTGCTACTACTACTGCTACTACTACTGCTACTGCTACTACTACTGCTACTGCTACTCCTACTGCTACTACTACTGCTACTACTACTACATAAGGGCATTTTAGTCATTTTGTCACTTATTACCTTTCAATTCCATGTACTTCTATTCTTGCATACCAAACACTGTAATTTCAATTCCTACCCTATCCACTGAATTGCAATTCCTGAAACACTCTTAACTCACTAATCATTAACTTCAATAAAGCTTTTCCTTTCATGTACATTTCAACTACATCTCTTGTGGTTGTTCTTCTTGAAGGGATAATATATTTTGGACAAACAACACTTCAGAAATGTTTAAACCCCGACAGAATCAGAAAAGAAAAAGTAATTCATCCAACATAACCATCTTAATAGTTGTCCTTCTACAAGCATCTTATTTAAACCCTATCATAACAAGATTACTACTACCACATTTTACAACACTTGCACTTTCATATATGGTTACAGTTTTTTGAGTTTTACTCTCAAGATTATTCTTAAATGCAGTACATCTTTGATTATGGGGCCTTTAAATCATTAGTGTCATGGGGTGTTGGACAATTAAATTATGTACCACAATAATTACATGTACGCATATCTTTGTTGTCCTCTAACCTTGTAAAGTGAGCTCATATCTCAAACCTTGGAACAATTGGTTTTGGTGGAAGAGCGTTTCCTCTTTTGTTGAACTGATTCTTCGATTGGCTCACTTGTAGATGTTGGGGTGTTTTGTTGGCAATATGAAGAATTATCTACTGTATAGTCAATATTTGCATAACAAGAATTAGTAAAAGTTAAAACAACAATTTTCAACTATTTAACAATTGATGAATTGAACTTTCAAACTAAATCAACAAGTCCAGTAAACCTAATTAATCAATAATCAGTATAGAAGTCTAATCAACATTCACAAAATCCCTTATATAACTAAAGTTCAATAAGAACATGGAAACTTCATCAACTAAACAAATTATGAATGCTAAGGTTCAATAAGAAGTTAAGAACATGGAATCAAGCAAGTGCCAAAAATTGGATGAAATTTCCAGTCTTCGACTTCTGGCCTTTAACACAGGATTTTCCATCCTTGAAGGTTGGAAATTTCCAGGCTTCAAGACCGGAAATTCCATCCTTTTAAGGTTGAAAATTTCATATTATAATAGAAGATTAGAAGGACGGAGTAGAAAACTATAAGAAAACAATGTCGCCTACCTTCGTCGACAGGGGAAGTGCATCGCTCTCGTCGACAAACTCAGCGCAATTGCAAGTGAGGGACGGTCACCGTAATTAAGGCCTGGTGCTATCGCAATATCACATGCCACATGGAGGATGCGAGGGGTGAAATGCAGAGTAAATTAGGCGATTAGTAGTGGAGGGATTGGAGGGTCAAAGTTACGGAGCAAAAGGGCAAAGCAAATGGTAGATACCCGAAGGTGGATTACAAAGGCGGAGTATATATGAGACCGAACGATTTTTTATTCGGTTCGATTTTAAACCGAACCGTTCAATTTTAAAAATTTGTTACCATTTGATTTTTGATAACAAACCAAACCACCCAACCCTAATCTCAAATATAACCCCTATTATTACTTGATAATTATTTGTCAATTATTATTGGTCAAATTACAACTACTTTAGTCGCAAACCTCTTCTAATCATTGATGTTTATTCCAATGGGCATAAATCCAGCTAAAAAAACAATCATAATCAAAACATTTTACCCTGTTAATTTATAAAATGTATTCGTTTAAAGAAAAAAAAAAAAGAAAAACACATAATCTCATTAATCACTGATCTAACATTCTAACCGGGCTATGGAAAAAGCAGCGTATTGGCAAGCAGTAGTTCCTTATCTGGGGAATTGGGACGTCACAAACGACATCCCATCTTATGGCCAGAAAAGAAAAGTAAACAGTGTAAAAGCAGGCAGGCATATGGGTCTTCATCCAACGCATGAATCTACTTACTGCTTCTAATTATAATTAATTTCCTCAAACAAATTCCATGAATTATTATTATTAGTTATTACTGCCATTGCCAAGAAGATAAAAAGAAAAATAAAACAAAAACAAAAATACTACAGAAAAGCTTGCTGAGAAGCAAAGAAGAAAGCTTCTTCTCCTTACCAAATCAATCCAGTTGTTCCCTGCTCTGCTCTGCTCTCAACTTTCACCTTTCCCTCCTCGCAATCCATCTTTCACGTGCTTCTTGTCTGCGTTCCTGTATACCCCACCCCACCCCACCCCACCCATGAATTTATGTTAATTGTATTCATTTTTCTAGGTTGAGTTGATCTACCGATCTCTACATTTCTTGATCTACTCAAATGCGGGCAGATCCGGGTTTGGGTTTCCACTTCCTAGCTCCGGAATTCTCTGAATTTGAAGACTTTTTGGTGGGTTGCGATCTCCCCAGTAGTGGAGTTGAAAACTTGAAGCCGTTTGTCTTTGCCGGCGGTAAGTCAAAGGGCACTGTTGAATTCTAGAGACGACGCTTCTTTGCTTGAAGCTCAAGCCTTTCTCGTGAATTCTGCAGTTGAAAAGTTTGAATTTTGGCTTGAGGGTAGCTAGCTTGCTTGCTTTGTGTAGTGTATGGTTAGGTTAGGGTTCAGAGAGCTTCAGGGCGTAAAGTATTAGTTTTTAGTCGAATTGTGATTGGTTTGCACTTGAGTTCCACTGTTACTGCTTCGCATTTCGCTACTGTGATTTGGGTTTTATTGGTAACTATATTGGGCATTCTTTGGTATGTTTAGTTGGGAAATCTCTTAATGGTTAATTGTAAAGGAAACTTTGAGGAGCTTTGCATTATATCAGATTTGGCTGGTGAAGAAGTGGAATAAGGGGTTATATGTTAGTGTTCTGGTTCTGCATATTCTCACTTTGATGTGAATGTGGATTGCATTATTATGTTCTTTGTCAAGGAATTTTAGCTGGATCCCAGTTCATGAGGCACCTTAGAGGAATTTTTTGATTACCCGACTTAGAGTACTGAAATGCCTCCTTCACCGGCAATGAGACGTTCTCCTGGAAGGGAATTGAAGACAGAAAATCACAAGAGAGGCCGCAGTCTAGAAAGCGCGATTGCTTTCAGGGAGAAGGATGATGACCTTGCTTTGTTCAATGAGGTGCAAAGCCGAGAAAGAGAGAATTTCTTGCTTGACACCAAGGATGACTTTGATGACATATGCTGTAATTCCTGGAATTTCCTCTACTTTTACATTTTATTAACGTAGTACTTAATTCTTTCCCATCAATGGACTCACGATTTCCCATGTTCGGTGCCTTTTGACAGCAACTAAATTTAGATACTTTTCGGACTATAAGCTTGGGATATCCATTCCTGCTCGCGGAGAGAGCAGTGAGCTGCTTAATGCCGAGGGGGACAAGAATGATTATGACTGGTTGGTCTTTATATCTTTAAATTTCTTACTATTTCTGAACATGCATTAATGGCTGACATTTTGGGATTCCATTATGGCCTTGCCTTCCTTCGCCTTGAGTATATATCCAATTTCATTCTTCTAACTTGGCTTGTAATGATTTGATGTAATAGCTTTGGTACTAGGATGTGGAACCACACAGTTTCTTATTTGTTTTAGAAACAAACTTAGAGACTAGAGAGACACTAATGGATTTTTATGTTTCTTCATCCCTGCTTGTTTATTTTGTTTCAATATGAAATGCTATTTAGCTGTTTATCTTACTTGTTTAATAATTGAGCTTCTTGATTGAAGGTTATTAACTCCACCCGATACTCCTCTTTTTCCTTCCTTGGATGATGAGACACCACCAGTTAATGTTGCACAGAGGGGAAGACCTCGAAGTCAACCAATTTCAATCTCCAGGTCATCTACGGTAAGTGCAGTCTAAGTGGAACATATATATATATATATATATATATATATATATATATATAGATAGATAGATTAATGATCAAATGAGAACCCCTCCTCTCGTGAAAACCTGTGAACCAACATGAATGCACACAATCGTCTACATAAATGCACACGAACTATTACATAGTAGATTGTGTGCATTGTGCTCTGGAGACTGAGATTGTGTACATTTATGTACGAGTTCACAGGTTCTCACGGGAGGAGGGGTTCTTATTGGAACATCACCCTATATATATATATATATATATATATGTTACATCAATAAGGAGAACATTTTCCATGTTTTTCTGTTTCTCCTTGGCATTCTCATTTGTGGATTCATATACAGATGGAGAGGAGTTATAGAAGTAGCAGAGGTAGTGCCAGCCCGAATCGCCTAAGCCCTTCTCCTCGGTCTTGCAATAATACAAATCAGACAAGAGGCAGGCCTTCTTCTCCTTCCCATTCAAGTCCACCGCCAAGTTTGCGACATGCTACTCCTACGAGGAGACCATCTCCTTCACCCAATAAGCTCTCAACACCTCCTCCAAGGTCTTCTACCCCAACTCCTAGAAGACTGAGCACAGGTTCTAGCGGTACTGCATCTGCCACCAGGGTAAGGGGTACATCCCCTGTTAAGACAAATAGAGGAAACTCTGCATCACCTAAGATTAGGGCATGGCAATCCAATATCCCAGGATTTTCCTTGGAGGCACCTCCTAACCTTCGTACTTCCTTGGCAGACCGACCAACATCATATGTTAGGGGGTCCTCACCAGCTTCGAGAAATGGATCCAGGTCTGGCCGAAAGTCAATGTCCCCAGCTAGAAGTGTTAGTTCAGCATATAGTCATGAACGGGACCGAGTTAGCTTTTATAGCAAAGGTTCAGTTGCATCATCTGGTGATGATGACACAGAATCTCTACAATCAATTCCCATCAGCAGTTCAGACCCTTCAGGTCCCAGAAGCTCTGGGACATTCCAACACAATAAAGCTCAGGGTTTAACCAAGAAGACAACTAGAGTAATATCTTCGAGTTCTGCTCCAAAGAGATCCTTTGACTTGGCACTTCGACAAACGGTATCTTTTTTTTTTTTTTTTTTGGATTTAGATGATAAACTAAATAAGTTAAGTTACCAATACAGCGTAGTATTGATATCTTCTGGCTTAATAATATTGTGATCTGGTGTCAGAAGCTTTGGCAATTACTAACTAGTGTCACAATTATATAGGAGAGACAAACAAACTTGCATGAGCCCTCTGATTTTTATGTTCATTCTTTTTCATTTGAGCTGTGATTTTATTTTCACCTGCATTTTGTCCTCTTCTAAGTAACCTACTAACTTTTAATATTTTTTTCAAGGCATTGACCCAGGTCTACTAATTATCAAAGAACAAGGAAACTCCTATGACTACTTCATCTTTAGAATCTAATAATGTTTTAACACTATAATTCTATGATTTCATTACCTGAGCACACATTCTTTGAAGGTTGAGATCTATAAATTTCACCTGTTATCATATTTGGCTAGGAATATTTAATTCAAACATTTGTTGAAGAGTATGAAGAGCATTTGAATTGAACCTTTCAAACATGACTCTTGAACATTGTTAATATGATGATTACAAATGCTCCTCTCCTCTCTGTTTGTAGGATCAGCGGAAAAGCCCGCATAATATGTTCAGGCCTTTGTTATCAAGTGTACCTAGTTCAACATTCTATTCAGGCAAAGCAAGTGCTGCACACCGTACCCTTGGATCTCGACACTCTTCAGTCACAACCAGCAGTAATGCTAGCTCTGATCAATGTATGAGTATTGCGCATGACACTGAAGGAAGTGAGCTAAATCAGGAGGATATGAATAGTGAACGTGTACAGTCATTGTATCATGATGCGGAGGAAGTGTTTACCCTAGATAGTGTTGATGTGCTAGATGATCTTGGCAAGCAAAATGATGTGCCACCTAGTTGCCGGCTTGGTAAAGTAGATGGTTCCATTATAGCTGATTCTGAATTGATTGTTGCTGAAGATTTCAGTCAACTGGAGAAAGAAATGACAGTCGCTGCAACTTCTGAAGTATTGATTCATGAAACTGTTGTGGCACAAGCTGATGCGCTCGAGGTTCTGGTAATTTGTTCCAAATGCTACAAGAGTTACCCTTCGAGTAAATCAATTGAAGAGGATCCCAAGCTCTGTCCAGACTGCAAAAGCTTGGAAGCACAACCGAGTTTGAGTTCCCCGTTAACTAAAATGATGGTCAGCACTGATTCTCCCGGAGTTTATACAGATATCATAGAATATGGGCCAGTAGATACTTATGAGACATCTGAACTTTCACCCAAATTGTCAGAAGTAACATGCAAGGGTGAATTGAAGGCTGGTCACCATGAAGAGGTTTATAGTTACTGCGAGAATCTCTGCAATGAGACCAGCTGGGACTTGATTTCAAATAAGTCCATTGATCAGATGCATGCAGAAGGAGGCGAGCACTCTCTTGTCACACACCAAGTGAATAGTCGCTCGACCATTTGTGCATCTGATGGTGATGCTGGCTATCAACAACTGCAGCCCCTCACTGACCACCCTAATGTGATTGTTGATGTCCCAGAGGGTGCAGGTATTTCTTTGCTGCTGAAGAGGTCTGGTAGTGGCAAAGGCCATATTGTTCAAAACAGGACACTCAGTGCCACTAGCATTGCTTATGATGATCTATCCTACGTACGTGACAGTGTAAGCAGCATGAGAAGCTCCATTGGGCATGGTAGTGCATCTGCCTCATCTTCGGTTGATTTTGGCTCAACTAGACAAATAGAGGCTCGTATTCAGCGGCAGTCCAGTGGGAGAAAGCCAGACATAGAAAGTTATCGGAATGAGACCTATACAAAACTCCAACGCTCGATCTCATCTTTGTCTGCTACTTCAAGTCAAGCACATCAACCTTTGAGTCTTACAACAAGTTCTCAAGAGGAGGTTGAGGTATCTGCTTCCCAAATGGAAAAAAATAATGAGGTTAAAAATGTAGATCCAGAAGAATCATCATTGAGTTTGGAAAATGCAGAAGTGAACTTATGCACTGAAAATAAGAGTGAAAGTATTTGTAGAATTTCCTCAAATCCAACAAGTCATACAGATGAAGCTTCAGCTGCAAACTTTGAGTGTACTTTATCCGAGAGTGGTGACAACATAACAAACTCGGATAATTCCTCAGACATTAATCCTTCTTGCATGCTACCTGTTTCATCAGATGTTAAGGAAGATGTGCCAAATTCTTGTGTTGTCAATTTGCATGTGACAGAAATTTGCGAGCAGGACTGTATGGATGCAAAATGTGGAACAGAAATTGAGAAAGATAATATAAGTTCTCATCATTTGCAATCTGATGGCAGTTCAAGGGACAGTGCAGATGAAGTAAAGAACTTTGCTTTACATACAGCAACTGACAATGATATTACAGATCCTGTTGAAGTAGAAGACTCATCCAATCATGAATATGGTACACATCTTTTACACTTTAATAATCCTACTTGCAATCAATGTTGCAAAAATCAGCGTAGGCGGCTGCCTAGGCCCTAGGCACTGATTAGGCGCTAGGCACCCCTAGGCCGAGGGGATTTTACCCTTAGGCGGACATTAGTCGGCTGGCCGATTAGTCGGCCGACTAGGCTGCCTAGGCGCCCAAGTCGGCCAACTAGGCCGCCTAGGCGCCCAAGTCGGCCAACTCGGCGCCCAAGTCGATCAAACTAGGTGCCCAAGTCAGCCAACTCGGCCGAGTGTTTTTTATTTTTATTTTTATTTTGTGCTGTTTTTCTTATTATTATTACTCAGCCACCTAGGCGCTCTAGGCGTCACCCTAGCGCCTTCTACAACATTGCTTGCAATGAATTCTATTCAATTTTAATTTGCTGTATTTGGAATCTCAAGTATAGAATGTTCTGAAATTCATACTATGGTGTCATTGCCACCGTACACCTGTATTGGAATCGGGCTTAATTAGAGACCTTTTTTGTATTAAAAATAACAAGAACCTTAAAGATTCTGACATTCCTCTTCATGTGTTTTGGGACAGAGGAATCAACTGTGGTGGTTGAGGGACAAGCTGGAGTCAAGACAAGAAGCCTGACATTAGAAGAAGCAACAGATACAATACTGTTTTGCAGCTCGATTGTCCACAATTTGGCATATAAGGCTGCAGATATAGCCATTGGCAAGGAAAATTCTATTTTGATGGATGCTTCCCGACCAATGCTGACTGTTGTCGGCAAAGCTAGTCCAGATAGAAGGGATCTGTGGAGTAGAACCACAGCCAGGCGCAACTCTAGATCTTCTCAAAAAGTTAAACAAAAGTTGATGGATTCTGAATCAAAACCGCTTCCAAGCAACACAGACAGCGATGAGAAAACCCAGAAACCAATGGCTCGTATTGTTGGGTCTCCTAGTAAGGGCGACAGCATGAAGCCTCCTCCGAAACTGGAATCAAAATGCAACTGCACAATCATGTGAGTCTGCCTTTCCACGTTAATCCAGCTAATATGCAGGAAAATTGCCTTGGTGCTGGGCATAATTTGATATGGACGGACGGTATTTGGATATTTTCCTATTGCTTTTTTGTTGGTTCCAATTGAATTTTAAAGGTGATTTAGTAACATAATCATTGTAAAGTTTTTAATTCTTGTTAGGCTGATAATAGCAAGGCATTGGAGGTTCTTGAATTGAATGCCCCATTGCCTATATTCTTGTTACATCACTTGTATGTGGCTTGTAGTTTTCCACTAGAGAGCAAGTGTGAATTCTTTATTTTTCTTGTTGCACTTTCATGCTATAATGAATTCCTTAGTAGATTTTCTCCTCTTTTCTACACATGAACAATTTGAAGGAAATGGAAATTGGCCCGACAATTTGTGGAGAGGGTAAATCTGACTTAACAAACTAACAGAAAGTAAGATTTTTGCTCACTGACGTTGGTGAGATTTGATTCATGGTCTCATAACAAATTTCACATTTGTGACCAGTTGACTTACCATGCGGGTAAGTAGTTGCCAATAGCCATAATTGTGCAATGAATTTATACAAGAATATTTTACAATGTATCAATTATTATACTATAATAATAATAATAATATGCCAAGCACCTTGTGCTCAGATGGCATGTAGTGACTCTCTCATATGGGAGGTCAACTGGTTGAGAAAGTATAGATGAACAGATACTACAATGTAATAGAGTTAGTAGCACTCAAAAAAATTACTATAATAATAATAAGGGAAAATTGTATTTTTGGTCCTCCAATTATACTTGTGGTATAGACTTAGTCCCTGAGTTATATACGTGACCATCTTTAACCCAAGTTATGCATAGAGTGACAATTTTAGTCCTTGAAGGACCAAATCAGTCACTTTATTAAGTGATAAATTAGTGATAGAAAGTTCCTGAGAGACTAACATCGCCACTTCCTGCATAACTTAAGGGTTAAAATGGTCACAGATATAACTCAAAAGCTAAGTTTATATCATAGGTATAACTGAATGATCAAAAATACAATTTTTTCTAATAATAAAAAATAATAATGGTGGAGCAATCTTTATAAACAATACCCATTCTATTTATAAAAAAATATCACTCTTTTCCCATTTATAGTAGGAAAATACTACTCTTACTTTCAAATTCTACTATCAACTTTTATTCCATTTCACAAAATTTGATGTTGATACTTTCATTGGGGCCTACAGGATGAAGATAATCATCAATTGCTACATCGAGAATAAAAGTGGAGTAGAAATATGGAGCACATGTTCTAGTAATAGACCAGGCATTTTTTTTATAGTGTAAAATTTGCCATTAAAAACAAATCAAATATCAAAATTATTCTACCTCTAAACTTGACCCGTTGACCGCAATGAAATGATAGTTTTGCAAATATCTTCTTTCATTATTGGTCTCACAAGTATAGTGATATTTATTTTTTGTCCTAACTAATTCATTCTCAGTTTTACTTCTCAACAGTACCCTAAAAGTGTAACAAGCAAATCATGTGATACTTTTTTGAGGTTATTTATGTCTTTATACATTTAAAAAAATCACTTTTATTCCTATGAATGCAATAACATTTTTACTTTTAGTTTTTGATTATTTTTAGTGTTACATGCTCAATTTTATTTTAAAAATCTTAAATATTCACATTTTGGTAACATCACCAACATATATTTTTTTTTTATCAAATTAGAATGGTTTTTATGTGATTATATGTACTCTTTTCTTGATCATATGTGGTATTCGCCAACTGCTTATTCCTGCTGCGAGGGCGTTGCACGAAACCAAACCGCGAGTTGGTAAGTAGTCAGTCTTGAATCATTGTAACTTTCTTTGCAGAAAATTTTAAATTATCAATCATCTTTGGAATAAAGGTCAAATAAAACCTCTAACTATATTGATTTGTGCAATTAGGCCCTTCAACTTCAAAAAGCTCCAATTAGAACCTTAAATTTAAAAAAAATAAATAAATAATGCAATTGCACTATTTTGTAGGTTATCTCTAGGTAACCTGTAAATTATTGATGATTAGATTTTCAAGTTGATTTGGCGTGTTGACGTGGAATCCACATATTTTTTATTATATATTATATTAAATTTTATTTTTAATTAATAATAATAATAATTAAAAAGAAAAAAAATTAAAGGAACTCCTGCTAGCAAAATCCAAGATCGCAACCATCGTCAAAGCCGTCGGAAAAGACCCCATTCACCAGTAAAATCGAGAGGAAACGCGTGTAAGCACATGCCTCAAACTAGCAACCTTACAAGCCAAGAACGAAGCTCACCACCCTCACCAACCGGTAAATTAAACACCATGCATGGCACGTCAGAGTGCAATGGCGGAGCATCAACCACCATTTTCCAACACTTAAGCTGCCATACCAAGAAACCACGTCGTTGAATAGAGGCCATCAAACTTCGATCCCCCTAAGGTTCGAATTAACCATGCGCTAAAAATTTCAAAAAATAAGAAGGAATTACCGTGAAGTTGGAGCTGAACAAAAAATACCACCAAAGATAGGTTAGCTGGAGAGAGCCCATCCACGACCATCAGCCAACCCAAGAGGATATACGCGGGCATGAGAAGCTAGCTCGAACACCACCTAAAAAAACCAGAGGATACCAATCTCCATAAAAGCCCAATACCAGTGAAGTTGTAATACCCCGTATTTTTCTAACATTATTATTTTAATAAATATTTTCAAAAAGGGATTATTATTATTATTTTATATAAATCTAACTATTTTGTTATGGGCATTGGGTCAACTTATTTTACTACTTAAATCCCTAAGCCCAAATGTGATTATTTCGTAATGTTCTGAACCTAACTTTAGCCCAATTCCAAATTAATTATTTTAGCCCAATTTTTTTGGCCCATTTATAATTCTCTAATTTTTCTACCGTAAAAATTTTAGGAGTATGTGTTCTGTCCCGATTGTCCTAGGAAGTGGGTTATTAGGCACCATACCATTAACCTTGAATTTCCTATTTAATTAAATTAGCCCGTAATGGTGAAAATTTATTTCGACCGTAGCATCGCTGTATTTCGCGATGTACCGAACATTGCCCGATTTTAGAAATTAAGGTTAGAATTGAGTTTGGGATAATTTTGGTTTCGAATTTACCGTACCTAAATTATTTCCTACCGTAACTATATTTGTTTTAACCCTTAACAGTCTAGCCAAAGATATTTTCCTTGAGTTACCATAGGAATTTGACACTTGGCAACTCCCTACACCACATGCTTGTATTAAATTAATTTAGAGTTGCTATAAATAGAGACTTGATCTCCAAGTTTCTTCATTCTTATCCCATATGTCTTTCTCTTCAAGATTTGTCTTCCTTTCCCTTTTGCCTATATATAGAGGGGTTGTGTGGTGAGGAAAAATCAGGAGAAGTGAGGAGAGAAATCATATATGTGTGGGAGAAGAATTGGGCAAGTGAAGTAGAAGAGTTGGTTATAGGTAAGATTTATGTCTATCCAAAATTTATTTTACCCCAAATCAAAATATTTAATATGTGCTTATGTGATATTATGTTTAAATGATTTTGTGAAAATGTGAGTACATGTCTTATGAAATTATTTGATGTGAATACATATTGTTTGTTCTTGTGATCGTTAGTGAAATTATTAGATTTATAGAGATTATGATAAGTAATGAAATTATGATGTTGAAGAGATTTGGTGATGAAATTATTGGTATATGGATTATGAAAAAGAAAATATTGGTATGTGGATATTATGAATATGAAGGTTATAGACATAAGATATGACATTGAATAAGTAATTTTGGGTTATAGATGTAAGATATGATATTTTGAAGGATATGGTTATTTATATATTTTGTCCCGGAGGGTGGTGATACTTGGAAGTTTTGAATTATCCTTTATGACTATTATTATTAAGATTATGATTATGATGATGAGAGTTGAGATCTCTCTATTTGGTTTTGGCCACCGGTTCGTGGATTCGTCCGGTTGGTTTGGATTTGGTTTTGGCTACCGGTTCGTGGATTCGTCCAGTTGGTTTGGATTTGGTTTTGGCCACCGGTTCGTGGATTCGTCTGGTTGGTTTTGATTTGGTTTTGGCCACCGGTTCGTGGATTCGTCCGGTTGGTTCGGTATTAGTTTGGAAGTCGAAACTTTCCATTTGGATCCATTCCTCCTTGACACTGTATATAATAACTATTTTTGGATATATGAAAAGTTTAATCAATTATTTGAAGAATTATCTTTGGTGGTTATTGTGAGAGTTTGGATACTCTCTATTTGGTGGTTATTTTGAGAGATTGAGATTATCTCTTTGGTATTTATTTTGAGATAATGGAATTATTTTTTGGATGTTTATTTTGAGATATTGGAATTATCTATTTGATAATTATTTTGAGATATTGGAGTTATTCCTTAGGTATTTATTTTGAGAGTTGGAAATCTCTCTATTGGTGAATAAGTTTTGGTTTAAAGGAATTTTGAGTAGTGATGATATTATGATATATATTGAGGAAATTGTTATATGGAAATATTGATATAAAGATTGTATATGGTGAATCTTGAGGAAATAGTTGCTGAACGATTTTACATTATGAAATAGGCAATGACCTTATCTCCTGGAAATTTTATAGATATTTTTGGTATGTATTTTTATACATATTTGGATGTGTGATTTCCTCAAGTTATATTTCTAATGGATTAAAGATTATTGTTTTATGAGATTAAGAATATATTAAGGGGTTAAATTTATTATGTGGAAATTTATGTGCTCCAAAGTGCTATGTGCAAAATGTTTTACGGGGTAGAGTATGTCTTACCAGTCGTCGTGCTGACTTTGTTTCTACCATAGTGTTTTTGCAGGAAATATTTGGCATGGCACTTGGCATGAGAGTGAATCGTTTTATTGTACCATTAGGAATTCCACCATTGTAATAGTAATTTTGGTAGTAGGTTTTGCCTGTGCGTTTGAGTATAAGAGAGATATACTAAGAATTTCATGAATACTGAATGAACAACTGAAGCCTGAATGAATTTCATGAATGCCATTTACAGTTTGTACCTCAGCATTAATGTAAAACTGTGTCACATCAATAGGATACCAAGCATTGTGTTTAAAGGTAACAAAATTGTAGAGATTACCGTCCTTGAGACATTTAACCGCGTGATTTCCAAAATCTTTATCAACCACTTTATTGAGGAAGCCTTTGACATCAAGCATTGAACCGGCTTTAACCATGCAGTGGTTGGACTTTTGACCCTTAACAGTGGTGGAGAAGAATTTGAAAATTTCCACATCCTCACATGGACGGGTTATAATCCTTGGTGGTCTGAAAGTTTCTTGAGTAGTCTTGATCTTTTCCGGTGAGGGTGAGGGTTTTGGAATTGGAGCATGAGTATCAGATACCTCATCGGAAGAGGAGTTTGAACTTCCAGATGACGAACTTGAACTTAATGACGACATGATAGCCAACACTTGGTCTTTTTTGGAGAGGTTTTAGGGTTTTTGAGGGTAACGGTGCTTTTGGGAGGGTAAAAGGTGAAAAGTGAATGGTATGAGTGGTTATATATGGTGAGAAATAGTGGATCGGGTCATCTTAGAGAAAATGGAGCGAATTTATGAACATAAGACAAAAACCCTTAAATGCCCTTTAATGAGGGGGCAAAAATGGCATAAAGCCATAGTCGTGGTTTGTACTGATAAGGGTATTTTTCCCATAAGATGAAATTGCCATTTAATGAAGAGAGAGAAAAGTACTTATTTTACCATCACATCTTTGATGGCCCGTCCTTTCATGTCTGTCGGTTCAAAGAAGTTGGAGCGCATGCTTCGGCATTTTCTGCGAATAGGGCATTGACACGTGTATCATCACGATCCCACGTTCTCAAGTTAAACGGTCATAAGAGGGTTTCTCCAAGAAGCTTGTTCAACACGATACATTTGTAACCCTTCAATCATAAGTAGTGCATAGGGACTTTTAGAGGTTAAGGATTCGGTAGCTCAATCCTTCGGTTAGTATGAGTTCGGTTATCACCATTTGCTTTGTGCTTTATCAGTCTTCGGTACTGATAGTGTTTCAGCCTTTGAGTTTGTCATTCTTCGGTAAGATATAATAATTCGAAAAGCGAGAGACAGACTACACAAGCGAGAGATAGTTCCATTCATTCAAAAGGTAACATGTGACAACCAAGACAACACACTAGATTAACCAACCCAACCCTGATTTCATTACAAGGCGTGACAACTACTTTCTTGCCTTGCCCTTGCCCTTGTTCTTTGCATGTCTACTGTTAGCAGTAGACATAAGGTTTTGTCCTTGACTGCTCTCCATGGTAGGAGGGCTTGGAGCAGGTGGAGCACTCGGGGCAGCGTCAGGGTTCCAGGATGGAGCCATAGGTCCATAACCAGGTTGATTCTCAAGTACCGAGGACTTATCAGATATATCGTCTGGCTCGAGCATCTCCTCAAGGTAGCGGAGATAGTCCTCGTCAAAGTCTGCATTCTCTGGCTGGTTTGGAGCCTGATTCTGTTGATACCATCCTTGGATGTCGTTCCAGGCATCGTCTCCAGTGTTGTTTATGGAGGGTGTAGGAGTTTGTCTTGGTACAAGGTCCTGATTTGGCCAGAAAGGCTCTTCGTCAGGTGGAGCTAATCCTCCAGAGTAGAAGCCTGGGACAGACATGGTTGGTGGCTTGGGCACGTAATCCTCAGAGTCTGAATCAGAGAGTTCTAGAGGATGTGCAGATGTGTCTCCTTGGAGAGGTTCTCCCTTTTCTTCCCTCAATTTATTGAGTTTGCTAGTACCCTCCTTCAACAGGAACCGAAATGAGAACCTTTTCTTTACAGGCTTCTCTTCGGAACATGCTTTCTTGCCTTTTCCCTCAATTTATTGAGTTTGCTAGTACCCTTCTGCCAGCTGCTATGTATTCGGCTTTAGCAGTGCTTGTGGCAATAGAATTTTGCTTTTTGCTGAACCAAGAGACAAGCCTTCCCCCTAAGAATTGGCATGTCCCTGATGTACTTTTTCGATCAATTTTGCAACCAGCAAAGTCTGCATCAGAATATCCAACTTGATCGAAGGCGTCACTCTTCGGGTACCAAAGTCCCACACTTTGAGTTCCTTTTAGATACCTTAAAATCTTCTTGGCAGCACCCAAATGACTTTCCTTTGGATTGGCCTGAAACCGAGCACATACTCCCACAACAAACGATATGTCTGGTCGACTAGCCGTAAGATATAGTAGAGAACCAATGATTCCTCTATACTTTGTCTGATCCACTTCTTTCCCTTCGTTATCGATATCCATACGTAACGAAGTGTTCATGGGAATTTTAACCGAGGACTTCCCATCAACTCCAAACTTCTTGATGAGATCCTTGGTGTATTTTGCTTGATTTATAAAAATCCCATCGCGTTCTACATAGATTTCCAAATATGTCCGAGTCGGTACTTCCAAATATGATGTCATCTACATAGATTTGCACCAACAGGATATGGTCTCCATTTTTTATTCTAAAAAGTGTTTTGTCAACTATTCCCTTTGTGAATCCACAGCTTATAAGAAAGCATGACAACGTGTCATACCAAGCCCTTGGAGCTTGTTTTAAACCATATAAAGCCTTTTTGAGTTTATAGACTTTATTCATCCCGACTTCTGAGATAAAACCTGGTGGCTGCTCGACATATACTTCTTCTTCCAAAAGTCCATTTAAGAAGGCACTTTTGACATCCATTTGATAGACTTTAAAGTCTTTCCATGCAGCATATGCTAGAAAGATTCTTATGGCTTTGAGTCTAGCAACAGGAGCGAAGGTTTCATCAAAATCAATCCCTTCTTCCTGACAATAACCTTTTGCAACTAACCATGCCTTGTTCCTAACAATGACTCCTTGCTCATTCATCTTGTTTCTGAAGACCCATTTGGTTCCAATAACTTTCTGATGAGTTGGTCGTGGAACCAATTCCCATACATTGTTTCTCTCGAATTGATGCAGTTCATCTTTCATGGCTATGACCCAATCTGAGTCATTTAACGCTTCTTCTACAGTCTTCGGTTCAATTTGAGATATGAAACATGCCATCATGCATTCTCGAATGGATGCACGAGTTCGTACACTATCATGGATATCACCAATGATTTGATCTTGAGGATGGTTTCTCAACCACTTTAGATCTGGTTGAAAAGAAGTAGGTGGTGCTCCTTCATCAATTGTGGGTTCACCTTGATTGCTTTCATCTTGTTGTACTGGTGATTGATTTGGTTCATTATCATCATTTGGTAATACTTCGGTTTGAGATGAAGTATTCGGTAGATGATTAGGAAAGAGTGGATAATCATCGTCTTCTGATTCTGATCCTTCAGATAGTTCTACAATTTCTCTATCCTTCGTTTCTTCATCGGTTTGTTTCTCAGAGATCACCATGTCTTCTTTAGATAACTCGTCGAAGACTACGTGTATTGATTCTTCTATCACCATGGTTCGCTTATTTAATACTCGAAAAGCTTTACTCTTTTCAGAGTATCCCATGAATATTCCTTCATCAGCACGTTCATCAAAGGCCTTTAGATGTGATTTCCCATTATTATGGATGAAACATTTACTTCCAAAGATATGAAAGTATTTTACTACAGGCTTTCTCCCTTTCCAAAGTTCATAAGGTGTAGCTCCATGATCTTTGTGAATAAGAGATCTATTTTGAGTGTAGCATGCAGTGTTTATGGCTTCGGCCCAAAACCGTTTAGGCAAGCCTGAGAATGCGATCATGGATCTTGCTGCTTCCTTGAGAGTCCTGTTGCGTCTTTCAGCCACACCGTTCTGTTGAGGGGTTCTTGCTGCTGAAAGCTGATGTAGTATACCGTGTTGTCCATAGAAATCCTGAATGACTTTGTTTACAAATTCAGTTCCTTGATCAGACCGGATTTTGACAATACTTAGGTCCTTTTCGCTTTGAAGTCTTCAGAGCAGATTTGGAAGGACTTTCTCAGTTTCATTCTTCTTCCTTAGAA
Source organism: Ipomoea triloba (assembly GCF_003576645.1). Taxonomy (NCBI): domain Eukaryota; kingdom Viridiplantae; phylum Streptophyta; class Magnoliopsida; order Solanales; family Convolvulaceae; genus Ipomoea; species Ipomoea triloba. The sequence continues at coordinate 14,635,136 of NC_044923.1, read as the reverse complement.
AGGATGTCCATGTATATCTTGTGTAGTCATCTACTACCACAAGAGTATACTTCCTTCCACTTAGACTAACTGGATCAACTGGTCCAAATAAGTCCATATAGAGTAGACTTAATGGCCTTGCGTTGGTGTTAAGAGATTTCGTTTTAAACGAAGACTTGATCTGTTTTCCCTTTTGACAAGCTTCACATACTTTATCCTTGTCATAGATTACATTCGGTAATCCTTCAACCAGTTCCTTTCTTGCAAGCTTGTTGATAGCCTTGAAGTTAAGATGATTGAGTTTATGATGTCATTCCCAACTTAGATCTTTCTTGGTTTTGGCGATCAGGCAAGTATCCGGTCTTACTGTTTCCCATGTGACAACATACATATTCTTTCTTCGTTTTGCCGTTAGTACAACTTCATGAGTTAGCTCTGAGATAACTTGGCATTGGTCTCATGAGAATACAACTTTGTATCCTTTGTCACAAAACTGACTTGTGCTTAACAGATTGAACTTTAATCCTTCAACATAAGAAACTTCTTGAATGATTAAGCCATTCTTCATAACATCTCCAGTGCCCATGGTTCGTCCACTTGAGTTCCCACCGAAGACTACTTTAGGACCATTCTTCGCTTTATAGTTGCTCAATTATAATTTATCTCCAGTCATATGTCTTGAGCATCCGCTATTTACATACCAAATAGTCATGTTTCCCTGCATTCAAAGATTAGGTGTTTTTAGGTATCCATACCTTCTTGGGTCCTTGATGGTTAGCGGTGAGCTTGGGCATCCATGCGTACCTAGAACTCTTAAGGTTCATCCTTGGTCCACGATACCCGTTAAACACGCGATAATCATAAGGGATAGCATAGTAGGCTTGAGGTGACTTCGATGAATAAACCTTTTGAAGAGAAGGCGTTTATTTATTCGAGTTTATCCTAGTGTATGAGGTCTGCTAATGTCTATGATGGAGCAGAAATTTTGCTCTTGTCATTGGTTCGTAGTCCATGAACCAGTCCTCATCACTGGGGTATAGTCTACCATCTCCGCCATTATGCTTGCTAGGGAACTTTTTGAAATTCTTGACACTATTCGAGTAAGAACTCGATCTTCCCTGAGGTCTACCTTTGCGTTGCCTCTGTGAATAGTGTTGCCTCTTATTGCCTTGGAATTTTCCTTTAGATTGGTTATTCCCAAGTGGTTAACCATTTGCGACACGACTATGATGGTTCGGTACGCGCGGTCTATATCGAGGGGCCTGCTGACTTCTTGGGTTACCGTTTTGGGAATTCCCTCTCGTAGGTTCCACAATACGTGTTTCAGTCGGATCATTAAATCGAATCGTTGATTGTGGTTCTGTTCCATTTATGGCGTTAATCACTGGCTCAAGATTTTCAGTTTGTCCTTGGACAAAGACAGAACTTAAACCTCCACTAGTAGAAGGGTCAGTTGGTCGTGTTAAGAGAACATGTTGATGAGAGCTAGAGCTATAACCGAGTCCGGTTCTACTCCCTGATGGTCTTTGATCATCTACCATTCGATCCATTAATCTGGATGAATTTGTAAATGTCGCAAGCACCGCACGCAAATTTTGCTCTCTATCATCCTTCGCTTTACACTCTTCCTCAAGAAGATGAATTTGCTTCTCAAGCTGGCTTATAGATTCAAGCATCTCAGCATTTTGCTTCTCAAGCTGGCTTATAGATTCAAGCATCTCAGCATTTTTGGACCCAAGCTGGCTTATAGATTCAAGCATCTCAGCATTTTTGGACCTTAAGTCCTCGAGATCTTCAAGCATCTCAGCATTTTTGGACCTTAAGTCCTCGAGATCTTGTCTTTCTGCCAATAGCTTGGCATTCTCTTCTTTGAGCTTGAAGTGTGAATCCTCGATACCATCAAAACTCTTCATCATTCTTTCGAATGCTTCCCTAGGGTTTTCATGATATGTGGATTCGGAGCTATAATTAGAGGAGTGGTTTTGTGAAGTTACCTCTTCTTCATCTGCCATAAGGCACAGCTCTTCATCTGAGTCCTCTTGACTGAAGAGACATAGTAGTCCCTTCTCATCCTCCGAACTGTCACTTTCTGAACTAGAGCTGGACGTGCATGACTCGTCATTCTTATCTCCTGACTTCTCTTCTACAGCTAGAGCCTTCCTTCGCCTATCATTCTTCTGATTTTTGTTTGGCTCCTCGTCAGCATCATTTGGTGCATTCTTCGGGTTGTGATAGTTTCCCGAATTCTTCTTGTAGTTGTGCTCGTCCTGATGCTTCTTGACAATGGGATACGGACATTCAGCTTTGAAGTGTCCAGGTTTTCGGCAGTTGTAACACAGCACTTGTATTTCATCCTTTTCATGTGTTCTGGATCCACTTGCTTTGTCATTGCTTCGGTACTTCGTTCTTCTCATCTTGTCAGAATTGTCGTAGGACTGATTCTTTCGCATGAATCTTTTGAACCTTCTCATGAACAAAGCAAGCTGATCGTCAGTGAAAAAATCAGATGAGGGATTAGTATTCGACCTTGGTGTTGATGATGAAGGTTGATGATTTGCAACTAAGGCTATGTTTCTCGTCTCAGGTTCTTCATCATTTTGTGTTTCCTTCTCAAACTCGTAAACTTTCAGATCACTAAAGGTCTGAGTAGTGCTCGTTGTCTTGAGATCTCTATGATCGCGCATAGCTACTACTTTCATTTCCCAGCTTTTGGGTAGTCCTCGGAGAATCTTCAAGTTTATATCCTTTTGTGATAGCTTTTTCTCATCAAGATCGTTGATCTCCATCAATAACTTTATGAACCGAGCTTCCATTTCAGTTATGGACTCCTTTGGATTGAGTTTGAAATCTTCAAACTTCTTCATGGCAATTGTTAACTTGTTCTCCTTCTCTTGTTCGTCTCCATCACCTATGAGCATAAGTACATCCCAGATGTCTTTAGCATTCTTACACTTTCTTACTCTCGGAAACAATGATTCGTCCAGACCCTTGTAGAGTATATCCTTGGCTATATTGTCGATATTTACTCGGGTTCTCTCTTCGGTGGTTAACAAAGATTTCTCCTTCGGAATCATCGCTGGTGATGTAGGATCAGTAGCAACACGATTGGGGTTCACTTGTAGTATTTGGATGGGTCCATCAGTTATCACGTCCCACATCTCATCATGCATGGCAGACAAGTGAGCCTGCATACGTACTTTCCAGTCATCAAACTTATCTAAGTTAAACATGAGAAAATGCATATGATGTTCCATTTTAGACATAGTGCAAAGTACGAAAATATTTTGATGATTTTCCAAAAAGGATCACCAGGCAGTATACACAAAGTGTTCACCGTTCAAGGTAACAGGCTTTGATACCACTTGTTGGTCCCGGTGGTAACAATGTGAGTCTAGAAAGGGGGGGGGGGGGTTGAATAGACTCACAAGAGGTTTTTGAAAACTTTTTCTTCTAAAGAGATAACGCAGCGGAAATGTTATATCAAATTTTAGCTTCACTTTGCACTTAGGATTTTCTTGTAAAAGATATTATGTTTGAGTGATATATGCAATGCAATACGTAAAATAAATAAAGGAGAGAGAGAGAGAGAGTTTTTATAGTGGTTCAGCTGTTAACTAAGCCTACTCCACTCTTCTTCACAACTTGTGAAGGTTTGCACTATATTCCCCTTTATAGTACAATCTTCGTTACAACAAGCTCCTTTGATCACTAAGCCCGGCAGCCTTGTTGTTGTAGGTTTTTCAACTTCTTCCAAGTTTACTCTGCCTCTTTCTACTTCACTTGTAGAGATGGTTGAAAGGTTGTGATGATTCTCCAACTTGAAATCCTTGTGATTAGTTTCCTTGATCAGCTTCTTAATCACACAAGAATTTCTAATGAAATCTGAATATCACTTGTAAGCTTATGAATATCACACTGAAAGTTTTTCACTTGATAGACAATATTTCGTGTATATCAACCTTGTCAAAGTGAGATGGGACAAGGGTATTTATAGGTGGAATTTCAGATCCGTTGGAGGGAAAATGAAATTCAAAACCTATTGTCCAGTGTGTAATATCTAATGGGTAGTGTTTTCATCTTTTTCAGAATGTCAGTACTTTCTAGCCGTTTGTCCACTTTTGTGCAAGGACATTTTGTCTTTTGTCCCTCAAAAAGGTGACAATCATTACATGCTCCTTGGGATCGTTGCATAGGACCCAAAATGACATTCAGTTTATATCCATTCTCAAGGCAGTAGATAAGACAACTCATCAGAGAATGTCTTTGCATTGGTTGTGCGAGAATGATTGACCTTATCATTTCTCTTAATCTCCTCGAGACAATCATTCTTGATTTCTCGGTCATAAAAGCCTGGCCCTTCCATGTTTCGGCCTATGATCCTAGTCTTCGATTCCTCAAGTCTTCATCACTTCTGATCTTCAACTCTTCGGTACTTCACTCTTCGATTGGAGTCTTCAAGTCTTCGGTAAATAAGACTCGGATCCTTAATGATTAGAAATTACTAAGGATTCGGTTATCCTGTAAGACTGAGATACAAAGCATAAACCTATTCTAAAGACAAGACAAAAGTTAGGGGTCTCCTCGGATAGTTGGTATCATCAAAATCAACAACTCGGGGTTCCTAACACTTTGGTCAGTTTATTTTTAGAGAGACAGTCTTGACTAAAACCCAGGCCGATTTTGTCACCAGTTGGTCGATGACCATCTACCATTTTCTCCATGATCTTGGAGGAATTAGTATATGATGCAATGACCTCTCGGAGATTATAGTCCTTGGTCTCTCTTACTTTACACTCTTCCTTGAGTAGGATTATCTCAACTTCTAACTCACTTACTTTGAGAGCTAGCTCTGAATTTTCTTTCGAGACATTCTTAAGCATGTCTCATTCAGCCGTTAGCTTGCTGTTTTCCTCCGCCAATTTGGCTTGAGTGTCATTAACTATTTTGAGGTTCCTTCCAAGATTTTCAATGGTCTCGAAAGGATCCTCATCGCTATCAAATGAAGAGCAACGAGAGGTAGATGTAGAACAACGCGAGGTGGATGTAGAAGTTACCTCGTCATCGATTGCCATCAGGCAATAGTCTTCTTCTTCTTGAGTATAGAGGCAGATGAGTCCCCTCTCATCTTCCGAACTGCTGCTCTCTTCGCTAGAGCTGGATGTTCCAGATTCCTCTACCACCATCTCGACCTCTTCAGCTACTAGCGCCTTCTTGCGCTGATTGTACTTTGGTGTTCCTTTGAAGCCACTTCTCGCTGGCTTCTCGTTGGATTCCTCTAGCTTGCTAGAATCCTTGCCTTCTTGGCCCTGGTACTTGCTCATAAAGGGATATAGACACTCTGCTTTGAAGTGTCCCGGTCTCCTGCAGTTGTAGCAGAGACTTTGGTGTTCCTCATCCACCCTTCTTGATGAGGATTTCTCGAACTTCCTTCTTGAGGAAGAATGTGAACTTGTGTTGTTCTCTGGTTCTTTCTTTCTCATGAACCTTTTGAACTTCTTCATAAAAAGAGCAAATTGTTCGTCAGACATAAGGTTTTTAGGGTTAAAGTATGACCTGGAAGATGTGGATGGTTGATTGGCAACGAGTGCAACGTTTCGTTATTCCGCGTTTATCTTCATCTCTGGGGAACATCTCGAACACGAAGGCTTTGAGATCTCTGAATAGCTTGTCAGTTGTGGTCTCCTTCAAATCTCTATGATCTCTCATGGAGATCACCTTCACTTCCCACTCCTTGGTGAGTCCTCGTAGCACCTTCAGGTTGAGGTCCTTCTGGGGGGTTTCCTTCTTCAGGTCGCTTATCTCACTGATAAGCTTCATGAATCTGGATTCCAAACTTGCTATGCTTTCCCCCGACTTCATCTTGAAGTCCTCAAATCTCTTCATTGCTATGGTGAGTTTGTTCTCCTTTTTCCTGTTCATCACCTTCACCAATTAGCAATAACGTATCCCATACCTCTTTAGCGTTTTTGCAGTTTTTGATGCGTGGGAAGATGGTCTCATCAACAGCTCTGAAGAGGATGTCCCTAGCAATGTTGTCAAGGTTGTTTCTCTTCCTATCATCGCTAGTCCATTCTTCCCTTGGCTTAGGGATGTACTTGGGTGTGGTTGCGGTATGTTCCGCAGCAGTATTCACCATTAAGATCTTGAATGGCCCTATCGTTATAACCTCAGCCATCTCATCATGGAGGGCTGATAGGTACGCAAGCATGCGTGTATTCTAGTCGTCGAACCTGCTAAGATCAAACAAAAGATGACTAGATAACATGTTGTCCATGTTTAAAATTATCTCGTGCTTTAAAAAGATTTTAAGCTTTTCAAAGAAAGATCTCTAGGCAATATAAACAAAGGTTTATATCGATCAAAGAACTTGCTCTGATACCAATTGTCGGTCCCGAGGGGATGGGGTACAAGTCTAGAGGTGGAGTGAATAAACTTGTATAAGATTTTGCAAATCTTTATCGACCTCTCGTGAATAGTGGACTTAGGATGTTTAGGTCCAACTTCTCACAAGTTGAAGATAGAGTTTTGTACGCAGCGGAAATGTTATCCCATTTTATATTAGCACGAGAGGTGGATTAATAATGCTATGTGATGCAAGAGGTAAGATAGTTAGCGAGAGATAAAAGCAGTATGTAAATGCGAGAGAGATTTTTAAGTGGTTCGGCCAACACTACCTACTTCCACTCTTCTTCTAGAAACTCCCTAGAAGGATTGCACTAACTTCCCTTTAGTACAATGACGAGCACTTGAACTTTGATCACCAAGCCAACCTCAAGCCTCAGGTTTTTCACACGCTTCCTGTTACTCCGTCTCTCCTAGGTTTTTCACAAGACAGCCTCCAGCTACTCCGCCTCTTCTTACTTTCTCCAAAGTAAGGTGGTTGTTTGATCACAGTTGAGCTTTAGTCTCCAATCTGATCAGTGGCTTGCCGTTTGATATATCTTTGCAAGAAAGCCTTGATCACCGTCTGGATATGTATGACGTTAAGCTTTTGAACTCTCTCAAACACTAGATGTGTTTTTCTCCCAATTGTGAATATCTGGAAGATATTCTCAGTTTTAGCACTTTACTTCTCGATCGCACTTTTGTATAACACCTATGTAAGCTAGATAAATTTGTCACTCCAAAATTCGTGACACTTGTCTTCAATCTTCAAGTGCTTCTTATAGAGAGTTGAGAAATAATTCCTTTAGAGGGAAAATTATTCTGTTTGAAATCTTGATCGGATTACCCAAATCAAGACCACCCGATCGGATTACCCACTCGGTCGGTCTACCCAACCGATTGGTTGGTTTCGCCACCAAGATTGGAAAGTCTTGCTTGCATGACAAGCAAAAGATAGATTTATAGACTTCCCAACCGATTGGTCGGTCTACCCAAACGATCCTTCGCACCAATTTATTGAATGTCTAGCTTATGGGTGTATTCAATCGTAATGTTTTTAGACTTTTAAAGTGATAGATTTTAATAAACTTTTATTGATTTTCATAAAGTTGTCCAAAACTTTTTAAAACTTTGTAAAAGTCTATAAGGGGGTGTTTGGAAGTGGAGGAAAATGTATTTTTCCGTTGTTTGGTTGGATGAAAATTTTTTTCCATTGGAACTTTTGAGTCTACGTAAAAAATATTCATAAACTTTTATCAACTTTTTTTATTTTAAAAAGTCTACAAAGTCATTGAATTTCTAAGGTAAATACATCCTTACAAACTTTCAATGATTTCGATTCTTATCACTTATAATTTTCTTACCAAACATGTTATAATATACTCCCTCTGTCCCATTTTACCTATCATATTTACTATTCATTGGTCAGACTAACTCTTTCTTCTTTGCTTATTTTCTTTAGTAATTTTTTATTATTTTTAAATTTATTTTTTTTGTGTTTAATAGTACTTTTAATGTAGTTTCTAAATATATAAATTTTATATATTAATGCTAAACTTAATATTAAGAAAAATTAGATAAAAAATTACTTCAGTCAAACCTCGTTAAACGAACCAGACAATCATTTTGGGACGGAGGTAGTATATCATAAAATTCTTCTGGCTATATATGTAGTTCTTCATCCACATCAACATTATTATTTTTATCCATAGTATAGTGAGACTTATATGTTAATTACTTATATAGTATTAATAAGAATCAACCAAAAAAAACAAATATTTCAAATAAGAAATTCATAACAATATTGAATACTAAAATTTGTAGTAATAGAATTGTTCAAATAAAATATTTAAAAATATAATTACTAGTTGTATAAAATAAAAATAATAATAATATACTATTAATATATATATATATATATATATATATATATATATATATATATATATATATATATATATATTGCAAGGAATCAAGCAAAGAGCTATTATTTGCAATAGCAATTTGGGACTGCGAACAACAACAAGGTGCTACTGTTTGCAGTCCCAAATTGTTGTTTAGAAGTTAGGGAGAAAAGTTGGTTTTAGAAGTTAGGGATAAAAAGTTTGTAGAAAAAAAAAATCAAAATATACAAAGTAAAAAAAAATAGGGAAAATGGTCAAATTAGCCCTTGAACTTTTCACAAAAAGTCAATTAAGCCCATAAACTTTTTAAAAGTGCAATTAAACACATCAACCCACCATTTTAGGGCATCTAACCCCATTAGCCGGTTACCTCTAAGGTAATTGCCGGTAAATGCCACTGTGGCATGCCTAATAAGCTTTCTTTTAGTTTTTTTTCTCGCCACACAAGTAAAATAAATAAATTAAATTAAAGAAAATAAAATCAGACGGTGGTGAAGTGAATGTAGCGCTTTCTAATACATTTTCCGGCGATACTCAAGTGAATGTAGCGCTTTCTAATACATTTTCCGGCGATACTCAGGCAATGGTCATCCTTAGAGCAGTGGCAGTTAAACATGAAATCCAAATCTTGCAGTTGAACATGAAATCCAAATCTCCTGGTATGCGTTTTCAAGATTAATTAATTTGTAGTTAAACATGAAATCCAAATTTCCAAGATTAATTAATTTGTAGTTAAACATGAAATCCAAATTTCAGGACGACAACTTCGTCAAGGAGACTTGCTTTGGCTTTGTTGGACGTTTTTTTTTCTATCTTTTTTTGTTAAATGAAAATCATCGTTTACATCATTCCTCCAGAACTTTGTAAATACAGATTTACAAGCAAAGTCAACTACTGTACAGATAACCGAAACGGACAAACAATCACACAGATCAGACTTAAAGTAACACCAAACACCATAGTAGAAGGACACTAACAAGATCTAAAATCTTACAGATCCAGGGGAGAAACATTAATTACGCAACACTCATTCTAGATTAGCTCCTCCAGATTCCACCATCGCCTGCCCTACAGTACCGCTTACCTCTGCTGTAGCCATCGCTGCCATAACCACCATCCCTGCGGCCATAGCCACCGCCACCATAACCACCATCCCTGCGGCTATAGCCCCCATCGCCGCCACCCTCACAACGTCCACCACGGAAACAGCCACCGCGGCCGCCGCTTCCGCGAGACTGAGCCTCGTTAACTGTTATGTTACGCCCATCAAGGGACTGGCCGTTCATCCCCTCGATAGCATCACTCATTGGTTGCTCGTCCTTGAAGGTAACGAAACCAAAACCTCTGGATCTCCCGGTCTTTGATTCGAGGACCTTGCCGAAGGAAGATAACGCATCATGGAGAGAGCTTTCGATGGTGGCCCAGGCCAAACAACTAAAAGAAAGCTTATGTGGCATGCCACAGTGACACTTACCGGCAATTACCTTAGAGGTGACCGGCTAATGGGGTCAGATGCACTAAAATGGTGAGTTGATGTGTCTAATTGCACCTTTAAAAAATTTATGTGCTTAATTGACTTTTTGTGAAAAGTTTAGGGGCTAATTTGACCCTTTTCCCAAAAAAATATTATTTGAAATTTTTAGAAGAAGATTGTAAATTTTAGAAGAGACAAAAAATTGGTAGAGTTTAGGTATGAAGAAAATATAGGCTAATGAAAAAAATATAGGCTAATGAAGAAAATATAATTTATTGAATTTAGGTATAAGGTTTATAAAGTTTAAATAGGGAGAAAAATAGAGTTTAAATAGAGAGAGAAAACCTTCAAAGTTGATACAAAGAAAATTTTGAAATCTTAAGGTTGAAGGTTGGATTTTAACTATTTATATGCCAAAGACTTTGTGGTCTAATGGCACCCAGTGTCCTGGTTTACACCCTCACATGGATGATGGGAATGGGTTCGAGCCTCAGTGGAAGCACCCTCACATGGATGATGGGAATGGGTTCGAGCCTCAGTGGAAGCAACTATTGACTCTTTGTGATTGTAAAAGAGACAGTAGTACTCAAACAAAAAAAAAATTATATTTAAGAAGGGAAAGTCAAAAGTTTTAAAATTAAAAATTCATAACTTTTTTAATACCACATGATTTTTTAAAAACTCTTTAAAAGTCTTAATCGAATAACCTAATTTTTAAAAACTCTTTAAAAATCTTGATTGAATACTGCCTCACTTTTAAACCCCCCATAAAAATTTGAATTGAATATCTCCATTTAAAGTTCATAAAAATCTTTAAAAGTTTATGAAAGTTATGATTGAATACAGGTCGTTATATCGTGGACCATGGTCCAAAAACGGCATCGTTTCTTTAAGTAAAGAAATGGCTACCGTCACATCTTAATGGAAGCCCCGTAAATGAAACTACAGTTTATCTCAAATGATACTGCCTCACATTTGTTTTTATATTATCAAATGAAACTGTAGTTATATCGAAATGAAACTGTAGTTGTGTTGAAAGGAAATTGCAGTATATATAAAATGAAAATGATTAACAGTTTCACATATTTGAGTGTATATTGTCCAATGAAACTATAGTTATATCGAAATGATTAAGTAGTTGTGTTGTAATGTTGAACGAAAGTGTAGTTATATCGAAATAAAACTGTAGTTGTGTTGAAAGGAAACTGAAATGTTTATAAAATGAAACTAAATAAAAGTTTCACATATTTGAGTGTATATTGTCTAATGAAACTGTAGTTATATCGAAATGATACTGTAGTCGTGTTGTAATGAAACTATAGTGTATATAAAATGAAACTGAATAATAGTTTCACATATTTGAGTGTATAATGTTGAATGAAACTGTAGTTATATCGAAATGAAACTGTAATTGTATTGAAAGGAAACTACAGTGTATATAAAATGAAACTAAATATGTTATAGACACTGATTTATTTTTCCCAGAACGGATGCCGTTTCTTTTAATTAAAAGAAACGACACCACTTTGATACATGGACTACCATGCATTTTGGACCGCGGTGCACAGTAAAATTTGCAATTGAATACACCCCCCTTAAACATTCTCATTATAGCTGTAAAAATGGACTGGCCCGTCACAGGTTGAGATGAAAACGAACTGGTTCAAGTTTGCCCGTTTTGAAACTGATTTGGGGAGTTACGCCCAATTTGGGTAGGAGTAGACTGGTGGGCTAAACGGGCTTCCAATTCACTTTTTATTAATAACATAATTAATGGTGTTATTTTAAAATATCAATTATATATAATTATATATATATATATTATATAAAAGAAGTTTGAGAATACAATACTATATTATTAAAATAATTTAAAATAACAAATTAATGCAGTTTAAATAGTTAATACTTAACGGCTTTACCTTTTTATATAATCAATAACTAAAATTACAATGTTCAACACAACTATGCAAGCCAATTTGTCTACAGAAGGTGGGGCACGCAAACCATTGACCCCGAACACACAAATTACATCAAATGGCATATAATATCACTACCTATGAAAATCATGCATACAAATATATACTTAATCTAGGAATTGATGGCAGTATAAACTCAGGCACACAATATTTCCCCCATTGGCATAGAATTAAATACATATTCACACACCATGAAACTGAACCACGAAACCAACAATATTTTAACACAATTAAACCATATACTAACAGCACACTGAATTTGGAATTAAAAAAAAAAAAAAGCAGACTCAAAAAAAAAAGGACATATACTTGGCCAAACATAATTTAATAAATAAATTCCCAACAATGAATTAACAACACACCCCAAAAAGATTAAAAACCAAAGATAACACTCAATGGTTGTTATTACAACCTCGATTATATAATCAATAGCTAACATCACGATGTTCGGACACATCTAAGCAAGCCAATTTGCCTACAGAAAGTGGGGCACGTAAACCATTGACCCCCGGGCACACAAATTATATCAAATGGCCAACACCATCTTCCCAACACCTACACCACCAAAAAGCCCAATCTTCCCACCTCTTTGATATGGAGCAAGTAAACGGGTATAAGAAACTCCTTCCCAATAGTTCTATGATATAGAATAAGCCACTCATCCATTCATTTAAGATTTAAAATTAGAAGAAATCATAGTCTGCAAATAGTTAGGGGTTATAAAATGTTTTGAAACAATTCCTTCCAGGAAAACCAAAAAAAATGATAAACAATATTATAAAAAAATGCTCAATTCACCCACACAGACCTAGCATTGTAATACACACTTAGTCTATGAAAAGATGTCAATATATACTTAGGCACACAATATACTCAACATTGGCAGAAAAATTATATGAATCTCGGCACATAACAATCTGCATGTAACATAACTGACCGAGTTTAAAATAAATAAATAAACCCACACACTGATAACATGCGAAAAAAAAAAGACCAGGAACGGCATCGCAACCACCATCAACCCTACGGCAAGTCGGGAAAGCAACCTTGCAGACCGAACACACCCACCGGATTGCATGCACCAGAAAACCCAATAGATGAACCTCTAACAAAAATAAATAAATAACATAAAAAACGAACAAAAAAACGAAAACCCTACCTTGACTTGCCGACCCATCTCCGGACCAGACCGCTGAGGTCGCCGACCGCCAACACCGCCGCCATCCACCATCACTGCACCACAAGTCTTCCAAACCGTGACAACCGCCAACCGAATTCTGCTGACTCCCCTCCGCCAAGAACACACCACTAGAGCTATCGCCAACTAACACCAAGAAACGAAAAGCCTCCATTCGAACACAAAACAGAGAAGAAACGTATTGGAATGATGAATTCAGGCGTGAATAGGAAATCAAAAAGATGCTATAATTAAGATACCAAAATTAAAACCACTAACACAAAGACAAAAATACCCCACATCCTAAAAATACCCAACCGTTCCGCGCCCAACTTACCAAATAATCACAAAATAAAGAATAAATCTACACCATTAAAAATCTCAATCTAAGGCACCAAATTAGTCTTCATAATCCTCTATAATCTATAGGTCCTCATATGAATACACTTTATATATATATATATATATATATATATAGGGTCATGTTCAGGTGTGGCCGTGCCTTCCAGTGCGGCCGTGCGGTTCACACCACTCAATGTTACGAAATACACCACTCAATGTTAAGAAATACACCACACAAATATGCACTGTGGTGTATTTCTTAACATTGTGGTGTGTTTCATTATGTTTCATTGTGGTGTGTTTCTTAACATTGAGTGGTGTATTTCGTAACATTGAGTGGTGTGTGACCGCACGGCCGCACGGGAGAACACGGTCGCATTTGAACCAAAATATATATATATATATATATATATATATATATATATATATATATATAGGGTAAAGCGGCGCGGCTGGCCCGTCAAAAGTCCGGTTCCTTCCCGAACGAAGTTCAGAATCAACAAGGGTTTGTAGAATGATTGTTAGGAGGATGAGTTCTGTGTATTTTGTGTTAATATTCTTTGTATCCTAACATTTGAATGACAGACACATCACAACCTGTGTTACTAACATGAATACACAGAACGGTTGACTATAATACATAGAATGATTGCCTAGAATACACAGAACTCATCTCCTTACGGGGTGCACAATGTATTGTGCACCCTAGTCCACGGTATAACGATCCCAAGTACACTCCACAGGCTTAAACAAGTTGAGCCAGTTGAAGCTCAATCATTATTGCATGGACCATGGTCCACACAGCTGTGTGGACCAAAAATAAAAAGTACATTATTTTTGTACTGTAGGTACATTATTTTAGGGTACATTATTTTTGCACTGAAGGTACATTATTTGATATATACTATCAAATAATGTACCTACAGTACAAAAATAATATACCTTCAGTACAAAAATAATGTACTTTTTATTTTTTGTCCACACAGCATGGTCCATGCAATAATTTGCCGTTGAAGCTCTAACCCAGGGCTAAACAAGCCCAACCCAATAATTTGAACTTGTTTTGATGGCTCTACTTAAAAACTTATTTATCTTATACTTGAGTGTAAATGGCAAAATCTTTATCTCACCCAACTGTGACTGTCAAAATTCAATCCTATGTTCTTGGGCCAACTGAACTACTATACTTAATTTATATAGTGTAGAGATACACAAAGTAATAATAACAACCTACTCATCAAGCAATGACAATATGGGGGACCAAATCAGTAGTGATGCCAATAATTACCAAATTAGAAATGAAATAAAAAATTTATATGAAACAAGACTAAGACTCAAGTTTCTTTTTTCTTTTTCTTCTTTCGTTTTCATATTAAGTAAGACGACATGAGATTCCAACTAATTTTCATGTGAGGTGGCATTGGAGCTACAAACCGAAGGAGATCTGGTTTTGATACAGTATCACTCTTCACATTATAATTCCTTAACCTATTACTATTACTATTAAGCTCAAGAAACTTGGCAATGTTTGGAAGTACAAGCTCCCGGCAATGCAGATGTAGCAAGGGAACCTTTGACAACACGCTTCCTTTCTGAACATCCAACCCTTCTGGCCTTCGCATTCTGTATGGTTCCCCGGTTGTGGGCTCGATATCAACCCGGGGCATCTGCTTCCACTTCTTATGAACGAACCAACCGTACTTGTAATCACCCACAATTGGAGTACCAAGCGCTTCTGCACAGTGCACACGGAGCTGCAAAACAACAGAATTACTATGAAGAGGAAGAGTACATGGTTATACTCTGCAAAAATAAGGAGGATCCCAGAGTGGGGGTAATCCCAGCTAAGATGGCAAGAGATCCACACTTGTAACCACAAGGTCACGAGTTTGAATCCTTACCCCCTTGGTTTGAGCCGGTCAGCTATGGATAATCTAGGCTAATTTACTCGTGGTCCTTTGCCGGCTAGGGTCACAATGCGGGGTTTACTTACACTCAAAAGGGTTGTGGGGTTTCCCTCGTCACCCCAAAGCAGGAGGATCCAAGAGCAGTATCACATGTTTCAAACAATGGAACTAGAAAATGATGGGAAAGAGTTCCATTGATATATTTTCTCACACTAGTTGGACATGAAACATGGTTTTCTAATTCAGCCCAACTAATATGGTTCAAGACCGCAATTCCCTTGCATTCCTACATTTGAAGCTTGTTTTGCAATTCATTCTAAAAGCCATTATAAACAACTTATTACTTTGCCTGGCACTTATGAATAACCAAAACACAGTTGTCGAGAGAACAGACTAGCTGCTTCAGCACAAATGGAAGGGTCATCTTAGTTATTACATACCTCGTATATATGCGCATTATACTAACATGGTTTTCTTTTCAGAGAAAAATAAAGGGAAGTGCATTGTGATTTTACAAAGAGGAAAGCAGATTCATATTACCTGATGCTTTCTGCTTGTATGCGGGCGCAATTCTATCCACGAACATCCATTGATCATAGGACCCAGCACACGATATTCTGTAAGAGCATCCTGGGAAGCTTCTAACATTGAGTTCTGAGCCAAGATAACCCTTTCGGTTTTCCCATTATCAAGAACCACCTGCTAGACAATGACCACAAGCATCAAGGTTTTCATTTTTCTTTAGCCAATATCCAATAGTAGGCCAATAGAGAACGATAAACAGAACCTTTGAAAGAGGTGCACAAATTAAGCCTTCCTTTTCTTTGGGGGAACCTATTACTAATGCCCAATATCTCCGATATGTTGCCTTACAAGAATCATCCCATGCCTGAAATTCAAAACGTCAAAGTTTTCATGGCATAGCACAGTAACCCACAAATAAACCACTTCCATTTGAAGAATGAGAGAAAATAAAAGATAAAATAGGGAAAATTAACACGAGTACACGACATTAGATAAATGAGAAGATAGATCCTACTCACTTCATGAGCTGCTCAAGTTGCATAAGTATAGTACCTGTGATTGAAATTTCTTCTTCTTTAAGTCACTGAGAACCAAATGAAGAAGGGAGATGCTTTCCTCTGTTCTTCCCATTAAAAGAAGGCCACTACTCTCCCTATCAAGATGATGCACCTGCATAAAAGCAGTGATATATCATCACAAGACCTCAATAAACAAGAGTTAAAATAAATTAGCAAGTATGGCCACAAAACTCATCAATCATGATACAATGAAAAAAAAAAAACATTCTTAATGCCATAACTAAAATTTTGATTACAAGGTTTTCCTGAGTGAATTATTTCAAGCTCCAGAAATGTCAAACTTCCAATGAATTTTTAGATAAGCTCTCTCATAAGCATGCATAACAAACTTAGACACCCGGACCTCAAAATGAAGCGTTCCTATAAGAGGTTGAGATCTAGTTAGACTAGAATCAATAGCTGATTTAGGCTACCACAGAGATTCTCATAGTGAACAAATCAACTAATGTCATTTTGGAAACAAGACATTTTTCTGATATCATTTTTTGGGTTTCCAAATAGACCCCAAGTAAAGAAGAGGAATAATAAAAGGTTTAGGCCCCTTGGAAGAGATTCCAGCAATACCAAAATTATGGAGCATCCCTTACCAGCCTAGGACCCTCATCATAATTGTAAGATAGTGCTGCAGCTGCCAAAGCATCCATGCTATTATGAACTGGAAGGTTTCCCTGATAACACAAATAAGTTATGCGAAATGACAAAAGAATCACTTGAAT
This sequence comes from Ipomoea triloba, assembly GCF_003576645.1. Classification (NCBI taxonomy): domain Eukaryota; kingdom Viridiplantae; phylum Streptophyta; class Magnoliopsida; order Solanales; family Convolvulaceae; genus Ipomoea; species Ipomoea triloba. The sequence goes on along the minus strand of NC_044923.1, from coordinate 14,618,174 downwards.
GACTTAGAAAAGCCTTCAAAAAAATTTAAAATGCTAACCTTTACTGGAAGTTTAGGGGGCTTATTTAGCACAATTAAGGCAGAGTCCTGGAATTTTGACAACCAATCATTTATAATGGAAAAAGTGCATGTGAATTGTTTTGCATGATTAAGAAATACAACATAGAAATTGCAGTGCACTATTTCTGGCTAATGGGAAGTGCTAGAAACCAAAATTTAACTATCAATAGATCAATCTGATGGACCAAGCATTAAGTTGTGTAAAATACCTTGTAAATTACAAGCCTTTGTAAGTAGGCTATCTCGTCAGCATTGGGGCACATTGTTCCACTTGGTATAATATCAAAACGATTGGAAATTTTGGATTCTGCAACAGATACAGGTACATAAACTCTTGCACCCATCTCCATGACCTCATGATGCTTAATCTGTAAAATAACTGCCAAGATGTAAAATAAGTGAACTGATCAAAACAAATGAAGTGTATCTAGAGATTTTTGTGTTTGTGTGTCCAAGATGACACTTATAACTGCTAGCTTGGACACCATCCTCATACAAGCATCACTACCTTTCTCATGGAAATTTTAGGCCTTTCGACACTAGATGAATCATGGCATTGCATCTGCACCTGTGAGACCATAGAGTCAGGAGGAAGAAAAAACTATGGGTCTCTAATTGTAAATATTGATGACATGGCAACGATAGCAAGATCCAGTACATAGTTTAGGTTGTCAGCACGATAAGAAGCAGGAAAATTCATGGAATTACTTCTATTCTAGTTTACTTTCCTAGGTCAATAAAATTGAAAGCATCACCCCTAAGGTCGCGGATTATGACCAGAGTAGTGAATACCAAGGTAGGAGTATATCTATTTCCAAACCACTTGTCTATGTTGCAATGAAAATTTTTCGTTCCTTTAAGATCTAATCCTTACATCTCTGTTCTTGCATCCTAAATCCTAGACAGCCAAAAACCAAGTTTTTGAATTAGAATATTTGCCTTAAAACAAGGAAAAGAATACATTTAGGATACTCACCAGACCCTTATTGAAATGAGATTGAATAACAGGACCAGGTATTTCGTCAAAGTAATACTTTAGCCAGCTAATAGCAGTAATGCGATGAGACGATCGGCCCGGAACAGTAGTGGATTTCTTTCCAGGCAAACAGTGGCCCGGAAATGGGGGTAAAGACATGAGCTGGGGCGGCTTTGACCCTTCCCTGGGGCAGCCCAAATGGGCAACATTGTTTGAAACTCGGATCACAGAATCATCATTAAGAGAAATGCCACATCTTTGCGAGGAGTACTGCCTGACCACGAAGAATAATCGACGGCTTAGACCTCTGTTCCACATTCCCAATACATGCTAGATGAATTTCCTGGAGATTGAATAGCTGCACATGAGTTTCTCACCTTTTATTCTTTTGTTTTTTGGAAGAAAAAATAATAACAAAGTGAACGCTCATGACAGGGCGGGAAATATGCGGGGCATATTTCCCCGCCCCATCCCCACATTTGGGGATATATTTGCCCCAACCCGCACCTGTGGGGAATTAAGCAAGGGCAACAAAATTTCTTGGTATATGAGTAATTTGCTCTTTAATTCTATACACTTCACCCGACATAACCTTCCCGCACAACGGCACAATAGACACTTCACTCTATCCAAATTTTTGGCATCAACTAACACACCATATTCCAACCCTACCTCATTTAATCTCCGTTTAAGTGTGGATGATTTAGAAGATCCAACACTTTGAGTAGCCAAATTACTTGATTTAGCCATTATAAATTATGAATTTGAAATTTCACTCCCAATCTACCACACTCAATGCAAAAATATAATTCAATGCACATTTACAATTGGCAATCCACATTGCCCAAAACAATTTAAAAAAAATTGCATACACACTGCCTCTTGTCAAATTACAGCAAAAAATTATTTTTATGATTCAAAGCATACCACGCATACCACTAACAATCATTGAATCACAAATTGCATTTATTTAGCAAAGAAAACAAATTCAATTTTTGGGTATTTAGCACTTGGCAGTGGCAGTGTGAAGTGACTATAGGGATGTCAATCGGGCTAGCCCTGTCGGTTTCGGGCTAGCCCTATCGGGTTGTAGGGTTTATCGTATTCGGGTTGTCGGTTAATATATTATTTTATTCTCGGATTCGGGCTAGCCCTAACCCTAAACCTCGGGTTGTCGGTTTTATCGGGCGGGCTAAACCATCTGGACTAAAGCCGAAAATGAATACTTACATTCGATAAAAGTAATAAAACAGGTCAAGTGATCAACCGGATCCGAATCCGATAAAACGGGTCAACTGAAATACCGGATGAACATTGGCAGTACACTGTACATTATAATTTATACATAACACATACTTAACAGATTACAGATGCACAGGAAACTAGTGTTTGGTGGATTCACTGGATTGTTTTAGAATCCATATACAAATATACAATGCATAATAAATTAATAACCTTACTAGTTATTACTTACTGGAGTACTAAATAGTAAATACTAATAGGAATCCCATCATCAAAAGTCAAAAACTCAAAACTAGTTGTCTAGTTCACTAGTTGCATTACTTGCATAGTTAACAGATTACAGATGCACATGAAAGACACTAGCTTAAAGTCCTAAACAAAGTAACAAACTATCTAGAGAGTGTTAAATTAATTTACTCTTATCATACAAATATTACAAATTAAATAAATTAAAAACTAAAGAATATTAATCTCCTAAATCCAATTATTCAAGTTACAGTCTTACATATTACAGAATACAGTCAATACACATTCACAATTTAAAGCATTCAAATTTTCAAGCAAGACTCCGGTATCCACAGGCGGTTTAGCCGGAAAAAAACAACTATGTCGGTAGCCACGGGCGGTTTAGCCGGTCAATTTATTAAGAAAAAAAACTCAAAAAAGTAGAAGTGTGAACTTACCCACTGCCTACTGGAGACTGGAGTCGGACGCTTGGGGACTGCTGGCTGCTGCGGTGCTGCACTGTTGCATGTGGGAAGAATGGAAGTGCTCACTGTTGCCTGCAGGAAGAATGGAAGTGCTCTAGTCCTGACTCCGGTAGCAATGGAGATTGGAGACACTAAGAAGTCAGAATTTTAAATTAAGGAATTAACCATACATTATGAAGTTTGAACTTTGAACTTTGGAGTGCACTACTTAATAGTAGTGATTACAGACTTACAGTGCACTAATAACATGTAATAGTAATATATCAACAGTGATCAAATATTCACATCGAAGAAATAGAAATCTTTTTCCAGAGACTATTTCCTGCAAATAGCAATCACTAGACTAGATACTGGCATGCAATTCGGATAAAATTATGGCAAAATTAAATTTAGAACTGCTATGCTCAATATCACTCTGCAACTAACAAGGTTCATATAATTGGTTTCTTGAATTCAATTTGAAAGTACTATATGCACATAAATAAATACATAATCAGCATCAAGGCATAGGCAGAATCTGTCATTGCTCAAATTCAGCATCAAGGCAGACCAGAGTGCACTAGACCTGTAGTAATTCACTCCAGTAGCTATGGTGCCGGAGTGAGTCGCGTGAGGGCGTGAGGCGTGCAGCCGTGCAGGCAGCGATTGGGGCGTGCAGGCAGCCAGCAGGCGGTGGGCAGTGGGAGACTGGGCGGTGCCTCCGGTGAGCGGTGGGCGGCGGGCCTGCGGTGACTGCGGTCTCAAGTCTGCGGGAAGATAAATTAAAGAAGTTTGGGGCTTGGAGCGGTAGAGTGAAAGTGAAATTTAGCATGAGACCAGAACCCTAGTTTTTTTTTTTTTTTTTTTTTTTTTTTTTAAACCTTATAGGGCTGGCCCGATTAACCCGAACAACTTATCAAGCGATCTTTTCGATTTTAACTCTGTAATTTTTCGGGCTTAACGGGTCAGTCTATTGAGTTCAGGCTCGATTGACATCCTGTAGTGCGGCGGGAGGTTTGCGACTTTGTGTTTGAGGAGTATTTAGTCCTTTTGTTTTTTTTTTCTTTTTTTGTCCGTGCTGAATTGCGGCGAGAGGTTTGCGACTTTGTGTTTGAGGAGTATTTAGTCCTTTTGTTTTTTTTTTCTTTTTTTGTCCGTGCTGAATTGCGGCGAGAGGTTTGCGACTTTGTGTTTGAGGAGTATTTAGTCCTTTTGTTTTTTTTTTCTTTTTTTGTCCGTGCTGAATTGCGGCGAGAGGTTTGCGACTTTGTGTTTGAGGAGTATTTAGTCCTTTTGTTTTTTTTTTCTTTTTTTGTCCGTGCTGAATTGCGGCGAGAGGTTTGCGACTTTGTGTTTGAGGAGTATTTAGTCCTTTTGTTTTTTTTTTCTTTTTTTGTCCGTGCTGAATTGCGGCGAGAGGTTTGCGACTTTGTGTTTGAGGAGTATTTAGTCCTTTTGTTTTTTTTTTCTTTTTTTGTCCGTGCTGAATTGCGGCGAGAGGTTTGCGACTTTGTGTTTGAGGAGTATTTAGTCCTTTTGTTTTTTTTTTCTTTTTTTGTCCGTGCTGAATTGCGGCGAGAGGTTTGCGACTTTGTGTTTGAGGAGTATTTAGTCCTTTTGTTTTTTTTTTCTTTTTTTGTCCGTGCTGAATTGCGGCGAGAGGTTTGCGACTTTGTGTTTGAGGAGTATTTAGTCCTTTTGTTTTTTTTTTCTTTTTTTGTCCGTGCTGAATTGCGGCGAGAGGTTTGCGACTTTGTGTTTGAGGAGTATTTAGTCCTTTTGTTTTTTTTTTCTTTTTTTGTCCGTGCTGAATTGCGGCGAGAGGTTTGCGACTTTGTGTTTGAGGAGTATTTAGTCCTTTTGTTTTTTTTTTCTTTTTTTGTCCGTGCTGAATTGCGGCGAGAGGTTTGCGACTTTGTGTTTGAGGAGTATTTAGTCCTTTTGTTTTTTTTTTCTTTTTTTGTCCGTGCTGAATTGCGGCGAGAGGTTTGCGACTTTGTGTTTGAGGAGTATTTAGTCCTTTTGTTTTTTTTTTCTTTTTTTGTCCGTGCTGAATTGCGGCGAGAGGTTTGCGACTTTGTGTTTGAGGAGTATTTAGTCCTTTTGTTTTTTTTTTCTTTTTTTGTCCGTGCTGAATTGCGGCGAGAGGTTTGCGACTTTGTGTTTGAGGAGTATTTAGTCCTTTTGTTTTTTTTTTCTTTTTTTGTCCGTGCTGAATTGCGGCGAGAGGTTTGCGACTTTGTGTTTGAGGAGTATTTAGTCCTTTTGTTTTTTTTTTCTTTTTTTGTCCGTGCTGAATTGCGGCGAGAGGTTTGCGACTTTGTGTTTGAGGAGTATTTAGTCCTTTTGTTTTTTTTTTCTTTTTTTGTCCGTGCTGAATTGCGGCGAGAGGTTTGCGACTTTGTGTTTGAGGAGTATTTAGTCCTTTTGTTTTTTTCTTTTCTTTTCTTGTCCGTGCTGAATTGCAATTCATATGAGGGAGATATGAATTACGGAATGCAATTCATTGAATTGAGAGAATTGCAATTTCATCTAACTAAACACTATAGTTTTAACCTATGTTGAATTTTATTGTAATTGAATTACAATTCATACCAACCAAACACTCATTAGAAATTTTATATTTTGGAAGAATTTGGAAATCTCTTTAATGCGCTCAAAATAACATCATTTCGTGTGAAATAAATTAACTACAATTTTAATTGACTCGGTTAAGTTGGGCACCTAATCGGCAAGCAAGCAGAGTAAAAGCTGTCTGGCCATAGATATATTAACCATAATAAAGCCAATATTTATGGAAAAAATGGGAAAAATTTTCCCGCCCAAGTGTAAGATTATTACTGCAAATGAGATTAGCAAAGTATGAATGTATTTATTGTATTCACATTTACTACAACAAACAAAGCATGCTTGCAAATTCCAATAACCACATGTTTTGAATTGCAAATAACTTTTATAATCTCCAATACTAACATTAATTGATTGGAAATAAATTTAAATTCAAAATCAATATTTACATGAACATCTACACCTAATTCAACGCTATAAATAAGTCATCTTTCACAACCAATACTATAATTCTGTTTTGGAATGGCTGGAATAGGGAGGATGGTCGTGGCTACAATACGGAGAAGATTAACCATTCCTTTCCACACCATCTTAGATCTTTTATGAAGTTTTATACTATGCAATATGGGGAAGATGAATATTTTTGGGAGCTAGAGAACTCAGGTAAGTTTTTTTTGTTTCCGCAACCTTTACTTTATTTTCTACTTTTGAAGATTGGATGCAGGATACAGACTAGAATACTCACGACCAATACTTTGACCATCAACCCCACCAGATACAATAATATTCTGTTTGGTGTAATAATATCAAGAGTATAACATACCAATAGAGGCTTTGACCATCAAAATAGTGCACTAGATAAAGCCAAAGAGACACAATCTACAGTAGTCCTGAAGCAGATTTGAATTCAAAAGTTTGTATTTGTGAAAATAGTAAAATGAAGTTCCAATCTTATCAAAATATCTCAAAATGAAGAGACACTGGTGTGAGGAATCATACACTTGGATAAATTAAGCGTGCTGACAAAATATAGTTAAATCTATTTTTTATTTTTTGTTTTTGTAAAAATTATTGCAAGCATAATTGTGAAAAGAAATAGTACTAATCTGTCTCCAAATTAAGATTAGAATCATTAAAACCTGTAGTCATCCTATGTATTAACGACAAAGACCATTTTGAAGAAACTAGTAAAGGTTTTGTGATGCATAGTGATCTGCAATATCTTAACAACAACTATAATGGATTTAACTAGGTTATCACTAGGAAGATTAAATCAATAGGTACCGAAAAAGAAGTGTTAAGCAACAAGTAAAACAGAGTATTATGTTAAGTTTGTATGTGTAAGTGAAGGATGTCACAATAACGAGGCTTTGATCAATTCATGAATATCAATGCTAATTGCTATATGGCAACTATTCACAGAGTATTTTTAGTATATAACAGTACACTATTAAGGGGAAATCCTGATTCATAGACACCTTATAGTGTCCATGTTCATGGAAACAACTATTTCCTCTTCAGGAGATAAATCCATCTTCAATGACTAAAACATTATACATGTAAAAAAAAAAGGATATTATAAGCCATCATAAATAAATACATTCCCAAAGCATAAACAAAGATGGTTAACTATTCACTTTTGCTATGCACATTTGTATAGATCTATAATGGCAGAAAAAGATTAGAAATTATTAATTTGTAAAAAAAAAATCTAAATGTGTAGAAAACGAATTCGAAAGTATTAAAATATAACGTAAACACGAAATAAAAATTGTACTAAAATAAAGTATAAGGAAGATCTAAACAAAATTAGAATAATTCTAGAAACTTATCTTAAAACTTCTTTGTCGGCGACGTCATCTTGCTGAAAATATATGGTATGAGTTTGTTACTTTTGGTGATTCGTCTGATTCTGGGACTGATTTTCACGTTTATGAGCTTTTTAACATCGGATAGGTAGATTGGAACTTGTATTTTATTGATAATAGAATTGCTACAACAAGCAATGATAAATACACAAGTACAAGGTAGAGTTACAATATAACTTGGACTCAGATTCTGTTCATCGATGGAGATTGGCCAGCCATCAAGAGCTAAGTCCTCTAGTATTACGTACTTGTGCGCATCCAAGGTAGTCAGCTACAAAAGCATCTCCTTAACGAAGGGATTGCAATTGCCCTAGAATATTCAAAGCTTGTGCGCGAGAGGAGGAAGTCAACGACCGCTCAATAGAATCCCATATTTCCTTGGAAGTTCGATGTCCTACTGCTAGGTGCATGGTTTCCTCGAATAATGACAAAATTAACATGGACATTACGGCTTGGTCTTGTTGAAACCACAAATCATGTGCCATAATAACGAGGAAGACGTAGCAGCGGTGGACGGAAGAAATATAGCCGGATAGACCACAAAACCATCAACACTATCTTTGTTGATATTCTGGTAGTTTAATAATTTTAAAGATAGTGTTAATTATTTAAAATTAGTACACATTACGGCTTTAGTAATTTTTTATTATTTTTAAATTTAATTTTTTGTGTTTAATAGTACTTTTAATGTAATTTTTAAATATATAAATTTTATATATTAATGCTAAACTTAATATTATGAAAATTTGGATTAAAAATAACTTTAGTCAAGCCTCGTTAAACGAATCAGACAACCAAAATGGAACGGAGGTAGTACAATTTTTTGATGCATCTATAGACTTCTTAGGAAAACCTATAGTAATATGTTAATTATTTAAAATGAGAAAAAAAAATACTACAATAGAAGGAAATAATACAAGCCTCAATTTTAAAATCCCTTGTACCCTAGATAAATTCCAAGAATGGATGAGTCAAAAAAGAGCATGAGGAGTAGTAACTTTAAAATCAAGAATTGAAGACATGTTAAGACATAAAAAAGCTTGTGTAGTAGGACACAAGCATGATCCAGCTACTATTGAGTATTATACAAATGTCATCGAGGAAAGGAAAAAGCTACTATTGAGTATTATACAAATGTCATCAGGAAAGGGAAAAACAAGTCACAGCCAAGGCAAGCTCGAGCTTCGCTCCATCTCAACTAAGCTGTTAGTTGAACTGCACATATTATATATTCACACGCCCCCTCAACGTGTGCGGTGGATTCCAAGCGCAACACGTGGAAGTCTCTTTATGGGTGACGCGGAGATTCGAACCCATGATCTTTTGCATGGCTATGATACCAAATTGAACCATGTGCTCCATCTCAACTAAAAGCCTAAGTTGATAGTTGAACTGCACATATTATATTTATGTTCACAGTATTAACTGGCTTGATGTAATATTGGGTGTATTATCAATTATTAACAATTAGCTGGCTCAATGTAGCCTAAAAACTACAGTAAGCCAACGGTTCTTTGGCCCAATGGGCGTATTAACATATTATTATCATGGCCTAGTGATTGCGTATTATGGCACAAAAATATTATCAAGGTTATCTGAGCCGAGTGGCGTATTATCCGGTCCAATGGACGTATTATCAAAATATTATCAAGGAAGATTTGTCCTGACGAAAAATTCAGGAGTATTATCATTGTATTATCTCAGTATTAGCAAGTATTAATGGAAAATCCAAGAGAAGAAATAAAATTCAACCAAAGATCAGTGAGAAAGTATTATTATCAAATGGTGACAAAAGAAGATCAAGAAATATGCCTTATCAACAATGGAGCAAGAAGACAAAAAAGTAAGATAGCAAAAATAAAGAGACTTTATTTGATCTTATCTTATTGTACTTGATGTAATAACTTAGATCTTGTATTATTGTACTAAGTGTGTACTAATTTGAAGACTTTTGTGTAACTTGTTAGCTAAGTTTGAAGACTTTTTATGTAATAGTTATCTTTTAGGAATTGTAAAAACTTTGTAAGTTTCCTACGAGGTTTTCTATATAAGGAACCTCTTTGTGAAATAAAATTATAAGAAAAGTTATCAGCTAAGTTCAATTTCATCTGAGTTCTTGTGTTTCCTTGCCTTCTAAACTTCTTTCTTCAATAACTAATTGTCAAGAGTATAAACATACTACCCAAAGAAGATAAAAACTCTAGAAAAAATTATTAAACAATTGTTGGCAAACACTTGATATATTGTGTAGAAATATTAGGAAGATCCGTGGAGAACTCCCAGCTTCTAGCCTATATCCCGTAGTGTTGAGTGAACAGTCAAGGGAGCAAAAGGGCAGGAAGGGTTGAGTAATTTCGGTGACCTGAGACGTCTATACAAGGTATGAGCTAAGCTAACTTTGTTTGATGATTTTAAAGAGTAATATCTGAAGGGGTATGTTGTTTACAAATTGATGGGAGGTTATAGATATTTAAACTCAATGATGTTTCCTTTAAAGATGATTTGTGTTTTCCTTATAATGTTTGTTCATATTATTTGCCTTATTAAATTATTGAGCGTATTAAATAAAATTAGTAACTTATCCACCTTTTTTAAGGTTTAAAAGATCTTGGAACATATTAATATGGAGTATATCGGAGAAGCTTCAACTAGTAACAATTCTAAAAGTTTTACTAAAGAATGGAATAAAATTATTAGTAATAAAAATAAATTAGAGCAAGAAAAAAGAGATTGGTATCAGGTAGGTAATTACCATAGAACTAAATATATACTGTGTGAAAATGAGACAGGAAAAAACTATCATTATGATAAATGCAAACAAACAATAAATAATTTAAACAAACTAGATAAAAAGATAGTAGAAGTTGAAAAACTAGCAGCATAAAAAAGAAGAATAGTATTAACACGTATTACAGAAAGATTTAAAAATTTAGAATACCCAGATTAAAATCATGAGTATTAAGGATAAATTTAGAGCTAGAAAAATTATGAAAACACTTGATAGATCAATAAAATTACACAAAGAAGCTTTAGTAGAACTTAAAAGGTCTCATGAAATTATTAAAGAACTACACAGTGATTCTCATGATAAAACATCATAAAGAAATAACCCAACAAATAAATGAATTTACCTAAGAAATAAAACATTATGAGATAGAAATTACAAAGTTAGAAACCTTAAGGTATAGAATATTAACACTTTATTTACTTAATTTATAAAAAGAGATCCCTTATTCTCCTACAATTCTAACTAGCCTTCCCCCACACAATCCTCCAATCCAAACCGCTATTCACTTTCTGCACCAAAAGGAGGGTCAAATCTTGAAGATGATCCCAATGTGGGTATGCATGATGAGGAGGCGATGAATGTTTTGGAGGCAAGAATTAGAGACGTTTATGTGGAATTAAGGTTCCAAATTGAACAACAACTGGCATTGCTTCACCTCGGGAAAGCGATGAAGATTAGGCTTGAATCTGCTCAGGAGCTTCTTCCTAGGTTTAATACAATCATAATATATGTGTAATATATTATACATATATTATGATTGTATTAAACCTAATATATTATACATACATTTATTGAACGTAATATATTATATTGTTTATAATAGTAATTGCATTCTTTTTTAATATCAAGACATATTATGTTTTGAAATTAATTAATAAATATTAAAGAATATGTTGTTTAAAAAAATATATATATACTTTTTTTATCCAGTGTTAATATATTATAGTTAAAAGCAATACATTTCATTGTGTATTTACTTTTGCATGACAATCAATAAAAGTCTAGGGCAAACACTATCTCATGTTTGATTGCTATTGAGGAAACCAGTTTTTTTTTCATGGTCAACTATATATATTGTTGCATCTAGAGTTAGAAATTCCAAAAGTCTCAAAATTTTGATTTGTGGTGACTCTGAAAATTGTAATTCAACTACTAATGTAGTATACTAAGTCTTTTTTTTTTTTGAAGATAAAAGTAGCTATTCCATTAATTCATAACATAAAACGTTTACATTAACGATCAATGAAATGGTAAACCATTCCTTACAGTCAGACATAGAAACAACTTTTCTAACTATGCTATAGAAAACTTGAATCGCAGACTGTTTCATAACTACGAAGCTATGTTCCTTTAGGGAGCTTAAAGCTTCATCAATGATCTGGGTCTTCGTCATTATTCTTTTTTGCTCGCCCAGGATAAGATCAACACTTGCCGAAACCAAACTAAACGATTTATGCTAATGAAAATGAAAAGCTCGTGAAAGTAACGAGAGGAAAATGCTCGTGAAAGTAACGAGAGAAAAACACAATAATAGAGAAAATAAAAAGTGGATAAAGTCAAAGTAGGGTTGGGAGTTCAAGACTACCAACACAAACCCCAATACATACCTACTATTATTTTATTCAAAGGCAAAGAAAACGGAAGAAAAAGATCTGTGGCGGTGGTCGGAGGCAGACGGAGCTGCAACGGTGGTCGAGACGGAAGAAGAGCGAGAGCAAANTAGATCAATAAAATTACACAAAGAAGCTTTAGTAGAACTTAAAAGGTCTCATGAAATTATTAAAGAACTACACAGTGATTCTCATGATAAAACATCATAAAGAAATAACCCAACAAATAAATGAATTTACCTAAGAAATAAAACATTATGAGATAGAAATTACAAAGTTAGAAACCTTAAGGTATAGAATATTAACACTTTATTTACTTAATTTATAAAAAGAGATCCCTTATTCTCCTACAATTCTAACTAGCCTTCCCCCACACAATCCTCCAATCCAAACCGCTATTCACTTTCTGCACCAAAAGGAGGGTCAAATCTTGAAGATGATCCCAATGTGGGTATGCATGATGAGGAGGCGATGAATGTTTTGGAGGCAAGAATTAGAGACGTTTATGTGGAATTAAGGTTCCAAATTGAACAACAACTGGCATTGCTTCACCTCGGGAAAGCGATGAAGATTAGGCTTGAATCTGCTCAGGAGCTTCTTCCTAGGTTTAATACAATCATAATATATGTGTAATATATTATACATATATTATGATTGTATTAAACCTAATATATTATACATACATTTATTGAACGTAATATATTATATTGTTTATAATAGTAATTGCATTCTTTTTTAATATCAAGACATATTATGTTTTGAAATTAATTAATAAATATTAAAGAATATGTTGTTTAAAAAAATATATATATACTTTTTTTATCCAGTGTTAATATATTATAGTTAAAAGCAATACATTTCATTGTGTATTTACTTTTGCATGACAATCAATAAAAGTCTAGGGCAAACACTATCTCATGTTTGATTGCTATTGAGGAAACCAGTTTTTTTTTCATGGTCAACTATATATATTGTTGCATCTAGAGTTAGAAATTCCAAAAGTCTCAAAATTTTGATTTGTGGTGACTCTGAAAATTGTAATTCAACTACTAATGTAGTATACTAAGTCTTTTTTTTTTTTGAAGATAAAAGTAGCTATTCCATTAATTCATAACATAAAACGTTTACATTAACGATCAATGAAATGGTAAACCATTCCTTACAGTCAGACATAGAAACAACTTTTCTAACTATGCTATAGAAAACTTGAATCGCAGACTGTTTCATAACTACGAAGCTATGTTCCTTTAGGGAGCTTAAAGCTTCATCAATGATCTGGGTCTTCGTCATTATTCTTTTTTGCTCGCCCAGGATAAGATCAACACTTGCCGAAACCAAACTAAACGATTTATGCTAATGAAAATGAAAAGCTCGTGAAAGTAACGAGAGGAAAATGCTCGTGAAAGTAACGAGAGAAAAACACAATAATAGAGAAAATAAAAAGTGGATAAAGTCAAAGTAGGGTTGGGAGTTCAAGACTACCAACACAAACCCCAATACATACCTACTATTATTTTATTCAAAGGCAAAGAAAACGGAAGAAAAAGATCTGTGGCGGTGGTCGGAGGCAGACGGAGCTGCAACGGTGGTCGAGACGGAAGAAGAGCGAGAGCAAANGCTGCAACGGTGGTCGAGACGGAAGAAGAGCGAGAGCAAAGGTAGAAGGTGACCAAAACCGCCGGCTCAAAGCTCCATTAGAGCTCCGGCCGGAGGCCGGCGGTGGAAGCTGAAGTTGAGCAGCAGAGAAAGACGTTTGGTTTTAGAGAGAAAAGGGAGTATACTAAGTCTTTAAAAATTTGTATTTTTAAATACTTTGTATTAAACTTATAATATATTTTATTATTTGCAGTAATTATCTACCTTAAATATCAATTCTTATTTTAATTACAAAATAATTATATTCATAACTTTATTGTAGCAAATCAACATAATTATTAAATAATAAAACTTTATAAATGAATAAACCTCATATTTTCTTTTTATATATGAAATTTAGTAACATTAATAATATTTAATAACATAGCATAATTATAATATTTTAAAACTTTAGTCCATGCATCACACGAGTAACATACTAGCATCATGCAGGTGGTTCTTAATGTTGCATCAAGGGGTATAACTTCGTTACTTCTTCCAAGTGGCAGAACTGCACAATCAAGATTTGCAATACCTATATCTCTAACATGAGATTCGACGTGCAATATCAAGCCTAGTAGTGGCCTTGCTGAATTAATTGTTAAAATGAAGCTAATAATTTGGGATGAAGCACCAATGATGCATGCACAAATATTGCTTTGAAGCATTAGATAGAACAATGAGGGACTTACGTTTTGTCAATCCTAAGTGACAATCACACATTCGGTGGAAAAACGATTATTTTGGGTGGTGATTGCAGATAGATATTACCTGTAGTTCCCAAAGGCACAAGGCAGGATATCGTGTTGGCGAGTATAAATTCATCATGTTTGTGGGAAAATTGCAATGTTTTAAAATTGACTAAGAACCTTTATTGAATAGTATGGACGGTGGTGCTGAATTACAACAGCTTGAACATTTTGCAAATTGGATTGCGGCATTTGGAGATGGGACAGTTCGGGATCAAAATGATGGTTGTGTAGAAGTTGATATCACACAAGACATGTTATTGACCACTAATGGTGATCCCATTGCCACTATAGTGGAAAATACATTCCCTATGTTTAGCAGTTCCAATTGTTTTAACAGTTTTCTAGAAAACCAGGCGATACTAGCTCCAACGCTGGATGTGGTCAATTCAATCAATGAGTACATGAATAACATGCATGAGGCCAAAAGTAGAACATATTTGAGTTGTGACATGGTATGTAGATCTGAGTCGAATGATGACATTCTCACAGACGTCCACACACCTTAATTCCTAAATGGTATACGAGCATTATGCATACCTAATTACTCCTTAACATTAAAGGTTGGTTCCCCTGTGACGATTTTGAGAAACATAAATCACTCTCTCAGGTTATGTAATGGTACCAGATTGACAGTGACAAAGATGGCATAACACGTTGATAAGCACCAAAGATAACAAGATTAAGGGTCTAAGTTGGGATAATTTAAGATTGGTTTTGCACCCTTTTGCGAACTATTTAAGGCATTTCTAAGCTCTAATGTGTAAATTTAGTGGAAATGTTATTTTTGGACACTTTGAATATTTTTATAGGTTTCGGAGATGAACACACAAAGCATGTAGACTTGGCAAGCAAAACGAAGCGAAGGAGAAAAGCTCGGAGGAGTCTACAGACCTCCCCACACGTGGCAAGGCATGGGAAAAGTCCAAAGAACTCCCACTGTGACACCCCAACCTTTCACAAGCTGAGATAGCTAAACTTTAACACAAAAGCTGTCTATCTCAACTATCAAACATAACATAGCGGAAGCGAATTATAACCTAAGGGGTATCATTCCACATCTAGGTAAGACAAACACGGCCTAGATGCACAGGCTATCCAAAACTCAAACTGAACTGCATAGATATAAATCCTCAAAACATTGTCAAAACATCCAAAATCTAAACAAGAGTATATAAAAATCTCATCATTGGCACACAGGCCCAAAACACAAGTCTAAAACATCATCAACTATGTCTAAGCCACCTCATAAAGATAAGCTCTAACGCGCTCTCGCTTAGACTTATTCCATACCTGGAAAACATGTAAGAAACCATTAGCAAAAGACTGCTAAGCAACCACCATTCACACCCGCAATGACATACATATATATAGTAAGTTTGTAAATAGGTTTACGCACCCATATAGAATATATACACCAACGAACTGTTCAGTATTTAAAATCGGATACTCAACAACAACAAGCTGAATAAAGGATAAACCAAGACTTTTCAACAATACCAATATTAAACATAATTGCACAAGACAACAAGTCTATAACAGAATATCATCCGAATCATGAATTCAACAGAATACTCATAAGAAACAACCAAACCAGAATATATCCAAGAATAACCAACAATCAACGAGATATGATACAACTCAAGAATCAAGTAAGAGACCAAACAGACCTCAACCTAAGGATAAGCACAACCCTTACCCTCCAACCAACATACTATTCCTCATACCAATCATCAAACCCAAACTCAGTTCACAGAGGCAAATGGTGTCCAAATATACAGAGAGGCAAATAGTGCCCAAATATACACAGAGGCAAATGGTGCCCAAATATACACAGAGGCAAATGGTGCCCAAATATACAGAGAGGCAAATGGTGCCCAAATACATAGAGGCAAATAGTGCCCAAATACATAGAGGCAAATAGTGCCCAAATATACAGAGAGGCAAATGGTGCCCAAATATACACAGAGGCAAATGGTGCCCAAATATACACAGAGGCAAATAGTGCCCAAATACACAGAGGCAAATAGTGCCCAAATATACACAGAGGCAAATAGTGCCCAAATACACAGAGGCAAATAGTGCCCAAGTACACAGAGGCAAATAGTGCCCAAAAGATACCCAAGGATCCACTACTCCATATCCAACCTCAGACTCAACCCAAGAACAATCCACTCACAGTGGTCATCTTAGATTATGAACACAACCAACTCCCAAAGAATATAATCAAGGATTCAACCAACCAAGAGACTCAAAAGATGGACCAAGAGATATGAATAAATACTCCAAAAACATGGTAAAATACTCAGCAAAGTATTCCAACAAAGTTCAGAGCAAAAGGGAAACAATTAGACCAAAGAATCACAAAACAGGTTACTGGAACTAGAATGCCATCAGAACTGGCAGAACACTCGAACGGAATACCTAGCTCCGCCACACTCCTCCGCAAGAAGGAGGTGGACCACCTTGGCGGAAGACCTCCCTCCGCCATCCCCCACCGTTACACACTTGCGGAAGGCACCAACGGGGCACATTATTCCGTTAGGTTCTTCCGTAAGTGTGATCCAACCCTTACTAGAACAGATCAGACAGAATACGCAAAGTTCATTCCAGAATACAAAAATAGGATCAGATTTTTCAGATTACAACTCCCAGAAGCCAAATAAACATGGAATCCATACCAATAAATATCCATAAACATCAAGATACAAAGGATCAAGAACACAAGTTCATAAATCCATCAAGATAGCTTCACAGACAACAAAAATAGGCTAAGCAGCAAAGAATTTCTCAAGATTCTAATACACCAAATAATAGCATAGATTGAGAGTGTAAAAATAGGTTTTAGTGGACATGATGATTACCTCTTGAAGCACACTTCACCCAAGAACTCTCAAACTTCCTTACAAAGCTTCACCTCCACCTTGATCATCTTTTTCCCAAAAGATCCCCAAAAGAACAACATAAGAACTTGTAAAAAGATTATGAAAATAACGTGATGCAAGGTATATTCCTAAAGATAGACACTTACCCAAGCCTTAACAATCCTAAAAGAGCAATCTTGGTCTTGAATCTTGAAGATGAAAGTGTAGGATTCACTTAGGGTTCTTTAGAGGTGAAAGGAGTAGGATGGATTATATTTTGCAGGAAAATGAAAAGAAGAATAGGGTTGTAAGTACAAGGCTTTTATATTAGTAGGGAAAGATCATTACATATATTATGTATGTATCAACTAGGGTAAGACATGAAATAATGGACCCTTATAAAATGGGTCACACATTATTTATTATAATACTAGTTAGTAAGGAATTAATCCTTCAAGAATATATATATATATATATATATATATATATATATATATATATATATATTGGGCTATTATAAAAATACTCTTACTTATAAGAATTGTAAGGATCCAAATTTAAACAAATCCCTTACAAGAATTAAATCAAGAATTGGGCCTTTTGGAATAAATAATTAATTCCGGATTCAAGAATTATATATATATATATATATATATATATATATATATATATATATATATATATATATATCGATTGGAAAGATTAAGCCCAATTAAATCAAATATATTACCCAGTGGAAATAATTACCGGTCTCGAGGTTTGAACGAAATTACGGGGTACTACACCCACGCCTGAGTCCACGCGTGGACGAGGCTGTCTGGGAACTTAAGTCACAAGGGAAATTTTGGGGAAGCTATTTAAGTCTTAGCTTAGGAAATTTTAGGGAGACTTTTTGATAATTTTTAGGTTTGAGTTTTTACATATTGTAGAGAGAAGAGAGAACAAAAACCTAGTTATTAACATTTCAATCTTTGATTTCAATTGGAGAAGACAATTTACTTTGAAGTTTGCTCTTGGATTCTATATTGATCTCTAGTAGGTAATCTACAATTCTATCTTTGATTCTATTGCAATTTAGATTTCTATTTTCAATTCATTGTATGATTTTAGATCTGTGATTTCAATTGCTAGAATGAGTAGCGAGATCTCAAATAGGAATTGAATTGTGCAAGATCATGATGCTAAGTGTAGATCTATAGTTTCTTATTGAGGAGATTGGATTGTTTGGGTTGGATTGATTATTCTTGTTCATGATTGTTGATTTGTTTGTATTCTATGAGTTTTGGCCAATCTCTTGAATGTTCTAAGGCATTAACCTAGGCAAGATATTGCTAGTGTTATTGTTTAGCTCCACTCAGTCATGATTTCCTATGTAGATCTTGAATAGGATTAGTAGGAAGGTGATGTAGGCAATGTGTTTGTGAAAATGCCTCTAGGCCTCTTGATTGCTTAAAAGGTACTCCAATGCTAGAGAGTCTTAGTAGACCAAATGAGGAAAAGTACTAAGCTAATCTCCCTAGAATAACAAACTTAGCAAGCCAATCCTCTCTTTCAATTGTCACACAATGAAGCATCATGATCGAACACAATTCATTCCCTAGTTCTTTTACTTGAATCGATTCATTTAATTGTTTGCATTTGTTTGTTACAACTTCACAACGATTTGATTTTTAATGTGTTTCCGTGATGGAATATCTCATAGAATAGAATGCATTCTGTTGGTCCCGATTGGGTGGTGAAAAGTCTAGAGGGGAGGGTGAATAGACTTTTCTAACAATTAAAAACTTTATAACACTTTAATAAAAGTAATTCCAAGTGAATAAATTCAACTTGAAAGCACAGCGGAAAATCGTACGGTAAAGTGCTATAAAAATAAATCTGCGTAAAACTGAAGAGATAAATCACATGCAACATGATGGGATGCCTTGAAATAGCTCAAAGAATATGTATGCAATGTTTGAAGCACATGCGAACGAGGGAATACACAAACCCAGATGGATAAATCAACACAATATGAAATGGATTAGTCAGTCAAACATGCAAAGTATCTAATGTGTTGTAAAGTAAAGAGAGACAAAGATTTATAGTGGTTCAGAGGTGGTGTAATCCTCCTAGTCCACTCTTCTCCTTTCACTCCAAGGAGGAAATTCCACTATCTCGTTCACCTAGATACAAATAGTGAAACACCAGTGCTACACAAGCACTTCCCGAGTGTCTCGCACAAAACTATACTCAACACAAGCTCCTCACACAAAGCTAAGCTCCCGAGCGCCTCGCACAAAGCTACAATCCAACCAAGTGTCTTGCACAAAGCTACACTTAGTTCCTCCGAGTGTCTCGCACAAAGCTACACTCAACAAGGATTTCACAACTCCTTGCTACTCTCCCTCTTTCTACACTCAGTAGAGATGTTTTTGTAAGAAATAAAGATTTCTTTTCTAAGACTTAAATTTCTCTTGTGTATAGCTCAATATCTCAGCACTCTGTATTTTGATCGTATTTGATCGTATTCACCGTGGTCTCTTCAGTCCGTAGTGTCGTGCTTGTCTTCAAGTCTTCTTGGGCTTTTTATAATTCAAAGAATTATTTGCCCGTTGTGAGTATTCAAATTTTGAACGTTCACTTGATCTGATTGGTAATGCCAATTTGATCTGATGGCCATACCTCTTTATTTAATGACCATACCGTTGATCTGATAACTTTGCCAATTTGATCTGATAGCTTCTCTAATTTGATATTCAACATTTAATGCCTCTGGTAATTTTGAAAAATTACCTCTGCAAATTGCTCACAAAAGTCTTCTAATTCGGCTTGATTGATCCTTGAAACTTGTAGCCTCCAATTTTTTACTTTGTTGCCTTCACAGTTTGATATTATGGACTTTGTATCCTTCAGAGCTTGACATTCTTGACTTTGTTGCATTCTTGATTTGATCTTGGCAAGTTGATATTTCAAAATACTTTCCTGGTGATTCTTGCTTGAGTATAAACAATAATCTTCATAAAATCACTATCTTCAAATTCATCTGGTTCGCAGCTTCACGTACTGGATCATCAAAATATTTAGCACTTGAAAATTTGGCTTAATGTAAGTTCCTCCACAAGTTGCTCCAAAGCATGCTCCATAAAGCCTTTCACGCGTGTAAGGATAAGGTGAGGTTTACGCGCATAAAGTCTTGCCAAATTTACTCTCTTCCATTGACCTTGACTAGCTCCACAAGTTGCTCCATTAACCAAGACTTGCTCTAAAAAGCTTAGCCGTGCCAACTAGCTCCCAAACATAGTCTATGAAGACTAAAATGTTACCCATGGGATTTGAACGCTAAATTAGTAAATATAATGCTCAAGTATCTAACCAATACTTCGTATTAACTCATTGGTTAATATTACCAGGATAAAGTATTTGTTCCTTCTTTGCATTGTGTAGCGTTAGTCTTTCCAAGTTTCCTACTTCCTCCAAGGAGTTTAGGTGGCAAAAACTAGCTCCCTTCTTAGTCTTCAAGAACCAAAATGTTACTCATGGGATTCAAACTCATGCCTTCTAGCATAGATAATCTAGGTCTTGTCTATTCCATCACACATACTCATGTGTTCAAGTGGAAGTAAACGATTTACAAGTCTCATGACATAATGAACTCTATGATACAATAATTCGTATCATTTTATGTCACGATTTTGACTTCCGGGTCAAACTAGCTACACTCTAAAAAATAAAATAGGGGATTTCTAAAATTACAAATTCGCTTATCAAAACTATTACAATTGTATTCCTAACAATTTCCCCCTTTTTGATGATGCAAAAACCTATACTCAATCATATTTGGCTTAGTCTAGAAATCAACTAATTTTATTTTTCAATTTTATTGTGACTAGCCATTACGATGAGTGTACATAAAATTTTGACTTACGGCTTAATTAATTTTGACTTGCACGAAAGATTATGCAATGTTGGATTAATTCACTTAGAATTTTAATTTTTCTACCAACATGCATGCTACAATTTTTAAGTCAAATTATAAGTCATAACACACAAAATTAAACAAAATAAATATTTATATCATAAAAAGATTTCATAATTCGAACCATCATGCCATAGAGTGTGTTACACAAATAACCAACATAAGCTAAGAATAATCAAATGTCCAACGTATCATTAATCCTTTTTCTTAGCTTACCAAAATTACCCATGTCTTAAGAATGGTAGAACTGTTGGTACACTCTTCCAATTTTGTAACATTCCGCAGCCTCGCGTAGATCATTTGTGGGAAATACTTTGCGCAAATACCACCTAACGCACTCCCTTGGGTTCCTTCCATCTTGATCACGAATGGCATCGTGTAATACACCGAAATGATCTGCAAATAAGTTTGTCATCCTATCCTTACGATCTTGATCCGTCAACTCAGGTGCTGCGGGTTGACTTGCTACCTTCGGGGCTGAAAAAGTAGAAAACACGTTGCCTGTAGGGTTAGAAAAAGTCTTGAATGCTGGTCTAACACCTTCCCCCCTGTGTGGGTGTATTCCTACTTGAACTTGAACCTCCAGTTTGGCCAAATTGATTGACCATTCTTTCCCCTGTTTTGGCAGCATCTAAGATCTTGGAGAAAAAGTGTGCATCACCCTTTTGTTGCACACGTATTTCTAGGTCAAGTGATAAGCATTCGACCTGGGTGCCTTTAATCTCCTTCAAGTCTTTGGCCATTTCATGCAACATTGTGACTAAAGAATCACAAGTGCCATATACAGTAGCAATCTCCTTGTTAATATCTACTTAAAATTTTCGACATTTTTTCATCTTTTGAGTAGCTTTCTTTCCTTGAATTTTGCATGGTCAATATAGGAGCAAGTTGAGATCCGAAATTTTGTTCCATTGATAGAGATATTAGGCATATGGGAAATGAAAATTGGAACATAAACCATAAGCCTTATTTAGATCAGTACATAAATGATTTTCACAAATCCTTCTACTTCTTCTTGTTGGTGGAGAAGGCGATGCTGGACTTGGACTTGCTATAGGTCGTTGAGACTCGACTGGCTCGGGTTGACGGGTCGGAATTAGACGTAGTGTAATAGATAAATCCTGGTTTTCTTGGAGGATATTAAAATAAATATACAATTATAGAATTTGTAATAATCTAACCTCATTGCGGAAGCTAATAGGATCATGTACCTCCAGCCATAAATGTCATATCCGTAGCATTGCTTGAAGCAGTATTTTGAGGAATATTAGAGTGTTTTGTCTACCACTTGGCTCCCGGGCAACTAGATGGTGTAGTCTACGTCACTGTGTCAGGAGCATTGGGAGGACCATTGCTTAAATAGCCTACGTGCCATCATTATAGGCTAAGTAACGGAAACCGTTACTTCTGTTTTAATACCACAACATAATGGTTATAAATGGCCTATTGATTTGTACCACTTAATAGTGGCATTTAATAGAAAATGTTACATTCTCCCACTTGGTGCAAACTCAAAGAAACAAAAGAAACATGAACCATAGAGATAGTTCCTCTTAAAGTGAGTAGTATCCACTTATGATTGCAATGTAATTTGTTCTCTAAGTACCTTACATGGTATAAAACTTAATGAATAAACCTTATGTTTATTCTTGATTTGTAATCAGTTATCAAAAACTAATTACTGCCACAATGGCTAAATTTGGCCTAATAAACTCACACCGCCTGATTTGTACAATATTAATGGAAAATGTTACAATTTTCCATTTGGTGCAAGCATTGGCACAACCTTCATTTAAAAAACAAAAAACATGAATCATAGTGGTATGTCCTCTTAAATTAAAGTGTGAGTAATACCAACTATGCATCACATGCATTTTGATTTCAAACTCAGATTCTTTATGAATAAATCCTACGTTTATTCTTGGTCCAATCTAGAGGATGTTTCTTAAATAAATATGCGCATAACCATATGAGAAACCATCCATATTACATAGAAGTGACAAAATGTATGTACGTACAATATAGTCACATAATTAGTTCCATGTATCCTGTATGATCCTTAAAATTCTTATAAGCATGCCTTAAGTAAGGATTCGAAACTATTAGCAAAATGCTAATATTTAACACGACCAACTCCTTATCGTTAATACTATCTATGATGGCTAAGTTTTCGGAGTTGACACGTCTGCTACTCCATTTCATTAATCTTAGCCAAAGACAGTATTTGAGTAGTCCATATTCCAATGGCTTTAAATGGCAAAATAATAAGTCTAAGCCCACAATGGAACTTTAAACATACACCTTATAAATAATCTCCAAAATAAAAAAGAAAACCCAACTTTTATGCCATAGAGCAATAACGAGGATTTGTTTATGTAACTTTATGAAACAACACAAATGTTGTATCAATATAATTGAAAATCCTCAATATGAATCAATCTCATGAGCCTTTGCTTGCTTTATGCCTCTCAACATTGGATTTATGAGCCTTTTCAAATCTTAATGACCCAGGATCAATTTGATGAGACGAAAAACTCCAATAAATGCTAAAGAATTCAACTCATGATAGTTCACCATAAACTTCATGCCATTGTTTAAAATAAAAACTATTAATATTGTTACAACATTTTCATAAATATGTTGCACAACTTGTAGTTCAAACAATTTGAACTTATTTATAATTAACAAGGCAAGGTGTCTTATCGTTGAAGTGGAACAATCTTGAAATGGGATATCTTAATGATTAAATGACCACTCCCACTAGTCAAGCCATTACTCCCACTGATCAAGTCATTCTTAAGCATTATATAAATGATATACATACACACTAACGATCCTCATGTCCAACTAATTTTAACAAAGAATAAAATTCCCACCATAGTTGGACATACCAAATATGTACATGTAACAGACACAATTTTTAACTATTTGAACAAATTAAATTGCTCTAGTTGAAATTTGGCTAGATATGTACACTTCCAATATAAGGATTCAAAAGTATATCTAAAATTCATACAGAAAAGATCTATTGTGGTTGGGCTGAAAAACCAAGTAAGCCACATTCAGTAACAATTTCAAGTTACTAAGTTTTGGAGATTAACAAAATACATGTGTTGCCAATGCAACCCATGCCTCATAGAATTATAACCGACCTTAAGTTATAAATTCTAAAAAAAATAGTATGATAAAATTTTATCTTGATCATCAATTTAATCAGAAGAATCTAGTGACATAAAACTTGCTTGTAGGCTAAAGATTTATTCAATTAGACTCAACTGAGGTTTTATGACAATCAAATAGAAGATTCTAGTGACATAAAACTTGCCTATGGGCTAAAGTTCTATTCAATTAGACTAAACTAAAAAATTTATGATAAAATTATTATCAAAATGATAGAAGAATCTAGTGACATAAAACTTGCCTGTGGGCTAAAGTTTTATTCAATTAGATTCATCTATAAGCTTATGATAAAACTATCAAATCATGTTCCTTTTCTCAATCCCTGTGGGTAAATTAAGAAATATGATTTGATCTTTTATCCTGACTATTTACATAAGATATGATAAAATCTACCGATAGGAATTTATTATAGTTTATGTAATTAGTCACAAGGTGATCAAAAAATTTCAGTTATGAAATTGTATTGATCACTTTACATATGTACATTAAAGAATATTAATGTGCCAAGCTATTAATCTAATTTCCTTTTAATGCATAAAAAAATACACACAAAAGAAACTAAACTAATACCCTCAAGAATAATATTCTTTGAATATGTATATATATCAAAACTTTATGATAGAAGATGAAAATTATTAATTTATTTATATCATAATCATATGATAGATAAATTGACTTTCCTATCTGTAAAGATAAAACTCACCAAAACTATATTCTGATACATAATTTGTAACCCCTCGTCTTTTCGAATAAGATTAAGGTTCGAGAAATATGTCTTTAAGCTATGACATTCCTGAGATGAGTGACCGATGCGTCAAAAGTATTTTTATAAGGAAATATAGTTATTATTAAGCTGCGATCGTTCGTGCCGGTCACGAACCGTAAAATTTTCGAGGACGAATTTTCAGCTCGGATTTCCTAGGAAATGGATTTCTAGACACCATACTATTATTCTGGAATTTCCTATTTAATCAGATTAGCCCATAGCAGCGAAAATTTATTTTGATCGTACATCGCTAAATTTCGCGGTGTACCGAACCTAGCCCAATTTTGAGGGTTAGTCTGGAATAAATTTTTAGTTTCAGAATTTATTCTATCTGGATTATTTTCTACCAAAAATTCATCTGTTTCAATCCCGATCAGTCCAAGTTGAGATATTTTATTATTTTATTATTTTTTTCTTAATCTTATCACATAAGCCAATTATGTGTGATGTGAGTATAAAAGCCATTTGTTTCCCTTTTCTTCTTCCCATTGCCGAAATCACAAAGAGAGAAAGAGAGATGATTTTCACCATTTTCCTCCATTAAAACCATAGCCAAGCTTTGTTCACAACTCTCAAATTGTTCGGTAAGATTCCAATTTTATTCGGTAGATAGTCTTATATTCCTCTCTAGATTCATAATCTAAGTTTAGATTTCCTAAATTGTGTTGTTATGATGTTGGATTCTGGTCTAGGGTTTCAAGAAGAATTTGGGGGAAATCACTCAAAGACTCTTTCTAAGGATTTTAGTAGCTAATTGAGGTAAGGAATTCCCTTAAGTTGGAATTAGTCACTTGAATTTGGATAATTGATTTTGGTTGAAATATGGTGTTTTTGGAGCTTTGGGAATATTTTTGTATACATGTTCATAGCTTGGATATGCTTGCATATGTTGTATTTATGTCCATATAGGCATATACTTGTGAAAATAGTGAAAAGAAATCAGGGTAGATTCTGGCAGTAACTTCCGAGATTTATTGGGAAATATTGGTAAGGTATTTTAATCCTATTTTTTTTAGACATGTATTTCTATAAGTGTAGAACCCGCATATAAAATTTCATAATGATCGGAGTAGTGGAAGTATGGTTTTCGGAATTTTTCCCAAAACTGGTCCAGAGAGAGAAAATTTCCGGACAGCACACTGCCAAGGGCAAAGATGGAATTTTCTGTGTTTATTCGCGGACCAAAATGACCAAAATTTTTTATGGACATCAAGTACTATAAGTTGGGATCCTACCATAAAAATTTCAAGTGGAAAAGAGTTCGGGAACTATTTTTACCGGCTCAATCTTTCGGACTGCGCCAAGCTGAATTTTCTGAATTATGCTTAGTATGATTATGGATGTGTTAATGATAATTGTGAGGTAGTTAGTGAGTTAATGGTGATTAGGTGATGCTAAGGACGTGGATTATGACTATGTTCTACATAAAACACATATGTATATGTCATGTTATGGTACTAGTATGTGTAATTATCTATACTATGAAATATGTTATGTTATGTTGTTAGTAGGCCAAATTACCTATATTGTGAATATAGTATATGTCAATATATATATACATATATACGTGTATGTAGTATATATATATCATATGTATAGGATGTATATATATGTACATGTATTTATATAGTATACAACAAGTAGGTACAAGTAGTATAACGTATGACATTATGTATATATAATTGTAGTATATGTACCGTATTATGTATACATATTATATGTGTGTATGGGGCAGCATATATATATATATACGTGTTGTGTATATATATATATGGTAGGTGTGTATATATGTATATACGTGTATTATGTATATATGTATATATACGGGTAATGTGTGTATATATGTACATATATGAGTATGTATGTATAATTAAATAAAGTGTTGTAGTATGTATATATTTGGGTATGTGTACCTTAAGTGAATATGCATAAATATGTGGAAAGTGTTGTGTGGTATGCATATATACATACGTGTAGGGTGATGATGGAAAATGTTTTGAGAGACAAGACTTGTGAACCAAGGTGAGAATGGTAATTGATTTCAAAATGGGGACTTGATTTTGTGGAAAATGTCCAAAAATGATTTTGACTCAAGGAAGATGAGAAAGGAAGGAAAATGTTTTCAAAACCTTAGTTTCAGGAAGTCAAAGAGGACCTTGTCATTTATATTACCTCGGGCTATAGTACCGATGGTTTTCTTCAATATATGTACAGTTGTCTCTACGTCACTTCGTCAGGCGTAGGGAGTCTCTGCGTCACTCAGTCAGGCACAGGGGAGTTTTCTATATCACTCAGTCAGGCGTAGGGAGTCTCTGCGTCACTCAGTCAGGCGCAGGGGAGTTTTCTATATCACTCAGTCAGGCGTAGGTCGTGGGGGTGTGCACACTTAAGTATAGATACTCATGTCATTTTCGGGTTGGTATCAGCTTTATGGACCTAGGTGGGGCCAAACTAGGGACCATAATGATGAACCTTCGTCCAAGGGATCACGAATGAGACTTGGGGCAGGACCGTAATCCCCATGTCCAGATCCGATTTCGGTCTAGTCAAAGAAACTTGTATCCTCAATAAGGTCTCTTGCTTCTAGTCAGAAACTAAGTAGCGTTTTCGTAATTAAAGACAACTAGAGGTCATAATTGCAGCAATGACATATGTAATAGACATGGCTAGTGCTGAAAACCTAGCCTGAATGAAAAAGAAGTCAAAGGCAACCTAGTTTGATGAACTAGGAAATTTGAGTAAGGAAATGTGTTGTGACTTATATACTCATTATATTCTTGTAATTATATGGCATTAACTGTTGATTTCAGTTATGAAAGACCTGGACACCATATTTGGTAATGTATATTTACCTTTATGAAATATTTGTCAAAACTATTACCTGATGGAAGTGACAAATGGATTACCTTACTTAGCCGTCGTGCTAACTACACTTCACCGTGTACGTCATTTCAGATGTCATCCAGTGAGGGATCCTGTAGCCCGGCAAACACTCCTGATCATGTTTGCCCGGGACCTACTTTTGTTGGTCAGATTCTGCATGACACGTCGGGCAGAGACCCGTAATCTCCACCCTATTCTCAAGGCTACTCTCCAGGCTATACTCCAGCATCCCCTGACTATACTCCAGTAACCCCAGTCAGCCCAGTAAATATCTTTTGGTAACCTTAGTTTTGGCTGACTCTAGTCTTTTAGGTTGTGGAGGACCCGGAGTTTGTAATGACAGCCCGTCGGGCAAACTCTTGTAGATATCTTTTGATATTAATATATATATATATACCTAAAATATTATATTTTGATGTTTGGGGTGTTGATGTTGAGTGAAATTTCTTTTAGCCTGTGCACTGAGAGTGGAAGTTTTATCAAAGAGGTGATAGAATTCACTCTAAGTGTGGCGGTAGCACCCAGTTTTCTGTTGATATGATGTATAAGCTTCCGCAGCGTTTATTACGGATTTCGTGATAAGTGTAAGTCTTGAGAACCGGGGTGTTACATAATTGCCTGTGGGCTAAATTACGATCATATATAGTTTGGTGTTTTTACCCTAATTAATCATATGAACACAACAAAATTGCCTGTGGGCTAAATTTCATTATATCATATAATTAATCACAATCAATACATCTATGATTGTATGCGATCGCATAAAATTTCAATTAAATACTGTGGCTACTCTTTAATTAATCAAAATTATATGATCACTAGATGATTACCTTGATATTTTAGGCATCAACAAATGATTATCTTGATATTTTAGGCATCAAGTTTAAAGCCTAAAAAAACAAATGATTATCTTGATATTTTAGGCATCAACTTTAAAGCCTAAAAGCAATTATGCAACAATGTGATAAACAATTCCAAGTATCCTCCCTAGTCATGTTTTCTCACACAAAAGGCATAATTGACGGATAATCTTTTAAATCTTAATAGTTCACCTTAGGGAAAGACTTTTAATCTCAAGTGAACACCTCAGACGGTAATAACATACTTAAACATAATGCACTGCCGTATATAAGTTCACACATAAAGTTCAACTTAACAAGCTAAGGAATTTTTAATTCCTAACATATGCAATTCTAAAGGTATATATAAATTCTCATAGTTGGAAAATATAATGTTATGCTAGTGAACAATTATGTATGAAATTCAATAAGCTCATAAATAAATTGTACACCATAATAGCAATTTAAAGGAGCTATAAAATTATTATTATTATTCAAATAATGACATAAATCCAAAACTTGAAGGATTATAAAATTTGAAAAATAATAATAATCTATAATAACTATATACTTTTTATAATTGAAACGTTTTAACTTGTATGCCCAATACAAAAAGATTTAATGCATATAGTAAACTTTACGAGAACTAATCTTAAAATTGTAAATTCTAATCATATCAGAACCATATGACATGTTGACATTTACAAAATAAATTCTCACAAAACAAATTGCATAATTTAAATCATAATATTATGCACTTAATTTAATTATATGCATAAAACAAACTCATTAAAAATATGAATATAAAATCAAATATTCATACTCAATCAAAATGGGCATCTCAACCCAAAACCAATAATGATAACAATGTTACGACATATTGATTTTCAATTCAAAAACCAATAACCATTTTACTGAAATAATATTTATGTAACAGTAATAACTGAACAATCAATTTCCTCAATCGTAACCCTTGATATTTGATAGTAATAACTATAAAATGTTGCAAAATGTTATCATTATTAACATATATGTTTTGGATCAAAAACCAGATTGTTTCAAAATTATGATTTCAAATCATACTATCAAAATCCAAAACTAATGATGATAATAACGGTGCAAATCATTGATCCATCGATTCAAAATCGATAATCGTTATTACTATAATAATTCTAATAATTATTACATAGTAGTAATAACGGAACAATCAATTACTTTAATCGTAACCGAACAACATTCAGTAATAATAATTATTATTATTATTATTAAATGTTACAAAATATCATCATTATTACTCTAAATTTTTTGGATAAGCAAATTCAAAGGAATTTGAAAATATGATTCTCAAAATCATAATCGAAATTATTATGGCAAGACTAAAAAACAATATCCAATTGTCATAAACCCACATGCTTTTTCCAAATTGCGATACAAAATCACACTCTATAATTAAAATATTATCAAATTATGACAAAAATTTCAATGAATAGTCATAATCATCACATAATATTATAACAATTAGGAGACTTGAAATGGAAAAACAAATTGCTAAAAACCGCAAGCCTTTAAAACATTTTTCGGGAAAAATTTTAAAACTTAATAAAATTAAAATCCGAAAAACTTTAATGTTGAAAAATGTAAAAACTAATATTTTTCAACTTTTATTAACTGATATAAAGGCATAATTAAAAACGGTTATTGACTAAAACTTTATTGATTTTATTAACAAAATCACAACAATTAGTCACAAAAATAGCAATTTTACTTTTATTGCCAACAATATACCAATATGATATCAATTGGTCCTAAAAAGCTTGTTCAATTACCACTAATATTATCATTCAAATGTAGGAATCATACTTTAATGACCCAGATAAGTCCTGTTGGTCCCAAGGGGATGAGGTACAAGTCTAGAGGGGGGGGGGTGTGAATAGACTTGTATAAGATTTTGCAAATCTTTTTCGACCTCTCGTGTGTATTGGACTTAGGATGTTTAGGTCCGATACCTCACAAGATGAAGATAAAGTTTTATGCGCAGCGGAAATGTTATCCCCTTTTAATTAGCACGAGTTTGAGTTAGTTCGAGAGATGTGGTTATATGCAGTGCAATTCGAGAGATAGGTTAGCGAGAGATAAAAGCAGAAAGTAAATGCGAGAGAGATTTTTAAGTGGTTCGGCCAACCCGCCTACGTCCACTCTTCTTCTAGAAACTCTCTACAAGGATTGCACTAAAACTTCCCTTTTTAGTACAATATCGAGCGCTTGAGCTTTGATCACGAAGCCCGCCTCAAGCCTCAGGTTTTTCGCCCCGCTTCTTGTTACTCCACCTCTCGAGCACTTGAGCTTTGATCACCAAGCCCGCCTCAAGCCTCAGGATCTTCACAAGACAGCTCCCAGGTTACTCCGCCTCTTCTTGCCTTCTCCAAAGCAAGGTTGTTCCGGTTGTCATAGGTTGAGTGTAACAATCTCCAATCTGACCAAAAGCTTTCGTTGAATGATCTTCCTTGTAGAGCAGCTTTGGTCACCTTCTAGATATGTAGTTGTTGAAGCTTTTGTAACTCTCTCAAACACTAAGGTGTGTTTTCTCGCTGTTGTGAATATCAGGAATGATATTCCAGATTAAGCACTTGCACTTTGAACGTTTGAATTAGACACCTCTTATGATAACTTAGAATTCTCGAACTTCTTTCAACTTGTGTCTTTACGTCCTTATATATGAGAGTTGAGGAATAATTCCGTTGGAGGGAAAATTATTCCATTTGAAATCTATCTCCCATGCTGATCATGGGACTTGCATATTTTTAGCATGTTTCATGGGGTGGTGGTCTTGTAACTTGAGCCTTTTGTCTTGTAGTGGATATCCCATATTCCACTATCTTGAGTCCATGCTCCACTTACTTCTTTTGGCAAAAGTTACTCTTTTTATATTCCCATTGATCCTAGTTTTAGGGAATAAGACCGACCTTGGATTGGTGCACTTTCTATCCGTTTGTTGTGGAGTTCTGACGTGGCATCCACTTTCGGCTATTTTCTATGTTCCCATAATACTCTGTCAGCACCTCCTTAATATTTTATCTCCATGATATTCTTCTTCTCCAAACTTAGATTACTTCATCCATGCGTGTTAACTGCCATTCAGTCTTTTGGAGAAGTACCAGTTCATCGAGACCAGAGTTAATGTCTCGACTGCTTGATGTCTCGATCCCATGTCTCGAACTGGATTGATGTTTCGAGAGATTCCATCTCTCGAACTCTGCTTATGTCTCGAGACTTAGTTGATGTCTCGCAGACCCTTATTCGTCCAGTGATGTCTCGTGCCTTCTTCTGATCTATCTATAAGCTTACAACATGAAACTTCTAAGATGTTCAAGCAAGTTTACCTTAAGCTTAAATATTTTCCGAGTTGAGCTCAATTACCCGGTTGTATTCTCGCTTTTAGTTTACTTGTCGAACTTACATGTATTTCCTATCTATCTAGACTTAGGGGATTGAACATTACATTTGTTATCATCAAAACCTATTACAATATGTTCCTAACAATTTCCCCCCTTTTTGATGATGCCAACACTATACTTACTTAAATGGCTGATTTTCAAGAAAAGAGAAACTTTGATTTTATTTTCAGCGCATACGGTAAGTTTGACAAAGAAACTAATCTGCTAAAACATAAAGAACAAACTCACGCAACACCCCCAGCAAAAGATATATATATATATTAAGATCAAGGGAATGTTTTACAATGAAAGTACTTAGCAGAAAAGTTAACAGAAAGCAAAGAACAACATGAGAAAAGAAAAAAAAAACTTTAGGAATGCATATATGACAACGAGAGCTTACTGCTTGCCCACTTTCCTCTTCTCATTGATGGCTGCTCGTGTCTTGACGGGGTTTTTGTCATCTACCATCTTAATGTAATCGTCCGAGACATCAAGATGTAGATAGTTGATGAAGGCCTCGCCTATGAACCTTCCTTCGATTACCCCATCTCTCCACCATTCGATGCATTCACTTTCAGTGAGGCCACTGTGAGAAGATATGCTAGTTTTGTTGAGAAGACTTACAATGATTCCATTTAGAAACTCTATAGAGTTTTCCTTGATTCCCATTTTGTAGTCTCTCATAAATTGCTCATCTTTCTTCTCCTTGGCCGTTTGTTGTTCTTGCCTCTTTTTTCTCCTTTCTCTGTCTTCTTCTCTTCTCTTTTCAATTTCCAGTGTGCGCTGAACCCTTAGCTCCTCCTGCCTCTTGGCTTCCTCCATTGCCTTGCTAGTTATCTTTGGGACTTTGGGAGGAGGTCCAGTGGTTAAGGGTTCACTGGCTGCCCTTTTCTTGCCGGTTGATGTCTCTCTTGTCCCCTGATTATTCCACTGATTTTCCCCCTTGTTGGCATCATTCAGACGGGAAAGGAGAGTGGACATACCTTCAATGAACGATTGGAGTTGAGCAGGTACTTGGTTCGACAGGTCATCGAGTAGGGCTTTGATCACGTCCTGTCGAAGTTCATTGGAGTTCTGGAAGGCTCGAAGTTCAACCTTTAGTTTTGCAACTTCAGCCCTTGCTCTAGCAGCTTCTGCTCGAGCTTCTGCAGCCTCATTTGTGGCTCGTCTAGCTGCATCTTCAGCCCACACCACTTGTTCGAGAAGTTCCTCATGGCTGGTTTGGGATTCACTTGATCCAGCAGCGGGGAGTGATGCGTTGTGAACAAGTGTAAGTTTGCGTTCAATTTGAGCCATCTTCTAAGATTGATCGGTCATGAATTGGCGCACCTCGCTAATGAAAGCTTCTTCGGCCTGTCGATCATAATCAGAAGGAGGAGAAGAAAGTTGAGAAGTACCTTTAGTAGGAGGGGACTTGGGTGCTTCCAGATTTCCACCCGTGATTTGCAATTCAGAGTCCACCTCTCGAAGTTGTGTCTGAGGATCAGCAGGAACACTCGGATCAGAGCTTGAAGGTAGCTCCATGTCAGGCGCTTCCCGGTTTCCACCTGAGGGATGGATCACTTCTCGCTCATCACCTCTCGAACCTGGAACCTCAGCTTCAGCTTCTGGTGGGATTGGAACATCTAAGGAAGGGACTTCTGTGTTGGATGCTTCTCGGTTTCCATCCAAGTGAAGAGCCTCCTCCGTGTTACCTCTCGAACCAGAGCTGGGAACTTGATCATCTGCCGGAGGGATTGGATCAGAAGGGAGAGTTTGTGCATCGATAGGTGCTTCCCGGTTTCCACCATTGATGGGCACATCTTCTTCCCTGTCACCTCTCGAACCAGCAGGATTTGAAGTTGTCTACTCTTGTTGCTCATAAGGCTGCACCTCAGTCTGCTCAGGAGAGTCAGGAATCTCTATGAATTCGGGAGCAGCTGATGCACTCCACCTTTGCTTATCAAACATTCTGGCCGCAAAGGTGGACTCCGTGTCATCTGGTAGTAGGAATGGGGATGCCTGCTCCATGTACATTGAAAAGCCTGGCAGTGTGAGCAACGGAATTTCACCCTCTCGAACTGTTTGTGCCTCATCATTATCAGATAAGGGTGTGGACTCAGGAGCTGGCAGAGGTAGAATAGAATTTGGATCTGCCTCCAGTGCTTTAGAGGTCTCGATTTCACCTCTCGAAGCTGCTACCTGTGTGTCCAGAGCAGAGACATTCACTTGGGACAATGGAATTGCTGCTGTTGCTATTTGATTGTCCGTATCATCTCTCGCAACTCCTGAGGTCTCTCCTGGACCTCTCGTATCTTCGACTTGATGTCCCAAGGATAAAGTAGTAGCGAGACTGATATCTTCTTTAAATTTTGCATCCAGTTCAGGATCCACTTCAGACTCGTTTTCTTGTTCATCAGCAGCTATGCCCTTTCCTTTGTCAGATCGTCCAAGATTCCTCTTGGTCACATGCATTTCATGGGCTAGCTCTTGTAGTTCGTTGGCTGGGATCTCAGTGAGGTT
The DNA here is from genome assembly GCF_003576645.1 of Ipomoea triloba. Lineage (NCBI taxonomy): Eukaryota > Viridiplantae > Streptophyta > Magnoliopsida > Solanales > Convolvulaceae > Ipomoea > Ipomoea triloba. The sequence continues at coordinate 14,583,561 of NC_044923.1, read as the reverse complement.
TAACCAGTTCAGTGCAAAGATCTCCTCAGCCTCTATTTCTGCTACCTGAGCTACCAGTTGGTGAAAAGGACCTGTTCTCTAGTTGATCCATCGAAGCACTGGAGAGATCATCCAAAATAATCTCTGTTTCAGCTCGGGAGTCTAATTGAGTAGCTTCTTCTTCTTCCACATCAATCTGCCCCGCAGATCGATCTTCCATAACTTGTGCATCCTGTACAGTCTGCTCACTGATCTCTCGACCCTGATTAGAGAGATCGTCATCTGGTTCCACATCCGCTATCACTCTGGCTATGGAACCTTCAATCTGAGCGGACTCATTTGTAGTTAACTCCACATTTTGAGCACTTTGCACTGGGTCCCTGACCACAGTGCCCTGGTCATCAGCAACAGTCTCCTAAATAGAGGTCTCAAGTGATTCCAGACTGTGAGAAACGTCTCGAACCTCCTCTGCTGAAACTATCATCTCTCGAACCACCTATCGTGGTTCCTCAACATCTCCCTGCACTGGATCACTGATCCCAGGCCTTCAAACTCTCGAGCCTCCTCTCAAGACATATCCACAGACTCATCAGCAGCACCAGCACCATCATCAACATGCAAATCAACAAATATCTCACCGGAAATGGACCTGGTAGGGGGCACTCTCTCAACCTCAGCAGCCATTGTAGCCTGAGGTTCCCCCTGGGCCTGTGCCCTGTCCTCGAATGGTACTGGAAAGACAGAGGGTGTCACCTCTCGAGTCTTGGTGACGGCATCAGACTTGGCTTTCTTAGCCTTCTTTGTTAGAACAACCCTCTTAATCAGTACACCCAGTGGTGCATTATCAGAATCCTCCGCATCAGATTGGGCTTTCTTCTTGCCCCTTCCCTTAGGCTTTGAGGGAGGTGGTGCAATCTTTACACCCTTAGACTTTGGAGCTTGAGATTTCGGTGCAATCTTTACACCCTTAGACTTTGGAGCTTGAGATTTCGTCCTACCCATTACACCCTTAGACTTTGGAGCTTGAGATTTCGTCCTACCCATATAGGTATTTCGATGAGGAGCTTGAGATTTCGTCCTACCCATATAGGTATTTCGATGAATCTCCCTCCCTTCCCTCAATTGCAAACCCTTCAAACTTAACAAAAACTGAACAACGAAACCGAAACCAACCTTTTTGTGAATCGACTGGTTGGCATTGGAAACTGAGCTTTGCACTTGCTGCTTTAGGAAGTTGAAGATGATGTGAGCCCAGTCCATTCGAACGTTGTTCCAGATGGCATGGAGGATTTTGAGGATGTCCAAGTTGATTTCATCGGTTCCGGACACCTTGCTGAGGACGAACTTCATGATAAGGTCAGCTGCAATTGCGAACCTCTCCTTCAAATGGTACTTGCGGAGGGCAGAGGTTGCGCTGGTTGGTGCATTCTCCAATCGGATTTTGTTCCAAAACGCCTGCTTGTCCAGACTGTAATCCGAGAGGTTCTTGACTGCCTCCTCTGATGCAGCAAAATCGAATGCAGCCCTAAGGTCGCCCACCGAAGTCGTGATATTAATCTCGTTAAACCGGCTCTCAATTTTGCCCTTTGAGACCTTGGCATTTGCGAACCATTCGGTGTAGTCGAGGTCGTGGATGGTTCGGTAGTCATGCGTCATGTACTTCAGGAGCCCGGCCTTCTCGAACTTCTTGAGGACCTTCTCTGCCTGCTTCAGGTTCGTCGAGTGATTGACGGAACCTTCTCTGTCAAGAATACTCCCCGCCTTGACTTGCTTGATGAGAGTTCGAATGTGGTTCAACTCTCTTTGGTAAGCTTCGGAAGATGAGGTTGATGATGATGATTCGGACGTCATTGTTGAAAGCTTGATGTTTTGGAGGGAATAAGCACAGAGTTTGGAATTTGGGGATTTTTTGGGTATTCAGTTTAAGCTTGAATCCAGGTAAGGAAGATGGGTTTGGCTTTTATATCTTGTGGATTCGGGTTGGATATATAGGTAGGGTTGAGAGTTTAACCCGAATTAGGATCCCGGTTAATTTAAAAGACGTGAAAGGTCAGAAATACCCTTCTATAACGGTTATGTGTATAAGATATGGTAAGGGTATTTTGGGAAGGTATGAGACGGTTTATGATTTTAAAAGTGGGGTTATAAGATAAGATAACTTTATAAGCATGCTCCCACTAATTAAGATAGTGCCTTTAAAACTTGGAAAACCGTCAGTAAACGAAGACCATGTGGCTAACATTAATTTCCAAATTAGCCGTTCCACATATATCCGTTGAACACATCAGTTTCACCTCTCGAAGGTGAACATTCGGCTATACTAGTTTAAGGATCTTCCCCCTGAGTGATTGATCCCTAAACCTCCTTATTCCTCCGTCTTGATCTGGTTTATCCAATAACAACGCATTCAGTTGGTTAAGGATCTCCCTCCTGAGTGATTGATCCCTAACCCTCCTTATTCCTCCATTTTTGAGATACATATAAAATCAGTTTGTTATCTTTCGAAGTGATCTCTCGAACTCCCCTTCTTCGAGATATAACGTATTTGGGCAAACTAAGTGTGTATCTCTCGAACTGCCTTTCGAACACAGATTGCAAGAAGAACAAGATTGATTCATCTAAAAGATATCACTTGGAACATATCCTTAAGTTCATTTAGTGATTTCCAGATACATTACATATGAATCAATATACTGTTTGATTCCTAGAGGTGTCTTTTAAGCAACAGAGATCCCTCTAGGTCTCAACCGTTAGAACAGGAACTAGCCATCTAAAATCCTATTTATTCTAGTTACAGAACTAGAGGTGGCTAATTCTTCTTGTTCTTCTCTCCGCTGCTGCACTCCTCACAGGCTCCTTCTCCCTTTCCCTTGGTTCTCCATTTGGTTGAGGGAGATCCTTTTCCGGAATGTGCAGTTGTAAGAGTCCCACTTATACGAGACTCTTCTCCTGATTCCAGTATCCCACCATTGTGGATCTCCTCGCATTTGGGGATCCATTCACCTTGGGTGGGAATAGGATACTTGCTTGGATTATCAGGAAGCTCCGCAATCTCTTCACCCTTAGTTGATTCTGGATAGTTTTCTCCTTGAAAGTCTTTGGACTTAACTGCCGATTTCCTTCCTCTATACCAGAATGGTACATCATCTTTTCCTTTCTTCTTCTCCATGAAGAAGTTGATGACATAAATTGATGAAGAAACACCCCTATTTATAGCCCAAAAACTTAAGCACTGTTGAGTCACGAGATGCTTTTTGAATAAACTGTTCAATGCAGTTGCAACTTCAAGGCTGCCATAAAGTTGATGAAACCGTCCATCACATGCGAAACAGTTCATGGCACTAAACACAAGGAGATAAGATTTGACCGTTCAACCCAATTCTATCATTCCCCAATTCTAAACTCAGTTGAGAGAATCTATTTTCACATAACGCCTTTGTGAAAATATCCGCTAGTTGCTCCTCTGTTGCAACGTATTCCAAAGTTATATCCTTTTTCACAACATGGTCTCGGATGAAGTGATACTTGATATCAATGTGTTTTGTCCTTGAGTGTAACACTGGATTTTGAGTGATGGCTATGGCACTAGTGTTGTCACACATGATCTTAACCTCTTTACATTCAACACCATAATCCAGTAATTATTGCTTCATCCATAAAATTTGAGCACAACAACTTCAAGCTGCTACATATTCTGCCTCAGCGGTACTTGTAGCTATCGAATGCTGTTTCTTGCTAAACCATGAGACAAGTCTCCCCCCTAGAAACTGACATGTCCCTGAAGTGCTCTTTCGATTAATTTTGCAACCGACAAAGTTCGCATCTGAATATCCCATAAGTTCGAAAGATCCACCTCTCGAATACCAAAGTCCAACACGTTGCGTACCCTTGAGATATCTAAGAATCTTCTTAGATGCATTGAGGTGACTTTCCTTAGGACTTGCCTGAAATCTAGCACATACACCTACTGCAAAGGATATATCTGGTCTACTAGCAGTTAAATAAAGAAGAGATCCGATGATACCTCGATACGTAGTTTGATCGACCTCTCGACCTTCACTGTCAACATCGATACGTAGAGAGGTTCCCATGGGCACTTTGACTGAGGATTTCCCTTCGATATTGTATTTCCTGAGCAGATCCTTGGTGTATTTCTCCTGGTTGATGAAAATACCTTCCTTAAGCTGTCTCACTTGTAGTCCAAGGAAGTAGTTGAGTTCTCCCATCATGCTCATCTCGAACTTCCCTTTCATCAAACTAGAGAACTTCTCGCACAAGTTTGGATTGGTGCTCCCAAATATGATGTCGTCCACATAGATTTGCACCAATAAGATATGATCCCCATCTTTAATTCTAAACAATGTTTTGTCCACTAGGCCTTTGGTGAACCCACACTGAAGTAGAAAAGAGGATAAGGTATCATACCAAGCTCTCGGAGCTTGTTTCAAGCCGTAAAGTGCCTTCTTCAACTTGTATACTTTGTCAGCTCCCACGTCCTTCAAGAAACCCGGAGGTTGTTCAACGTACACCTCTTCTTCAAGAAGTCCGTTCAGAAAAGCGCTCTTGACATCCATTTGATACACTCAGTCTTTGAAGGCGACATATGCGAGAAAGATGCGAATGGCTTCGAGACGTGCCACCGGAGTGAAGGTTTCATCAAAATCTATTCCTTCCTCCTGACAATAACCTTTGGCAACAAGTCTGGCCTTGTTCCTAACAATGACTCCATCCTCATTCATCTTGTTTCTGAAAACCCACTTTGTACCAATGACATTCTGATGATGAGGTCTCTGAACTAGTTCCCAAACATCGTTCCGCTCAAACTGATGAAGTTCCTCTTGCATGGCTTGCACCCAATCTGGATCACTTAGAGCCTCATCGATCACCTTAGGCTCTATTTGAGATAGAAAGCAAGCAAACATGCTTTCTCTGTATGCTGATCTGGTCCGAACTTTGTCACGTACATCTCCAATCACTTGATCAGCGGGGTGACTTCTCAGCCATCTTAGGTCGGGTTGTGGCTCCTCAGTTGATTCCTCGGTTGCAGGTTGGGATGTGGGTGGATCATCTATGATCTGGATTGGATCAACTGAGTCAGGAGCATTCTTCTTTGTGATTTCTTCATCATCTGATTCTGACTGGAATTCTGCTACGTCTCAAACTATCGACTGCTTCCCACCGAGAGGTAAATCTGATCTCTCGATAGATTCCGGCTGAACTTCCCTAGAGTTTTCATCCGCTTCTATTGACTTTGATGGTTGATCTGCTGATGCTCTATCATCAAAAGAGACATGTATGGATTCCTCAACCACCAATCTCCGCTTATTGAAGACTCTGAAAGCTTTGCTTGTCGATGAGTATCCCAGAAATACTCCCTCGTCTGCCTTTTCGTCAAATACCCTTAACTGAGTCTTTCCATTGTTGTGGATGTAACATTTGCACCCGAATGTGTGGAAGTAGCTTACATTCGGTTTCCTCCCGTTCCACAACTCATATGGAGTCTTTCCAGCTCCTTTCACGATCAAGGACCGATTTTGGGTGTAGCACGCTGTGTTGATTGCTTCCGCCCAAAATCCGTGTGATATATTGGCTTGTGAGAGCATGGTCCTTGCTGCTTCCTTGAGATTTCTGTTCCTCCTTTCAGCAACCCCGTTCTGTTGAGGTGTTCGAGCAGCTGACAACTGATGATGAATCCCGTTCTCGTTACAGTAGCCCTCGATAACTTGATTAACGAACTCTCCTCCCTGTTCTGACCGAATCTTAAGTATCAAGACATCCTTTTCAACTTGAACTTGCCTTAGGAGATTTGGTAAGGAAACTTTTGTCTCGCTTTTCTTGGTTAAGAACACGGTCCAGGTGAATCTTGTGTAGTCATCTACTACCACAAGAGTATACTTTCTTCCTCTCATGCTGGGTAGGTCTACTAGGCCAAATAAGTCCATATGAAGAAGACTTAATGGTCTAGCAGATGATGTCTCGGCTTTGGTTCTGAAAGAGGATTTGATCTGTTTGCAACGTTGACATGCCTCGCAAATCTTGTCCTTTCGAAACGTAACTTTGGGCAGTCCTTCCACAAGGTTCCTCTTAGTAAGCTTGTTGATAGTCTTGAACTTCGGATGACTAAGCTTACTGTGCTAATCCCAGCATAAGTCCTCTTTGCTCCTTGCTAGCATACATAGGGATGGTTTGGCAGAACCCCAATCCACTATGTACATGTTTCCTTTCCTTGCTGCTTCCAGGACGACTTTGAGAGATTCCTCTTGTATGATCTGGCGCTTGCTTTTGGTGAAGATAACTTTGTAGCCCTTGTCACAGAATTGGCTCGTGCTTAGGAGGTTGAATTTGAGTCCTTCAACGTAGGATACCTCCTTGATCACCAACTCATTCTTATGGATCTCACCAACAACCTTCGTGCATCCTTTCTTCTCGTTGTCGCCAAATGTCACCGAGGGACCTTCGATAGGATGGATGTTCTCTAGCAGTGTTAGATTTCCCGTCATATGTCTCGAACATCCACTGTCAATGAACTATACGTCCCTGGTGTCCTGCATGCAAATCAAGCAGATTTAGGTACCCAAACTTTGGGTCCAGATTGGTTAGTGAGTTTAGGCATCCATTTATACCTCAGGCCCATTACTCCAGGCCTAGGTGCAATGTAGCCATTATACGATTGATAATCATAAGGAATGCTAGCAAAGACTCTAGGCCTCTTAGGTGCATAAATTAGTTTAGGTTGAGGCCTGACGCACCATGCCCTTCATAGCCTGTTTGGTCACGTGGTACCGTTGAAACTGAGATTTGTTCCACGGTTCGTAATCTTGTGACCAATCCTCATCGGATGGGTAGTGTCTGCCTTCCTCCAGCCGTGAGTTCCTATCTCTATGGATCTCAGACCTTCCATATTTGCCTTGAGGCGCATTATATGGAATATAGCTTCTCTTGTACTCGGAATGGCCTTGCGAGAGATAGCTGGGTGATCTCTCGATATTATTAACCCAGCCATTCTTTGTAGCTTTCCTATACTTTCCATTTCTGGTGTATAGGGACGGTTTGAGAATAGTTACTATGGTCTTTCCTATTGGTCCTTTATGACCCTTATTCGGTTTGGGTTGAGATCCTTCATTACTTGAAGTTCCCAAACCGTTGGTTTGTTTATCTCTCGAGAGACAGTTCTGACGGAACCCTAGTCCGGTTCTATCATTTGTAGGTCTATGATCATTTACCATTTTCTCCACAGTTTTGGAGGAATTAGTATATGATGCAATAACCTCTCTAAGATTAAGCTTCCTAGTCTCTCGAGCTTTGCACTCTTCCTTAAGTTGGATGATCTCAGCTTCTAAGTTGCTTACTTTGAGAGTTAGCTCTGAGTTATCTTTCGAGACATTCCTAAGCATATCTTTTTTAGCAATTAATCTGCTGTTTTCTTCCAGCACTTTAGCATGAGTGCTATTTGCGATGTTGAGGTCCCTCCTGAGTAATTCCATGGTCTCGAAGGGATCCTCATCGCTTCTAAACGAAGAGCATTGAGAAGTAGAGATAGATCAGCGGGATGTAGAAGTGGAGGTTACCTCATTGGTTATAGCCATTAAGCATTGATCCTCCTCTTTTGTAGTATATAGACAGATGAACCCCCTCTCATCCTCTGAGCTGCTGCAGCTCTCGCTAGAGCTTGATGTCTCGAACTCCTCGATTTCCTTCTCAAGTTCCTCAGCCACAAGCGCCTTCCTGCGCGAATGTGTCTTTGATGAACTTTTGAAGCCTCCTTTTGCTGGTTTCTCCCTGGATTCCTCTTTCCTTCTGGAATCCTTTCCTTCTTGGCCTTGATGCTTACTTACCGGTGGGTAAGGACATTCGGCCTTGAAATGCCCCGGTCCCCTGCAGTTGTAGCATAGACCTTGATTTTCTTCCTCCGTTCTTCTGGATGTGTATCTTTCATTTTTCCTTCTTGAGGAGGAAGGTGAACTTGTATTGCTCTCCGGTGTCTTCTTCATGAACTTCCTGAATTTTCTCATAAAAAGAGCAAATTGTTCATCAAATAAAAGATTTGTGGGATTAGGATCTGACCTTGAGGATGTGGATGGTTGATCAGCAACTAGTGCCACATTCTGTCTGTCTACTACGTCCTCATCTCTCGGGAACATCTCAAATTCGAAGGCTTTGAGATCTCTAAATAGTTGGTCGGTTGTGGTGTTCTTCAGATCCCTGTGATCGCGCATTGTGATCACCTTCATATCCCACTCCTTGGTAAGGCCTCGTAAGACCTTCAGGTTTAGCTCCTTTTGTGGGATCTCCCTCTTGAGATCACTAATCTCGGTCGACAGCTTCATGAACCGAGATTCCATGCTGTCAATGCTCTCTCCTGGCTTCATCTTGAAGTCCTCGAACTTCTTCATCGCCACAGTTAGCTTGTTCTTCTTTTCCTGTTCATCACCTTCACCAATCAACATTAAAGTGTCCCATACCTCTTTGGCTGTGTTGCATTTTCTTACTCGTGGGAAGATGGTTTCATCTATAGCCCTGAAGAGAATATCCTTGGCAATGTTGTCAAGGTTGTTTCTCTTCCTATCATCACTCGTATATTCTTCCTTAGGTTTTGGGACATACTTTGGTATGTCCTTTGTTTGCTCTACAGCTGTGTTGACCATCAGGATTTTGACTGGTCCGGTTGTTATAACCTTGGCCATCTCATCATGGAGGGCTGATAAGTACGCAAGCATGCGTGTTTCCCAGTCGTCAAACCTGCTAAGATAAAAAAGGAGATGTCTCGACAACATGCTGTCCATATTGAAAATTATCTCGTGCTNTTTTGCAAATCTTTTTCGACCTCTCGTGTGTATTGGACTTAGGATGTATAGGTCCGATACCTCACAAGATGAAGACAAAGTTTTATGCGCAGCGGAAATGTTATCCCCTTTTAATTAGCACGAGTTTGAGTTAGTTCGAGAGATGTGGTTATATGCAGTGCAGTTCGAGAGATAGGTTAGCGAGAGATAAAAGCAGAAAGTAAATGCGAGAGAGATTTTTAAGTGGTTCGGCCAACCCGCCTACGTTCACTCTTCTTCTAGAAACTCCCTAGAAGGATTGCACTAAAACTTCCCTTTTTAGTACATTATCGAGCGCTTGAGCTTTGATCACGAAGCCCGCCTCAAGCCTCAGGTTTTTCACCCCGCTTCTTGTTACTCCACCTCTTGAGCACTTGAGCTTTGATCACCAAGCTCGCCTCAAGCCTCAGGATCTTCACAAGACAGCTCCCAGGTTACTCCGCCTCTTCTTGCCTTCTCCAAAGCAAGGTTGTTCCGGTTGTCATAGGTTGAGTGTAACAATCTCCAATCTGACCAAAAGCTTTCGTTGAATGATCTTCCTTGTAGAGCAGTTTTGGTCACCTTCTAGATATGTAGTTGTTGAAGCTTTTGTAACTCTCTCAAACACTAAGATGTGTTTTCTCGCTGTTGTGAATATCAGGAATGATATTCTAGATTAAGCACTTGCACTTTGAACGTTTGAATCAGACACCTCTTATGATAGCTTAGAATTCTCGAACTTCTTTCAACTTGTGTCTTTACGTCCTTTTATATGAGAGTTGAGGAATAATTCCGTTGGAGGGAAAATTATTCCGTTTGAAATCTGTCTCCCATGCTGATCATGGGACTTGCATATTTTTAGCATGTTTCATGGGGTGGTGGTCTTGNTTTTCTATGTTCCCATAATACTCTGTCAGCACCTCCTTAATATTTTATCTCCATGATATTCTTCTTCTCCAAACTTAGATTACTTCATCCATACGTGTTAACTGCCATTCAGTCTTTTGGAGAAGTACCAGTTCATCGAGACTTGAGTTAATGTCTCGACTGCTTGATGTCTCGATCCCATGTCTCGAACTGGATTGATGATTCGAGAGATTTCATCTCTCGAACTCTACTTATGTCTCGAGACTTAGTTGATGTCTCGCAGACCCTTATTCGTCTAGTGATGTCTCGTGCCTTCTTCTGATCTATCTATAAGCTTACAACACGAAACTTCTAAGATGTTCAAGCAAGTTTACCTTAAGCTTAAATATTTTCCGAGTTGAGCTCAATTACCCGGTTGTCGAACTTTTAGTTTACTTGTCGAACTTACATGTATTTCCTATCTATCGAGACTTAGGGGATTGAACATTACATTTGGTATCATCAAAACCTATTACAATATGTTCCTAACAAGTCCCGAATAGCTTGTTCAAAATAGGTTTTAAACCCAAAGAGACATAAGACTAAAATATGTCTAAAATTAAAGGGAAATCAAACTAGCTACCTTAGTGGGTCACAATGAATCCAAAAATGAAATAATATTTCAAAAAGAATTTTATAAGTTAATAATATGCTAAATACAACTTTAAAACATGCTTTTCTAAATGCATAATTATAACTATAAAATAATTATAAATATGCAAAACATGATGGGATTATGCATATTAATATATTATTAACCTATATATTCAAAATAAAATGCAATACTTTAAGCAATTTATTATACACCGCAATACCGCAATATTAAATTAAAATTCAAAGAAATAATTAATATTTGCCTAAAGATGAATAATAATCTAATAATGAATTACGGAATAAATTGAACAATTAATCTAGAAGAAACCCAAATATGATGATGAAAAAATACTTAAGCAAGCCTAAGAACTGAAGCATGTCCATATCTTAAATAATAATGAACCCAAAACTTAAAACAAATCCATATGCCTCAAATAAATTAAATAGGTCCAATTATTATTATGGTTGGCTAGGTTGCAGGTCCATATATTATTAAAGGTTAACTGGGCTGGCTGAGATGGGCTAACCCAATTCATTAAACAACATTTAGTTAGCCAATCATATAATCCTTATAATTCATCATCAATAAACCTTCTTCATCTAGCCCAACAAAAATAATCTAGCATATATGCAACTTTAAACAAATAAAACCTAGCAGCCAAAAATAAACTTACGCAGTCAGCAAAGAGAGGGAGAAACAGAGACGCCGGAAGTGAACAGATGGACGCGTGGAAATCGGAGGTCTCCTCCATCATAGCCAGCGCCGATCGCTGGACGGGGGAAAGAGGGCCGCCGCCATCGCCGACGGATCTACCAGGCGCCATCACAGCTAGATCTGTCAGGTGCCCGACTCCATAACTGGTCGCACCATCGACCACACTGCCGCCTCGGACAGCCGAGTCCGTAGAGGGAGAAGACTCCGACCAGATCAGCGTCCTCCGTCGCAGCCGCTGCAGCCGATCGAGACGACCACCGCCATTTCCAGCGACCGAAGCGTCGTCTGTCGTTGCAGCTGCCATCGCCGCCGACGTCAGCTCCGCCGGCAATCCAGCTCCGCCGCCCCTTCCGGTTGCAACGCCAGTGCCTCACCGTCCATGATTCCAAGTCACGATCCGCCGGCGAGTCGACGTCAACCTCCAGAATCTCATTGCGCGGACAAGTAATATGGCAGTAAATTTTTTTTTTTAATTTCTTTATTTTTCCAAAAACAATTAAAATATTTTCTAAAGTTGTTTTTTGGAAAAATTAACATGTATATATATGAAATCTGAATATATATGAGCAAGGCATATATATATATAATCCGAAAATTAAATATATAATCTGAAATTTAAATATATGCATACATACTGAATAGCGGAACATATATTGCATATTATATAATTCAAAAAATATATATCATATGCAACTTAATCAACTTGGCAGAGATTAAACATGCTCTGATACCAAATGTTAGAATAAATATACAATCATAGAATTTGTAATAATCTAACCTCATTGAGGAAGCTAATAGGATCATGTACCTCCAGCCATAGTTGTCATATCCGTAGCATTGCTTGAAGCAGGATTGTGAGGAATATTAGAGTGTTTTGTCTACCACTTGGCTCCTGGGCAACTAGATGGTGTAGTCTATGTCACTATGTTAGGAGCAGTGGGAGGACCATAGCCTACGTGCCATCATTATAGGCTAAGTAGGACCATTACTTAAATAGCCTACGTGCCATCATTATAGGCTAAGTAACGGACACTGTTACTTCTGTTTTAATACCACAACATAATGGCCATAAATGGCCTATTGATTTGCACCACTTAATAGTGGCATTTAATAGAAAATGTTACAGAGTTATCTCTTGTAGTGAGTGAGTCAGGATGTTCATTCAGAGATTTCTCAGTAGGCTTCGTCGGTTCAACTTCTTCTTCTTTAGAGAGAAGGACAAGAGGATCACTAGGACTGTCCCCAACTTTGTAACCTCCATTTGCAGCACATCTTGCCCTTAGCATTTCTTGTCTCGTTATTTCTGCCAATCTCTTAGACTTGTGTTTTGGTGTGATCTTCCCATCTGGCTTCTTCGAATTCATGTGACCTGCAAAACAGTTAAGCAATGGAGATACTCTACACGAGTAGAGTGTGAGAAGAGTTTCCAACTTATAGATGGGAAGGGATGCCTTGGAACTTGAAACTGTTTAAAAGTAGACATTGAATGTCATTTCAAGACATTTGGCAGTTTCCAAAGCTCCAAAATTCAATTTCTTTATCTCAAAAGGAGTTTCCTCTTGCATGGTCAAAAGTAGCAAGTTCGAATGATCTTTTCATCTGCATGCAAAGTGATTAGTACAACAAATAGATAAAGTACACGTGGGAGTATATGAAAGATTACCAAAAAATATCCAACTAAATACTCAAGATAAAAAGATAAGAAGCAGTTGAAAATCAATTACTTCTACTGCATGCAAATTGACACGCAAGAAGGTGAATCACCATAGTAAAAATACAAGTAGGAGAAAATTAAATGCACATGTACTAGGCAAGTAACACGTATGGCATGTAGATAAAATCAGATAAAATTGCTCAGGCAACAGATAAAATCACACAATAATATCACATAAAAATAATTTAAATGCTTAGCAAAAATTAAATACTTAGCTAATTTCGATCATTCCCATTTCATGCCTCAGAGTTGCAAAGCGAGATTCACACAACGGTTTTGTGAGAATATCTGCAATTTGATTTTCTGTAGAGATGTGATCGATCCTTAAGTCCTTCTTTTCAACATGGTCTCGGATAAAGTGATGTCGTACGTCGATATGCTTCGTCCTTGAATGAAGTACATGATTTTGAGAAATCGCAAATAAAGGCTTGAAAAGTAAATGCAAGGAATTCAAAATGCAAGAAAGGGAAGATAACATGGGGTGCCTCCCATGAAGCGCTAAGTTTAACGTCGCTAGCTCGACTCGGCTTTATTTTCATCATGTTTGGTTGGAGACCAAATGGTCTGGTGGCTTTTTGAACTTGGCAAACTCCTTCCTCCATTTCTTGTAGAAACCATCAGGGCCAAAGAAATTCCTTCCACTCTTTAAAGCATGTTTTCCCTCATAAGGCTTAAAATCAGCCCGAATATTTAACATGTCTCCTTGGTTGGTCTTTCGGACCTTCTCATTGCACTCCTCCACCGTCTTCACCATTTTGCACTCATCAACATAAGAAGGTTGGTGTTTTGCCATCATGAATATGTCAAACTCGACCTTATTATCGGCCACTTCCATTACCAACATCCCTCTCTTCACATCGATGATAGCTCCCGTAGTGGCTAAAAAAGGTCTACCAAGGATTATGGGGACCTTGGCATCCTCCTCTACATCAAGAACAACAAAATCTCCCGGTATGAAATATTGATCTATCATTACTGGATATCCTCAAGGACTCCCACCGGGCGCTTCACAAAACGGTCTGCCATCTCGAGAGTCATGGTGGTAGGTTTGGGCTCACCAAGATTGAGCCTCTTGCACATAGAATAAGGCATCAGACTGAAACTTGCCCCTAGGTCACATAAAGCACCTCCTACCACGAATCCACCGATAATGCACGAGATATCAAAACTACCATGATCTTTTAACTTGGGAGGCAACTTCTGTTGAAGCACTGCACATGTCAAAACTCCCTCACTCAAATCCACAACTACACTCTTTTCTGGTTTATTATTGTTCCCTAAGATGTTCTTCAAGAATTTCTTATATGAGGGTATCTGAGTCACAACTTCAACAAATGGCATAGAGATTTCCAATTTATCAAGCATCTTGTGAAATTTGCTCTCCCTTTAAGACTCTTTTGATTTCCACAACCTTTGTGGAAATGGCAACAAGTTGTACGATATCACTGAGTCATCCATCTCTCTATCCTTTCTCACTCTCTTCTTGTTTCAGATATTTTCCTCTTGCACGGGAGCTTTTCCCTTTGATTTGTCTTTTTGAATCAAAGGCTCATCTTCATCCTCACTTTCAACAACAACCATAGGTTCTTTGTCACCTTCCTCTTGCCCATTTTCATCCTTCTCCACCTCTCTTTCTTGAGTTCGGTCATCGGTGGGGTTAAGAGGATCCTTTAATGCTATTCTACTCCTAGTGGTGATGGCATTGACTTGGTGTCTTGGGTTCTCGGTGGTAGCCGGGAGTTTACCTCTAAAAGACAGTGCTTGAGGAGGTTCTTGATTGTTTCCAACCCGTTGGGCTCTAAGATTTTCCACCTCGGCTTGTAGCTTGCTCATTTGGTTCATCATCATGGTCATAAAATACTTCATGTCCGGATCTTAAGGAGGTTGAGAGGTTCCTTGTTAGTTCCATTGATTTTGATTTTGATTACCCCTCCATTGATCTCCTTGATTTCCTCCTCTATTGCCTTGGTTCCCTTGGAAATCGGGAGGTAGATATCTTCCTTGATTATTCCATTGATTGCCATATTGATTTCTTCCTTGTTGCCCGAAACCTTGATAGCCTTGACCTTGGCCTTGGGGTTTAGAATACCCAACCATATCAATTTGTTCCACATTTTGTGATGAGCCTTGGCCATTAGCATCCAACAAATAACAAGATTGGGAAGCATGATTCCCTCCACATATAGCACAACAGGCTACCATAGCCATATTCTGAGGTCTAGGTGAATGACAAGGAGGTTGAGGAAAGTTTAAGGAGTAGGCATGTAAGGAGCTTGGGGTGGTGGTTGAGTCACTGCTTGTACACTCTGTTTCGACCCTTGTATCATTTGTTTCAACATGTGCTGTATAGAATCAAGTTGCGCTTGCACTGCCATCTTGTCATCAACCTCAATCATCCCGTATGTTTTCTCTTTCTTTGGAGGATCACTTCTCTCATTGTATAAATATGCCGTGTTTGAAGTAATTTTTTCTATCAACTATTCCCCATATTCCAGGCCTATGTCCATGAAGATTCCTCCAAAGGACGATGTGTCAAGAATGGTTTTGGAACTATCCAACAGCCCCTCATAGAATGACGAAATGAAATCTCCTGGAGTTAGCAAATTTTTAAGACATTGTCTCCTCAACTCCTTGAACGTCTTTCAAGCCTCATATAGGTTTTCATTCCTGAATTGTTGGAAGTTTTGGATGCGCTTCTTCAATTTTGCGGCCTTTGAGGGAGGGCAATACTCTTGCATGAATGCCTTATAATTGCTCCCATGTGAGAAAGTGATTGGCCGGGAAGGAATTAAGCCAACTTAAGGCTTGATCTCTTAGTGAAAATTGAAACAACCTCAAGTTGATGGCGTCACTTGGAATCCCATTCATTTTTATGGTTTGGCAAATCCGGTCAAAATACACAACATGAGCCTTTGGATCTTCAACTCTTGCACCTCCAAATTGGTTGGCTTGGACCATTTGGATTAGGGAGGTCTTGAGTTCAAAGTTGTTAGCATCAACCCCCGGATACACAATGCAATCCTCTTCCTCAAACTTTGGGGCTAGATGGGCCGCTATAGGTTGTTGTACACCTTGTTGAAACATGGGAGGAATTCCTTACGGGAAGTTTTGTGCAAATTGAAGAAGGAGATTGAGATTCATTTGATTTAGAAGGTGTTGCATCCCAACCCCTTTGTCATTGTTGTTGTGTGTTGTTGTTGCCCAAAACCTTGCGGGATGCCACCTTGAAAATAAGGAAATTGTGCTTGCGGCATCCCCAATCCACCTCCAAAGTAGGGGTTCACATTTGGATTCGCCATGAAGGGTTGCACCGGTATTTGGATAAGAGGTACCGGCACTTGAGGCACATTAGGTCACCTACCTTGGTTTTCCTCATGATGTTCTCCTTGTCTTGGGCTTTGTTGTGTGCTTGTTCCATTTGGGATATTTGTCTCGGGTTGCTCGTGTCTCCGGTCTCCATTTCTATATCAAAGTTTTCGAATTCTTTGAGCCACCCGTGCAAAATCCTTTTGTCCCTTCTTATATCCCTCAAAAGTTCTTGGTTAAGCGGAAGCAAGTTCACACTCCCCACACTCCCCTTTGATCTTGTGTGCATAAACCAAAAAGGGGACCTTGAAACAAACACTAAATAAAACACACTTGGAAGCAAATTGGTTATGGGTTAGTTCAAATAAAGCTTAAAGAAAACTAAAACAAAAAAAAATAAAAATAAAAGACTTGATCTCCTAAGGATTTACTAACGTTAATGCTAGAAAATAAAGGCAAAAACTCAATACAACCAAATTACCAATCCCCGTCAATGGCGCAAAAAAGTGATGTAGTGTGTAGGATGAGAAGAAAATGAGTGTGTTTTATCGTTCCACTGGAGATTGGTGTTTATGGCACATAAAGAGAGGTTACCTAAACTCTAAGCACCAAGGTATTAGAGTCCATAAGGATCGAAGTAAATCATATTTGTAGAAACTAGAATATTTTTGTTATTTTAGATAAAAGGGAAAACAAGATTAATCTAGGAGATAAATCAATTGGAAAAGGTGGGTTAAATTATGTGTATTACTCTATTGATGCATTAACACTTAGGTTGGGGGAAGAACATTTTACCTAGGTTCTAGAGGCAAGCACTAAGAAATCCAAGTTTCCACAAGGATTAGAACAAGGGTTGCCCCATTTTCATTGTGTATCAACCCAAATTCTTTAAGAACAAAAGCTTTGTAAATCCCAATCTACCCCTATTTCCATAGAAGGAAAATTGGGTTTGATATTAGGAAGGCTCAAGTCTTCTATCCAATTCACATTGTGATGAAAGACTTTCCAAAGACAAACAATAATCACTGCGCAATAATTATTGAAAGATAGAAATAAAACCCAACTCAAACTCTAGAACCCTAGGTGGTGTTCATCCCCTTTATGCAATAATCACATCGCTAGCATCAATAGAAGTAATAACCATCTAATCTAACCCAAATAAATGACTACTAACACATTTGGAAGGTAAACATAGCAATTTTAAGTAAAGAAATCATAAATAAGCAATAAATGTAAAGGAGAGAGAAGATGAAGAAATAAACCACTTTGGTATTAAAAGAAAGAGAAGAGCTGGTGAGATCCACTCCAAATCTTCAATACAAGCTCCAAAATGTGTAAAATAGTGTATATCTAAGCTAGGCTGGGCTATTTTGCTCTAAGGAAACGAAAGAGAACTAGTCTAAGCTATATAGGGTTCCAACTTTGGCACAAAATGCATAAAATTAGCTTAAATACTGTGCAGAGTACAGAGCAAACAGCCTCCCACACGGCCATGTACACGGCCGTGTGGTGCCGCTACTAAACAGAAATATGACGGGGGTAAACGGCCTCTCACACGGCCGTGTGGGTGGCCGTGTGAGGTCATTTTTCTAGCTTTTCTCCCGCTTCGCGTTCCGCTGCTCCGATCCTCTTTGGATGAAATCTAGGCTTCTAAAATTGTTCCAATATGCTCCAAGAAGCTTCCTATTGACTCGTTGTTACCCACTTTATCTAAAAATATCAAACCACACAAACAAGTCATAGATTCCACTCAAATTAAAGCAGTTTGTTAGCAAAAATTGGATAAAGTATGAGGTAAAAAGGGGTCAAGAATCAAAGGTATCACCCAACCTTTAAGGTTAATGAATGATTTCAAAGTATATAATATTCAACAAATGATGTAAATATGTCATTCGATGTAATTTCAGTCTTTACGAAAAATTCTTCAGTTTATTAATTGTATTTTTTTTAATACTACTGACTCTATTACAATGCAATATCTGTTCAGAACTACTTTCTCAACCTATTAAATAATTGCACACAAAATTAGCATTATTATAGACATTAAAAAAAGTAATAAAAAAGTAACATTTAATTTGAAATAGTATAATATATAATTTTCTAATCTTATAACAATTTAGGACAATATATATATAGGCGCACTCCCATGTGAACTATCGGCCAAGTAGGAAACGAGAACGCTCCACAGCCGTCCACGCGTCCAGATCAACGAATCAGATACAATTTTTAAAAAAATGACACGGTGGCATTTTCGTAAATAACTGGAACTTTGGTGCACGTAGTTTCACTTACAAGTGCACCTATTTTCGCACCTATTTTCACTTACAATTGCAAG
Source organism: Ipomoea triloba (assembly GCF_003576645.1). Lineage (NCBI taxonomy): Eukaryota > Viridiplantae > Streptophyta > Magnoliopsida > Solanales > Convolvulaceae > Ipomoea > Ipomoea triloba. Next base: position 14,565,211 of record NC_044923.1, on the reverse strand, counting down.
TAATTTACCTAGTTAATATTCATGCACCTATTTTCGCAAATATTTTCACTTACAAATGCAAGTAATTTACCTTGTTAATATTCATGCACTTGGTGCAACCTAGGTGCACTTAATTATAACATTAGATGCACCTAGTTATAACATTAGGTGCAATTAGTATTGATGCTCATTGTACAATTTACTTGCACTTGTAATACATTTTACTTGCACGTGTGCACCTATTTTCACTTACAAGTGCAAGTAATTTACCTTGTTAATATTTATGCACCCGGGTGCACCTTGTTATAACATTACGTGCACCTAGTTATAACGTTAGGTGCAACTACATTCCGGACACGTGGCGTGATGTGATTCGTCCGCAGTTCTCTCCTAGGCGGCCAGTACGCACCTGAACGCGATCATATATATATATATAGGGTTGCACTCTGGTGCGAACTCTCGCCTCGGTAGGAAATGAGAACATCCACAGCCGTCCACGTGTCCAGATCAACGAATCAGATGCAATTTTAAAAAAATGACGCGGTGGCATTTTTGTAAATAACTGGAACTTTGGTGCACCTAGTTTCACTTACAAGTGCACCTATTTTCGCATATATTTTCACTTACAAGTGCAAGTAATTTACCTTATTAATATTCATGCACCTATTTTCGCAAATACTTTCACTTACAAATGCAAGTAATTTACCTTGTTAATATTCATGCACCTTGGTGCAACCAAGGTGCACCTAGTTATAACATAGGTTGCACCTAGTTATAACATTAGGTGCACCTAGTTATAACATTAGGTGCACCTAGTTATAACATTAGGTGCACCTAGTATTGATGCTCACTGTACAATTCACTTGCACCTGTAATACATTTTACTTGAATCTGCAATACATTTTACTTGCACTTGTGCAAGTAATTTACTTTGTTAACATTCATGCACCTGGTTGCAACCTATGTGCACCTAGTTATAGCAATAGGTGCACCTAGTTATAACATTAGGTGCACTTAGTATTGATGCTCATTGTACAATTTACTTGTACTTGTAATACATTTTACTTGCACGTGTGCACCTATTTTCACTTGCAGGTGCAAGTAATTTGCCAATTAACATTTATGCACTTGGGTGCACCTATGTGCACCTAGTTATAACGTTATGTGCAACTACATTCCGGACACGTGGCGCGCTGTGATTCGTCCGCAGTTCTCTCCTGGGCGAGTACGCACCTGAACGCGATCGTCTATATATATATATATATATATATATATATATATATATATATATATATATATATATATATATACATGTACCGAATTTAATGTATTCACTTAAATACCTTAAATATGATTTAATTTTGTTAACTATTGTTTGTAATCTTGACTGATTTCAAATTTCAAACTAATTTTTTTTGTCTAAAATTGGTGGAAAAATGGCACTTTTGTTTTAATATATATATATATATATAGATTCCATACTACAAATTAGTTATGCCTCATTTTTTCCTTTTGATTAGCCTATTTTTAAAGTTTTTCTAATACTATAATTCTTATCTAATGAATTTTTGTACCACTATATAAATCATGCAACCAATTCCACATCTTCCACTCCGTCTTACCACTTTAGCCACATAAACAAAAAAAATCTACATATAATGGCCCATATTTTTGTTTTACTAAATAAGATAAACGCCTATAGTACTACATGTGCAATAAAGGTACGATTGATTCATCTTTACGAAGTCAAGAATAACCGAGGAGCAACCTTAGAATCTGTGTTTGAAGATGTGGAGATATATATTCTTATTTACATTTAACATACTTTTATACCAATCCATTGACATATTGTTTACTTAAATTTGTCCTTAAGGATTAGTTTTACAATGTTTTTTACGAATTTCATCAATTAGTATTAGTGTAGCACATGAAATGATTAAGATACAGAATGTGCTTAGTCATTGTTTTCCTTTATATTGTTTCAAAACTCTAATTCTATTGCTCTATTCACTTCCTCTATTTTTAATATTTATGCAGTAATGTTTGGAGATGTTCTAATATAATTAGTATAAATAATTATGTTTTAATACACGACTTTTTTTTTTTTTTTTGCAGGGACTCATAAAAAAAAGTAGAATAATTATATTGACAAACATCTAGGAGGAGGTGGGGGTTGGTTCACACTTTGAGACTTGAAAATCAAAGTTGCAGTTGCTAAATGAACTTATTATACTGATGACATAATTTCATAAGATAAATAGCCACACCGGAAAATGTAAAAAAGTGTACAGTCAACTAAAATTTGTGAAATTATAAACTAATTTTTGGTAAACTAATTTTTAGAGAAAATACTAAAATAACCAATAAATATTTATAAATTAAAAGAACATAAAATACAATCATTGTAGTAAAAATATGAATATTGTGTACAAAAATCTTTAATAGTTTGTAATTTAAAAGTCAAATTAGATTATTAGTAGCCGGTGTCATATGTGTGCTATTTTAATTTTCAATAAATATAAATTGTAAATAATTTATTTATATTTAGATATTCTTTGGATTATGAGATATAATGTAATAGATGCATTTAAAATTTACAAAATTTTAATTTTTATATATGTAATAAACATTATGTTATGTGTAATATATATTTTATATAATTTCATACTAGTGGTTTATGCTTTAATATATATATATATATATATATATATATATATATATATATATATATATATATATATATAGGATCATGTGAAATTTGATCCTTAGGTGAGAAATAGGATGAAATCTAGGCCATTAAATTTGATTTTAATAGATGATCTAGGCCATTCAATTTAAAACATACGCATCAATTAATTTGTTATGTTATTAACGTTGGAGGTTATATTTGTCATTTACCCTATCCACTACCTTTCCCGCTTCTCCACTAAACGCAATACAACGGAGTTTTCTGTGTGTTTCTCTTGATCAACGTACGCTCTGGACATAAGGTGAAGAAGAAGGCAATGATATCAGGCGAAAGCGAGGAATTGAAGGATCATCTTTCAGGCGAAGTTGACGAGAACGACGATACCGGGAACGTTTGATCGTGTTCATCACTCCGGCAAACATACAATTTGAAGTATACGAAACAATGGCGGCGGCCGATGATTCATCACCAAACCTTCAACGTTCTGTTAATAGGCGAGGTAAATTTCTAATGAAAATGTATTGCATGTTTTTCATTGTTTGATGTTAGTTTGTGATTTTAAATTTTGGATGATTTAGGTTCATTTTAGTGTTTGTGTTTTATTGTATCTAAAATATTCAATTCGTATGGCTATTATTGTTCATAATCACTTGCATTGGACAAAACTCACATTATTTTGCATAATCAATTGTAGTGCATGAATTTTAGGCGTATAGTGCACATTTTTTTGCCTAATAGTGCAAATATTTAGACCTAACAATGTAGGTAGTTCATTTTTGGAGTTCAGAGTATTAACCATGGTTTAGGATAGTGTTATGCTTGTAGTGCATGATTTTTACTCATACAGTGCAAAATTTTATATCGAATAGTACAACTATTTGAACCTAAAAGTGCACACTGTTTATCTTTAGAGTTCAGGGTATTAAAATTGTTTTAGAGTAGTTGTATGCTTATAGTGCACATTTTTGTGCCATAGAGAGCTGAATTTTGTGCCTAACAGAGCACATTCTTATGTCTATTAAAATGAAATTGTGTAGATCTCACATTTTTTTATAATCACTTGCAGTGCATGATTTTTACTCATATAGTGCAAATATTTAAACCTAATAGTGCAACTATTCTAGCCTAACAGTTCACATAGTTTATCCTTAGAGTTCAGGGTACTAAACATGTTTTAGATTAGTTGTATGCTTATAGTGCACATTTTTGTGCCATACAGAGCACATTTTTGTGCCTAACAGTGAACATTCTTATATCTATTGAAATGAAACTGCATAGAACTTTTATTATTTTCGATAATCACTTGTAGTGCATAATTTTCACACATGTAGTGCATATTTTCTTAAAAAACAGTGTATATTTTTTTGTTGTTTTTGTTCTTCGTCTTTTTGTTAGCTGGTAATCGATTGAGGTTAGATGAAATCCGATCAAAGCAGATAGTAGTTGTTAAAAGATCAAGGAAGAGGTCTCGGAGTGATGTCGGTGATGCTGGCCCTAGTAATGCACCAGCTTCTTCGATTTTAGCAGTTCGTCAAATGAGAAAGACATGATTGCTCGGTGGCACCATGATTGCTACAGAGAGGCACACGAGCAACGAAGAGGCACGTGGCGCTGTGGTCGGCCTTCCCAATTCACGCAATTCAGAAATGAGAACACGCCCACAACAAACAAGCAAACAAGCAAAACAGATATAAACAAAATACAAGCAATTAAAACGAGTCCTCACCGCAAGTCCTAGTTCTCACACAATCCTAGGAGTCACGTTTCCTTAGCTTCTACTGTTCAAGTCCTAGAGTCTCAAGTGTTCAACCCTAGGATTCCTACTTAGACCTCAACACAGGCTCTGATACCAACTGTGACACCCCAATTTTCTTTTCGCTGAGATAGGCATAACTTCAACACAAAAGCTATAAATGTCAGAAACTAACCATAAACATAGCGGAAGCATATAAAACCTTAAAGGGTGTCATGCCACACCAAGGTTCAATCCATCCTAGGTGCACAGGCTAAAAATCCATAAACATCAATCCAAAAAGTAAAGACAAACGTAAAAGTCAATACATAATCCATCACTAAGGCTCACAGGCCCAAAAGTCTAATACAAGGACTAGTCTAAGCATAGCAAATATGAGACTAGCTCTATCGCGCTCTCAGCTCAGACTACGGCATACCTGAAAAATAGTTTAGGAAAACCATTAGCAAAAGAATGCTAAGCAACCAACCACTCACACTCGTGAGAAAATACATAATATAATAGGGTTTGTAAATAGATTTACACACACGTATAGAATATACGCACCGACGAACTGTTCTTTATTTAAATCAGAGACTCAACAACGATAAGCTGAATAAGTCACAAACCAAGACTCTTCCAAACAGAATCAATATCCAATAACGAATATTCATGACAATATTCTATAAACTGTTGGTCCCAAGGGGATGGGGTACAAGTCTAGGGGGGGGGGGGGGTGAATAGACTTGTATAAGATTTTGCAAATCTTTTTCGACTTCTCGTGTGTATTGGACTTAGGATGTTTAGGTCCGATACCTCACAAGATGAAGACAAAGTTTTATGCGCAGCGGAAAAGTTATCCCCTTTTAGTTAGCACGAGTTTGAGTTAGTTCGAGAGGAGCGGTTATATGCAGTGCAGTTCGAGAGTTAGATAGCGAGAGATAAAAGCAGAAAGTAAATGCGAGAGAGATTTTTAAGTGGTTCGGCCAACCCGCCTACGTCCACTCTTCTTCCAGAAACTCCCTGGAAGGATTGCACTAAAACTTCCCTTTTAAGTACAATATCGAGCGCTTGAGCTTTGATCACGAAGCCCGCCTCAAGCCTCAGGTTTTTCGCCCCGCTTCTTGTTACTCCACCTATCGAGCACTTGAGCTTTGATCACCAAGCCCGCCTCAAGCCTCAGGATCTTCACAAGACAGCTCCCAGGTTACTCCGCCTCTCCTCAAGTTTTTTTCCCCGCTTCCAGTTACTCCACCTCTCGAGCACTTGAGCTTTGATCACCAAGCCCGCCTCAAGCCTCAGGATCTTCACTAGACAGCTGCCAGGTTACTCCGCCTCTTCTTGCTTAATCCAAAGCAAGGACCTTTGGTTGTCACAGTTGAGTGTAACAAGCTCCAATCTGACCAAAAGCTATCGTTGAATCAACTTCGATGTAGAGCAGCTTCGGTCACCTTCTAGATGTTTAGCAGTTTAAGCTTTGTAACTCTCTCAAACACTAAGATGTGTTTTTCTCGCTGTTTTGAATATCAGGATGATATTCCAAATTGAGCACTTGCACTTGAACGTTTGAATCAGACACCTCTTAAGATTTTCGAATAAAACCAACCTCTTCCTTTTTTTTGAACTTGTGTCTTCACGTCCTTTTTATATGAGAGTTGAGGAATAATTCCGTTGGAGGGAAAATTATTCCGTTTGAAATCTGTCTCCCATGCTGTGTATGGGACTTGCATCTTTTCAGCATTTTTCATGGAGTGGTGGTCTTGTAACTTGAACCTTTTGTTTGGTAGTGGATATTCCATAGTCCACTTTCTTGAGTCCATGCTCCACTTGCTACTTTTGGTAAAAGTTACTCTTTTTTAAATTCCCATTGATCCTCGTTTTAGGGAATAAGACCGACTTTGGATTAGTGCACCTTCTATCCGTTTGTTGTGGAATTCTGATGTGGCATCCACTTCTGGCACCTCCTTAATATTTTATCTCCATGATATTCTTCTTCTCCAAACTTTATTCATGCTTCTTGACCGTCATTCAGCCTTTTGGAGAAGTGTCAGTTTATCGAGACCAAGATTGATGTCTCGATTGTTTGATGTCTTGATCCCCATGTATCGAGAGATCTATCTCTCGAACTCTGCTTATGTCTCGAACTGGGTTGTTGTATCGAGAGATCCTATCTCTCGAACTCTGCTTATGTCTCGAGACTTAGTTGATGTCTCGTAGACCCTTATTCCTCCAGTGTTGTCCCGTGCCTTCTTCTGATCTGTCTATTAGATTACAACACGAGACTTCTAAGATGTTCACACAAGTTTACCTTAAGCTTAAATATTTTCCGAGTTGAGCTCAAGTTACCCGGTTGTATTTTCGCTCTTAGTTTACTTGTCGAACTTACATATAATTTCCTATCTTTCGAGACTTAGGAAGATTATAGATTACATTTGGTATCATCAAAACCTATTACAATATGTTCCTAACAATTTCCCCCTTTTGATGATGCCAACACTATACTTACTTATATGGCTGATTTGTAAGAAAATAAACTTGATTTTATTTTCAGCGCATACGGTAAGTTTGACATGAAAACTAATCTGCTAAGACATGAATAACAAGCACACGCAACACCCCCAGCAAAAGATATATATATTAACATAAAGGGAATGTTTTACAAGACTTTAGCAGAAAAGATAAAATAGAAGAAGACAAAAGAGATCAAGAACAATCAGAGATGATCAAGAAAGAGTTATGGACTACGAGAGCTTACTTCTTGTTTGCTAGAATCTTCTTGTTGATTGCTTCTCGTGTCTTGATGGGGTCTTCTATGTCTACCAAACTCAGATAGTCATCTGTGACATGGAAGAATAGGTAGTTTCTGAAAGCCTCCCCAACAAACTCACCTTCAATTACTTCATTCTTCCACCAGTAGATACATTCTTCTGGAGACATGTTGCTGTGAAGAGACATTCCAACATAATTCACCAGATTGAAGATCTGATGAACGAGACTTTGCTCGGTGTCTTCTCTATTCCCAAACTTGAAGGCGATCAACTTTTGTTCATCTTTTCTTTCTTTCTCTGTTTGTTGTTCTTGCCTTTTCCTTTTTCTTTCTTTGTCTTCTTCTCTTCTCTTCTCTAACTCTTTTGTGCGCTGAACCCTTAGATCCTCCTTCCTCTTGGCTTCCTCCACTGCCTTGCTTATTGTCTTTGGGACTTTTGGAGGAGGTCCAGCTGGTTCACTTGCTGCCCTTTTCTTCTTGCTAGTTGTTGATGTCCTTTCCTGAGTATTTTCCCCCTTGGTGGCATCATCTGCGCGGGAAAGGAGGGTGGACATGCCTTCGAAGAGTGCTTGAAGTTGGGCAGGTACTTGGTTCGACAGGTCATCGAGTAGTGCTTTGATTACGTCCTGTCGAAGCTCACTAGAGTTTTGATAGGCTCTAAGCTCTGCTCGTAACTCAGCTAATTCAGCTCTTGCACCTTCAGCCTCTGATCGAGCTACGGCAGCCTCATTTGCAGCCCGTTGTGCTGCATCCTCAGCCCATACTACTTGATCGAGAAGTTCTGTATGACGGCCTTGGGATTCACTTGTGCCAGCGGCAGGCATTGCAGCATTGCGGACAACAGTGAGTATCCTCTCGAGCTGAGCCATCTTTTATCGAAGGGGACTTGGGTGCTTCCAGATTTCCACCCATGGCTTGCAGTTGCGAGTCCACCTCTCGATTGAGTGTCTGAGGGATCGCAGGGACACTGGGTTCAGAGCGCGAAGGTAGCTCCATGTCAGGTGCTTCCCGGTTTCCACCTGAGGGATGGATCACTTCTTGCTCATCACCTCTCGAACCTGGACCCTTAGCTTCAGCTGCTGGGAGGATTGGATCAGCTAAGGGAGAGACTCCTGTAATGGATGCTTCCCGGTTTCCATCCAGTTGAAGGTTCCCATCAGCGTCACCTCTCGAACCAGAGCTGGACATTTGATTATCTGCTGGAGAGTGTGGATTTGAGGAGGAAAGATGTGCATCGATAGGTGCTTCCCGGTTTCCACCATTGATGGGTATATCATCTCCCTCGTTACCTCTCGAACCAGCAGTACTTGGGACATTCTGCTCTTGTTGCTCATCAGATTGCGTCTCAGTCTGCTCAGGTTGGTGTTGGAGACTGAGCTTTTCACTTGTTGTTGGAGGAAGTTGAAGATGATATGGGCCCAGTCCATTTTGTTGTTGTTCCAGATGGCGTGGAGGATTTTGAGGATGTCCAGATTAATTTCGTCAGTTCCAGACACCTTGCCGAGCACGAATTTCATGATAAGGTCGGCAGCAAGAGCAAACCTCGCCTTTAGGTGGAACTTGCGGAGGGCAGAGGATGCTCTGGGCGGTGCAGTCTCCAGCCGGATTTTGTCTCAAAAAGCTTGCTTGTCCAAGTTATAATCCGAGAGGTGCTGGACTGCTTCCTCCGACGTTGCGAAGTCGAATGCTGCTCTGAGGTCACCAACAGAGGTCGTGATATGGATCTCATTGAACCGACTCTCTATTTTGCCCTTCGTGACCTTGGCATTCGCGAACCATTCAGTGAAGTCGAGTTCATGAATGGTTTGGTAGTCGTGTGTCATGTATTTCATAAGTCCTGCTTTTTCGAACTTCTTCAGGACTTTCTCCGCCATCGTTGGGTTAGTCGAGTGAGCAACGAAACCATCTCTGTTAAGGATACTCCCCGCCTTGACTTGTTTTATCTGAGAGCGTATGTGTTCCAGCTCCCTCTGGTATGCACCGGAAGATGAGGATGATGATGATGATTCAGACGCCATTGTTTGAGGTGTTGGAGGGATTGTGTACAGTGTTTAGGATTTGGGGGTTTTGGGTATTCGGTTTGAGCTTGAATCCGGGTGAGGAAGAAGAAATTGGCTTTTATATCATGTGGATTCGGGTTGGATATATGGGTAGGGTTGAGAGCTTGACCCGAAAAAGGATCCCGGTTAATTTAAAAGAATTGAAAGGTCAGAAATACCCTTTTATAATGGTTATGTATGTAAGGTATGGTAAGGGTATTTTGGTAAGATATAATACGGTTTTGGATAGTGGGATATAAAGAGATGATATTTATATAAGCATGCTCCCACTCATCAAGATAATGCCTTTAAGTACGGAAAACCGTCAGTAACCGAAGACCACGTGGCTAACATTAATGCCCAAAGTTAGCCATTCCACATATATCCGTTGAGCTCATCAGTTTCACCTCTCGAAGGTGAACCGTCTTCCAATTGAGTTTAAGGATCTTCCCCCTAAGTGATTGATCCCTAAACCTCCTTATTCCTCCGTCTTGATCTGGTTAAGGATCTTCCCCCTGAGTGATTGATCCCTAACCCTCCTTATTCCTCCTTTTAGAGATACGTAGATAGTCAGTTTGATATCTTTCGAAGTGATCTTCTCGAACTACCCTTCCTCGTATTTCTCGAACTACCCTTCTTCGAGACATAACATAAACAGGCAAACTGAACATGTATCTCTCGAACTACCTTTCGAACACAGATTGTGATGATAGAAACAAAATTGATTCATCCAAAAGATATCACTTGGAACATTTCCTTAAGTTCATTTAGTGATTTCCACATACATTACATATGAATCAATATCCTATTAGATTCCTTAGAAACTTTTGTTTGGCCTTGGACAACCTAATAGGAATCTAACGTTAGAACAGGAACTAGCCATCTAAAGTCCTATTTATCCTCATAACTGAACTAGAGGTAGCTACTCCTTCTTGTTCTTCTCTCCGCTGCTGCCTTCCTTACAGGCTTCATCTCCCTTTCCCTTGGTTCTCCATTTGGTTGAGGGAGGTCCTTTTCCAAAATGTGCAGCTGTAGGAGTCCCACTTATACGGGACTCTTCTCCTGACTCCAGTATCCCATCGTTGTGGATCTCCTCGCATTTGGGGATCCATTCACCTTGGATGGGAATAGGATGCTTGCTTGGATTATCAGGAAGCTCCGCAATCTGTTCACCCTTATTCGATTCTGGATAGTTTTCTCCTTGGAAGTCTTTGGACTTGGTTGCTGATTTCCTTCCTCTATACCAGAACGGTACATCGTCTTTTCCTTTCTTCTTCTCCATGAAGAAGTCGATGACATAAACTGCTGAAGGAAACCCTCTATTTATAGCCCAAAAAGTTAACACTGTAGAGTCACGGGATGCTGTATGAATGATCATTCAATGCTGTGTAACTCCAAGGCTGCCATAAAGTTGATGAAACCGCTCCTCTCATGCGAAACAGTTCATGGCACTTAATACAAGAAGATAAGATTAGACCATTCAACCCAATTCTATCATTCCCAATTCTAACCTTAGTTGAGAGAATCTATTTTCACATAACGCTTTTGTGAAAATATTTGCTAGTTGCTCCTCCGTTGCAACGTATTCCAAAGTTATATCCTTTTTCTCAACATGGTCTCGGATGAAGTGATACTTGATATCAATGTGTTTTGTCCTTGAATGTAACACTGGATTCTGAGTAATAGCTATAACACTGGTGTTATCACACATAATCCTAACCTCTTTACATTCAACACCATAATCCAGTAGTTGTTGCTTCATCCATAAAATCTGAGCACAGCAACTTCCAGCTGCTACGTATTCTGCCTCAGCGGTGCTTGTAGCTATCGAATGCTGTTTCTTGATAAACCATGAGACAAGTCTTCCACCTAGAAACTGACATGTCCCTGATGTGCTCTTTCGATCTATTTTACAGCCGGCAAAGTCCGCATCTGAATAACCCATAAGTTCGAAAGATCCACCTCTCGAATACCAAAGTCCAACACTTTGCGTACCTTTGAGGTATCTAAGGATCTTTTTAGATGCATTTAAGTGACTTTCCTTAGGACTTGCCTGAAATCTAGCACATACACCTACTGCAAAGGATATATCTGGTCTACTCGCAGTTAAATAAAGAAGAGATCCGATGATACCTCGATACGTAGTTTGATCGACCTCTCGACCTTCACTGTCGACACCGATTCGTAGAGAGGTTCCCATGGGTACTTTGACTGAGGATTTCCCGTCTATGTTGTATTTCCTGAGCAGGTCCTTGGTGTATTTCTCCTGATTGATGAAGATACCTTCCTTAAGTTGTCTCACTTGTAATCCAAGGAAGTAGTTGAGTTCTCCCATCATGCTCATCTCGAACTTCCCTTTCATCAACCTGGAGAACTTCTCGCACAAGTCTGGATTGGTGCTTCCAAAAATGATATCGTCCACATAGATTTGCACTAATAAGATGTGATCCCCATCCTTAATTCTAAACAATGTTTTGTCCACTAGGCCTTTGGTGAACCCACACTAAAGTAGAAAAGAGGATAGAGTGTCATNTGATTCATCCAAAAGATATCACTTGGAACATTTCCTTAAGTTCATTTAGTGATTTCCACATACATTACATATGAATCAATATCCTATTAGATTCCTTAGAAACTTTTGTTTGGCCTTGGACAACCTAATAGGAATCTAACGTTAGAACAGGAACTAGCCATCTAAAGTCCTATTTATCCTCATAACTGAACTAGAGGTAGCTACTCCTTCTTGTTCTTCTCTCCGCTGCTGCCTTCCTTACAGGCTTCATCTCCCTTTCCCTTGGTTCTCCATTTGGTTGAGGGAGGTCCTTTTCCAAAATGTGCAGCTGTAGGAGTCCCACTTATACGGGACTCTTCTCCTGACTCCAGTATCCCATCGTTGTGGATCTCCTCGCATTTGGGGATCCATTCACCTTGGATGGGAATAGGATGCTTGCTTGGATTATCAGGAAGCTCCGCAATCTGTTCACCCTTATTCGATTCTGGATAGTTTTCTCCTTGGAAGTCTTTGGACTTGGTTGCTGATTTCCTTCCTCTATACCAGAACGGTACATCGTCTTTTCCTTTCTTCTTCTCCATGAAGAAGTCGATGACATAAACTGCTGAAGGAAACCCTCTATTTATAGCCCAAAAAGTTAACACTGTAGAGTCACGGGATGCTGTATGAATGATCATTCAATGCTGTGTAACTCCAAGGCTGCCATAAAGTTGATGAAACCGCTCCTCTCATGCGAAACAGTTCATGGCACTTAATACAAGAAGATAAGATTAGACCATTCAACCCAATTCTATCATTCCCAATTCTAACCTTAGTTGAGAGAATCTATTTTCACATAACGCTTTTGTGAAAATATTTGCTAGTTGCTCCTCCGTTGCAACGTATTCCAAAGTTATATCCTTTTTCTCAACATGGTCTCGGATGAAGTGATACTTGATATCAATGTGTTTTGTCCTTGAATGTAACACTGGATTCTGAGTAATAGCTATAACACTGGTGTTATCACACATAATCCTAACCTCTTTACATTCAACACCATAATCCAGTAGTTGTTGCTTCATCCATAAAATCTGAGCACAGCAACTTCCAGCTGCTACGTATTCTGCCTCAGCGGTGCTTGTAGCTATCGAATGCTGTTTCTTGATAAACCATGAGACAAGTCTTCCACCTAGAAACTGACATGTCCCTGATGTGCTCTTTCGATCTATTTTACAGCCGGCAAAGTCCGCATCTGAATAACCCATAAGTTCGAAAGATCCACCTCTCGAATACCAAAGTCCAACACTTTGCGTACCTTTGAGGTATCTAAGGATCTTTTTAGATGCATTTAAGTGACTTTCCTTAGGACTTGCCTGAAATCTAGCACATACACCTACTGCAAAGGATATATCTGGTCTACTCGCAGTTAAATAAAGAAGAGATCCGATGATACCTCGATACGTAGTTTGATCGACCTCTCGACCTTCACTGTCGACACCGATTCGTAGAGAGGTTCCCATGGGTACTTTGACTGAGGATTTCCCGTCTATGTTGTATTTCCTGAGCAGGTCCTTGGTGTATTTCTCCTGATTGATGAAGATACCTTCCTTAAGTTGTCTCACTTGTAATCCAAGGAAGTAGTTGAGTTCTCCCATCATGCTCATCTCGAACTTCCCTTTCATCAACCTGGAGAACTTCTCGCACAAGTCTGGATTGGTGCTTCCAAAAATGATATCGTCCACATAGATTTGCACTAATAAGATGTGATCCCCATCCTTAATTCTAAACAATGTTTTGTCCACTAGGCCTTTGGTGAACCCACACTAAAGTAGAAAAGAGGATAGAGTGTCATACCAAGCTCTCGGAGCTTGCTTTAAGCCGTAAAGTGCCTTCTTTAATTTATATACTTTGTCAGCTCCCACGTCCTTCAAGAAACCCGGAGGTTGTTCAACGTACACCTCTTCTTCAAGAAGTCCGTTCAGAAAAGCGCTCTTGACATCCATTAGATACACTTTGAAGTCTTTGAAGGCGGCATATGCGAGAAAGATGCGTATGGCTTCGAGACGTGCCACCGGAGCGAAGGTTTCATCAAAATCTATTCCTTCCTCCTGGCAATATCCTTTGGCAACAAGTCTGGCCTTGTTCCTAACAATGACTCCATCCTCATTCATTTTGTTTCTGAAAACCCACTTTGTACCAATGACATTCTGATGATGAGGTCTCNTGATTCATCCAAAAGATATCACTTGGAACATTTCCTTAAGTTCATTTAGTGATTTCCACATACATTACATATGAATCAATATCCTATTAGATTCCTTAGAAACTTTTGTTTGGCCTTGGACAACCTAATAGGAATCTAACGTTAGAACAGGAACTAGCCATCTAAAGTCCTATTTATCCTCATAACTGAACTAGAGGTAGCTACTCCTTCTTGTTCTTCTCTCCGCTGCTGCCTTCCTTACAGGCTTCATCTCCCTTTCCCTTGGTTCTCCATTTGGTTGAGGGAGGTCCTTTTCCAAAATGTGCAGCTGTAGGAGTCCCACTTATACGGGACTCTTCTCCTGACTCCAGTATCCCATCGTTGTGGATCTCCTCGCATTTGGGGATCCATTCACCTTGGATGGGAATAGGATGCTTGCTTGGATTATCAGGAAGCTCCGCAATCTGTTCACCCTTATTCGATTCTGGATAGTTTTCTCCTTGGAAGTCTTTGGACTTGGTTGCTGATTTCCTTCCTCTATACCAGAACGGTACATCGTCTTTTCCTTTCTTCTTCTCCATGAAGAAGTCGATGACATAAACTGCTGAAGGAAACCCTCTATTTATAGCCCAAAAAGTTAACACTGTAGAGTCACGGGATGCTGTATGAATGATCATTCAATGCTGTGTAACTCCAAGGCTGCCATAAAGTTGATGAAACCGCTCCTCTCATGCGAAACAGTTCATGGCACTTAATACAAGAAGATAAGATTAGACCATTCAACCCAATTCTATCATTCCCAATTCTAACCTTAGTTGAGAGAATCTATTTTCACATAACGCTTTTGTGAAAATATTTGCTAGTTGCTCCTCCGTTGCAACGTATTCCAAAGTTATATCCTTTTTCTCAACATGGTCTCGGATGAAGTGATACTTGATATCAATGTGTTTTGTCCTTGAATGTAACACTGGATTCTGAGTAATAGCTATAACACTGGTGTTATCACACATAATCCTAACCTCTTTACATTCAACACCATAATCCAGTAGTTGTTGCTTCATCCATAAAATCTGAGCACAGCAACTTCCAGCTGCTACGTATTCTGCCTCAGCGGTGCTTGTAGCTATCGAATGCTGTTTCTTGATAAACCATGAGACAAGTCTTCCACCTAGAAACTGACATGTCCCTGATGTGCTCTTTCGATCTATTTTACAGCCGGCAAAGTCCGCATCTGAATAACCCATAAGTTCGAAAGATCCACCTCTCGAATACCAAAGTCCAACACTTTGCGTACCTTTGAGGTATCTAAGGATCTTTTTAGATGCATTTAAGTGACTTTCCTTAGGACTTGCCTGAAATCTAGCACATACACCTACTGCAAAGGATATATCTGGTCTACTCGCAGTTAAATAAAGAAGAGATCCGATGATACCTCGATACGTAGTTTGATCGACCTCTCGACCTTCACTGTCGACACCGATTCGTAGAGAGGTTCCCATGGGTACTTTGACTGAGGATTTCCCGTCTATGTTGTATTTCCTGAGCAGGTCCTTGGTGTATTTCTCCTGATTGATGAAGATACCTTCCTTAAGTTGTCTCACTTGTAATCCAAGGAAGTAGTTGAGTTCTCCCATCATGCTCATCTCGAACTTCCCTTTCATCAACCTGGAGAACTTCTCGCACAAGTCTGGATTGGTGCTTCCAAAAATGATATCGTCCACATAGATTTGCACTAATAAGATGTGATCCCCATCCTTAATTCTAAACAATGTTTTGTCCACTAGGCCTTTGGTGAACCCACACTAAAGTAGAAAAGAGGATAGAGTGTCATACCAAGCTCTCGGAGCTTGCTTTAAGCCGTAAAGTGCCTTCTTTAATTTATATACTTTGTCAGCTCCCACGTCCTTCAAGAAACCCGGAGGTTGTTCAACGTACACCTCTTCTTCGAGAAGTCCGTTCAGAAAAGCGCTCTTGACATCCATTTGATA
>NC_044923.1:14548505-14549183 GCF_003576645.1 Ipomoea triloba | reverse complement strand
TGTTTTGTCCACTAGGCCTTTGGTGAACCCACACTGAAGTAGAAAAGAGGATAAGGTATCATACCAAGCTCTCGGAGCTTGTTTTAAGCCGTAAAGTGCCTTCTTCAATTTGTATACTTTGTCAGCTCCCACGTCCTTCAAGAAACCCGGAGGTTGTTCAACGTACACCTCTTCTTCAAGAAGTCCGTTCAGAAAAGCGCTCTTGACATCCATTAGATACACTTTGAAGTCTTTGAAGGCGGCATATGCGAGAAAGATGCGTATGGCTTCGAGACGTGCCACCGGAGCGAAGGTTTCATCAAAATCTATTCCTTCCTCCTGGCAATATCCTTTGGCAACAAGTCTGGCCTTGTTCCTAACAATGACTCCATCCTCATTCATTTTGTTTCTGAAAACCCACTTTGTACCAATGACATTCTGATGATGAGGTCTCGGAACTAGTTTCCAAACATCGTTCCGCTCAAACTGATGAAGTTCTTCTTGCATGGCTTGCACCCAATCTGGATCACATAGAGCCTCATCGATCACCTTGGGCTCTATTTGAGATAGAAAGCAAGCAAACATGCTTTCTCTGTATGCTGATCTGGTTCGAACTCTGTCACGTACATCTCCAATCACTTGATCAGCAGGGTGACTTCTCAGCCATCTTAGGTCGGGTTGTGGCTCCTCAGTTGATAC
>NC_044923.1:14486930-14548103 GCF_003576645.1 Ipomoea triloba | reverse complement strand
ACTTTGGGCAGTCCTTCCACAAGGTTCCTCTTAGTAAGCTTGTTGATAGTTTTGAAGTTCAGATGGCTAAGCTTACTGTGCCAATCCCAGCATAAGTCTTCCTTGCTCCTTGCCAGCATACATATGGATGGTTTGGCAGATCTCCAATCCACTATGTACATGTTTCCTTTCCTTGCTGCTTCCAGTACGACTTCAAGAGATTCCTCATTGATAATCCGGCATTTGCTTTTGGTGAAGATCACTCTGTAGCCCTTGTCACAGAACTGGCTTGTGCTAAGGAGGTTGAACTTGAGCCCCTCAACGTAGGATACCTCCTTGATCACCAATTCATTCTTATGAATTTCACCAACAGCCTTTGTGCGTCCTTTCTTCTCGTTGTCGCCAAATGTTACCAAGGGACCTTCGATAGGGTGGATGTTCTCAAGCAGCGTGAGGTTTCCAGTCATATGTCTCGAACATCCACTATCAATGAACCACACGTCCCTGGTGTCCTGCAAGCAGATCAAGTAGATTTAGGTACCCAAACTTTGGGTCCTGGTTGGTTAGTAAGTTTAGGCATCCATTTATACCTTGGACCCATTACTCCAGGCCTAGGTGCAATGTAGCCATTATACGTTTGATAATCATAAGGAATGCTAGCAAAGACTCTGGGCCTCTTAGGTGCATAGATCAGTTTTGGTTGAGGCCTGACCTCGGACTTACGCACCATGCCCTTCATTGCCTGTTTGGTCATGTGAAATTGCTGGAAGTGAGATTTCTTCCAGAAATCATGATTCGATGACCAATCCTCACTAGATGGATAGAGTCTGCTTTTCTCTATCCGTGAGTTCCTAACTCTGTAGATCTCAGACCTTCCATATTTACCTTGAGGCGCATTATATGGAATGTAGCTTCTTTTGTACTCGGAATGGCCTTGCGAGAGATAGCTAGGTGATCTCTCGATATTGTTTACCCGGCCATTCTTCATAGCTTTCCTATACTTTCCATTGCTGGTGTATAGGGACGGTTTATGAATAGCTACTCTGGTCATTTTTGTAGGTCCTTTATGACCCTTATTCGGTTTGGGTTGAGATCCTCCATTTCTTGAAGTTCCCAAACCGTTGGTCTGCTTATCTCTCGAGAGACAGTTCTGACGGAACCCTAGACCGGTTCTATCACTGGTGGGTCTGTGATCATTCACCATTTTCTCCATAGCTTTGGAGGAATTAGTGTATGATGCTATGACCTTTCTAAGATTAAGCTCTCTGATCTCTCGAGCTTTGCACTCTTCAGCTAGTAGGATTACTTTAGCTTCTAACTCACTTACTTTGAGAGTTAGCTCCGAATTCTCTTTCGAGACGTTCTTAAGCATATCTCTTTCAGCAGTTAGCTTGTTGTTCTCTTCCCTGATTTTGGCATGAGTGCTGTTAGCGATTTTGAGGTTCCTTCTGATCAATTCCATAGTCTTGAAGGGATCCTCATCGCTTCCAAACGAAGAACATTGAGAAGTAGAGATAGAGCAGCGAGATGTAGAAGGGGAGGTTACCTCATTATTGATAGCCATCAAGCATTTATCCTCCTCTTCTGTAGTGTATAAGCAGATGAGCCCCCTCTCATCCTCTGAGCTGCTGCTGCTGTCGCTGGAGCTCGTCGTCTCGGACTCCTCGATTGCCTTCTCGAGTTCCTCAGCAACAAGGGCCTTTCTGCGCGAATNTGAAGTTCAGATGGCTAAGCTTACTGTGCCAATCCCAGCATAAGTCTTCCTTGCTCCTTGCCAGCATACATATGGATGGTTTGGCAGATCTCCAATCCACTATGTACATGTTTCCTTTCCTTGCTGCTTCCAGTACGACTTCAAGAGATTCCTCATTGATAATCCGGCATTTGCTTTTGGTGAAGATCACTCTGTAGCCCTTGTCACAGAACTGGCTTGTGCTAAGGAGGTTGAACTTGAGCCCCTCAACGTAGGATACCTCCTTGATCACCAATTCATTCTTATGAATTTCACCAACAGCCTTTGTGCGTCCTTTCTTCTCGTTGTCGCCAAATGTTACCAAGGGACCTTCGATAGGGTGGATGTTCTCAAGCAGCGTGAGGTTTCCAGTCATATGTCTCGAACATCCACTATCAATGAACCACACGTCCCTGGTGTCCTGCAAGCAGATCAAGTAGATTTAGGTACCCAAACTTTGGGTCCTGGTTGGTTAGTAAGTTTAGGCATCCATTTATACCTTGGACCCATTACTCCAGGCCTAGGTGCAATGTAGCCATTATACGTTTGATAATCATAAGGAATGCTAGCAAAGACTCTGGGCCTCTTAGGTGCATAGATCAGTTTTGGTTGAGGCCTGACCTCGGACTTACGCACCATGCCCTTCATTGCCTGTTTGGTCATGTGAAATTGCTGGAAGTGAGATTTCTTCCAGAAATCATGATTCGATGACCAATCCTCACTAGATGGATAGAGTCTGCTTTTCTCTATCCGTGAGTTCCTAACTCTGTAGATCTCAGACCTTCCATATTTACCTTGAGGCGCATTATATGGAATGTAGCTTCTTTTGTACTCGGAATGGCCTTGCGAGAGATAGCTAGGTGATCTCTCGATATTGTTTACCCGGCCATTCTTCATAGCTTTCCTATACTTTCCATTGCTGGTGTATAGGGACGGTTTATGAATAGCTACTCTGGTCATTTTTGTAGGTCCTTTATGACCCTTATTCGGTTTGGGTTGAGATCCTCCATTTCTTGAAGTTCCCAAACCGTTGGTCTGCTTATCTCTCGAGAGACAGTTCTGACGGAACCCTAGACCGGTTCTATCACTGGTGGGTCTGTGATCATTCACCATTTTCTCCATAGCTTTGGAGGAATTAGTGTATGATGCTATGACCTTTCTAAGATTAAGCTCTCTGATCTCTCGAGCTTTGCACTCTTCAGCTAGTAGGATTACTTTAGCTTCTAACTCACTTACTTTGAGAGTTAGCTCCGAATTCTCTTTCGAGACGTTCTTAAGCATATCTCTTTCAGCAGTTAGCTTGTTGTTCTCTTCCCTGATTTTGGCATGAGTGCTGTTAGCGATTTTGAGGTTCCTTCTGATCAATTCCATAGTCTTGAAGGGATCCTCATCGCTTCCAAACGAAGAACATTGAGAAGTAGAGATAGAGCAGCGAGATGTAGAAGGGGAGGTTACCTCATTATTGATAGCCATCAAGCATTTATCCTCCTCTTCTGTAGTGTATAAGCAGATGAGCCCCCTCTCATCCTCTGAGCTGCTGCTGCTGTCGCTGGAGCTCGTCGTCTCGGACTCCTCGATTGCCTTCTCGAGTTCCTCAGCAACAAGCGCCTTTCTGCGCAGATGTTTCTTTGTATCTCCCTTGAAGCCACTTTGTGCTGGCTTCTCTTTAGGTTCCTCCTTTCTCCTGGAGTTCCTACATTCTAGGCCTTGATACTTGCTTACCTTAGGGTAAGGACAGTCAGCCTTGAAGTGCCCTGGTCTCCTACAGTTGTAGCATAGACCTTGATCTTCTTCCTCCATTCTTCTGGATGTGTATCTCTCATTTTTCCTTCTTGAGGAGGAAGGTGAACTTGTATTGCTCTCCGGTGTCTTCTTCATGAACTTCCTGAATTTTCTCATGAAGAAAGCAAACTGTTCGTCAGATAAAAAATCAGTGGGATTAGGGTCTGACCTTGAGGAAGTGGTTGGTTGATCAGCAACCAGTGCCACATTCCGTCTGTCCACCACGTCCTCATCTCTCGGAAACATCTCAAATTCGAAGGATTTGAGATCTCTGAACAGTTGGTCGGTTGTGGTGTTCTTCAAATCCCTGTGATCACGCATTGTGATCACCTTCATTTCCCACTCCTTGGTAAGGCCTCGTAAGACCTTCAGGTTTAGCTCCTTTTGTGGAATCTCCTTCTCGAGATCACTAATCTCTATTGATAGCTTCATGAACCGAGATTCCATGCTGTCGATGCTCTCCCCTGGCTTCATCTTGAAGTCCTCGAACTTCTTCATGGCCACGGTGAGCTTGTTCTCCTTTTCTTGTTCGTCACCTTCACCAATTAACATCAAAGTATCCCATACCTCTTTTGCCGTTTTGCACTTTCTCACTTTTGGAAAGATGGTTTCGTCTATAGCTCTGAAGAGAATATCCTTGGCAATATTGTCCAGGTTGTTTCTCTTCCTATCATCACTTGTCCATTCTTCCCTAGGTTTTGGGATGTACTTTGGTGTGTCTTGAGTTTGAACTGCGGCAGTATTGACCATTAAGATCTTGACTGGTCCAGAAGTTATAACCTCGGCCATCTCATCATGGAGGGTTGATAAGTACGCAAGCATGCGTGTTTTCCAGTCGTCAAACTTGCTAAGATCAAAAAGAAGATGTCTCGACAACATGCTGTCCATTTTAAAAATTATCTCGTGCTTTGAAAATATTTTCAAAATATTTTTCAAAGAAGGATCTCTAGGCAATATAAACAAAGGTTTATATCGATCAGAGAACTTGCTCTGATACCAATTGTTGGTCCCAAGGGGATGGGGTACAAGTCTAGAGGGGGGGGGGTGAATAGACTTGTATAAGATTTTGCAAATCTTTTTCGACTTCTCGTGTGTATTGGACTTAGGATGTTTAGGTCCGATACCTCACAAGATGAAGACAAAGTTTTATGCGCAGCGGAAAAGTTATCCCCTTTTAGTTAGCACGAGTTTGAGTTAGTTCGAGAGGTGCGGTTATATGCAGTGCAGTTCGAGAGTTAGATAGTGAGAGATAAAAGCAGAAAGTAAATGCGATAGAGATTTTTAAGTGGTTCGGCCAACCCGCCTACGTCCACTCTTCTTCCAGAAACTCCCTGGAAGGATTGCACTAAAACTTCCCTTTTAAGTACAATATCGAGCGCTTGAGCTTTGATCACGAAGCCCGCCTCAAGCCTCAGGTTTTTCGCCCCGCTTCTTGTTACTCCACCTATCGAGCACTTGAGCTTTGATCACCAAGCCCGCCTCAAGCCTCAGGATCTTCACAAGACAGCTCCCAGGTTACTCCGCCTCTCCTCAGGTTTTTTTCCCCGTTTCTAGTTACTCCACCTCTCGAGCACTTGAGCTTTGATCACCAAGCCCGCCTCAAGCCTCAGGATCTTCACTAAACAGCTGCCAGGTTACTCCGCCTCTTCTTGCTTAATCCAAAGCAAGGACCTTTGGTTGTCACAGTTGAGTGTAACAAGCTCCAATCTGACCAAAAGCTATCGTTGAATCAACTTCGATGTAGAGCAGCTTCGGTCACCTTCTAGATGTTTAGCAGTTTAAGCTTTGTAACTCTCTCAAACACTAAGATGTGTTTTTCTCGCTGTTTTGAATATCAGGATGATATTCCAAATTGAGCACTTGCACTTTTGAACGTTTGAATCAGACACCTCTTAAGATTTTCGAATGAACCAACTAACTCCTTGGGTTATTGAACTTGTGTCTTCATATCCTTTTTATATGAGAGTTGAGGAATAATTCCGTTGGAGGGAAAATTATTCCGTTTGAAATCTGTCTCCCATGCTATGTATGGGACTTGCATCTTTTCAGCATTTTTCATGGAGTGGTGGTCTTGTAACTTGAACCTTTTGTTTGGTAGTGGATATTCCATAGTCCACTTTCTTGAGTCCATGCTCCACTTGCTACTTTTGGTAAAAGTTACTCTTTTTTAAATTCCCATTGATCCTCGTTTTAGGGAATAAGACCGACTTTGGATTAGTGCACCTTCTATCCGTTTGTTGTGGAATTCTGATGTGGCATCCACTTCTAGCACCTCCTTAATATTTTATCTCCATGATATTCTTCTTCTCCAAACTTTATTCATGCTTCCTGACCGTCATTCAGCCTTTTGGAGAAGTGTCAGTTTATCGAGACCAAGATTGATGTCTCGATTGTTTGATGTCTTGATCCCCATGTATCGAGAGATCTATCTCTCGAACTCTGCTTATGTCTCGAACTGGGTTGTTGTATCGAGAGATCCTATCTCTCGGACTCTGCTTATGTCTCGAGACTTAGTTGATGTCTCGCAGACCCTTATTCCTCCAGTGTTGTCCCGTGCCTTCTTCTGATCTGTCTATTAGATTACAACACGAGACTTCTAAGATGTTCACACAAGTTTACCTTAAGTTTAAATATTTTCCGAGTTGAGCTCAAGTTACCCGGTTGTATTTTCGCTCTTAGTTTACTTGTCGAACTTACATATAATTTCCTATCTTTCGAGACTTAGGGGATTATAGATTACATTTGGTATCATCAAAACCTATTACAATATGTTCCTAACATAAACAATACACCAACTGAATCACAACTCCAACAGAATAATCACAAAGGAACCAACCAAACCGCAATATCAAAAGACAAAGAAATACTAACTAAGATACGAACTCAACCAAATTACCGCAAGAAACCAATCAAACCACTATACCAAAGATAAATACCAAACCACAACCCCCAAATCACAATACTAATCATAAAACCAACCCACCATAACATATCACCACACAGAGGCAATAATCCCAACTACAGAGGCATACGAGCCCAATCACAGAGGCAAATGATGCTCATTATCACAGAGGCAAAAGCCCAACACAGAGGCAAATGATGCCCATACAATTCCTCTCATAACACCATACACAAATACACCATAATTCCACCAACTAAATCCCAAGGTTATCAAAGATTCAACAAGATAAGAAATGCTCATAAGGACTCAAGGTCTCCACATACCAACTTAGATTCACCCACAAGAATCACCCACCAACAGTGTTCATCTCATAATATGAACACAGTGCATACTCAGGACAATAACCAAGGAATAAACCAACGATACTAACTCAATAAGTCAAGATAAATGTCCAAAGATCATGAATAAATACTCAAGAATCAAGGTGGAATACTCAACAAAATGCTCAGTACACATTCCAGAATCAAAAGAAATCAAATAGAGTTCAGAGATCGCAAAACAGACACTGGATCAAATTCTCATTTGAACTAGCGGAATGCAGCAGAGGAACACCCTGGCCCGCTAGACTGCACCGCAAGAACCCGCGGAGGAAGTCCACGGCTCACACCTCCCTGCCACACCATGCCGCCCTTACACTTGCGGAACACACTGGCGGGACACATTATACCGCCAGTGTGCACCGTAAGTGCATCCTCAACGCCCAAAACTCCCAGACAGAATAGAATACACGATGAATAATTCCAGAATACGAAACATGCTCAGAATACACAGATCACACATCTCAAAAGCCAAATAAATCATGGAATCCATAACAAGAATTACTCAAACTCATCTAGATACAAAGGATAATGAACACAAGTCCAATAATCCACAAATATAGGTTCACAGACCATCAAAACAAGGTTATAACCCCAAGAAATTCACAGGATTCCAACACAAATCATATACATAGATCATGAGTGAAAATAGGTTTAGTGAGACATGGATGGTTACCTCTTGAAGCTCTACTCAAACCAAGCAATCCCCAATCACCTCACAAGCAACCACCTCCTTCTTGATCATCTTTTTCCCAAGAAAGATCCCCAAAAGAATATAATGAAAACTTATAAAAGACTATGAAAACATGATGAGAAAAGATATCTTCCTAAGGAGAAATGCTTACCCAAGTGCTATAGCCCCTAAAAGAGCAATCTTGACCTGAAATCTTGAATGATGAAGTGTAGGATATGCTTAGAGTTCTTAGAGGTGAAAGAGTAGGAAGAAATGTATTTTGCAGGAAAAAGGAAAGAGCTAGGGTTGTAAGTACAAGACTTTTAATATGAGTTGGAAAAAACATTACATACACCATATATGTATCATATTAGGGTATTATAATAAGACATGGGCTTATTTGTAAGAAATGGGTCATCCATACTCAATATTAATTTAATGGATATAAACATGGTCCTTCCAATGAGTGGGCCATTAAATAATTAGTATGGTTGTAAGGAATAAAAGGATCCAAATAAAGAATATCCCAAGGAAATTGGGCCCTTGATTAAATAAACAATTCCGAATAAGAAATATAGCTCTATTAGAAGAACGGAGCCCAATTAAATTAAATTAATTACACGATAGAATTAATTACCGGGTTTAAAGGCTAGGATTTAATCCGGGGTATTACACACAGTTGATTAAGGAGAGAGAAGTGGCAGAGATTCAAGCCGGAGGCTGCGGTCTTGGTCGAGTTAAGGGTCGCTTCAAACCTGCTGCAGAAAATATTCAAGAGCAAGCTGAGGAGTGCCACCGGTCTGTACCTGAGCCTGCCCGTGATGATCAGCCATCAGTTCAACCACAGGCGCCTCTTTGAAGTCAAAGCCTTTTTGAAGAAGATGATGAAGCACAAGTGCATTCCTACTATTAGTTTCCTTATCAGTGCATATTTTTAGGTGTTGTTGTGGATATTTTTTGGTTTAATAGTGCACATATTATCTGTATATAAAGTGAAGTTGCATAGAACTCACATTTTTTTTTTATAATAACTTGCAGTGCATAAATTTTATTCATATAGTGCAAATATTTAAACCCAATAGTGCAAATATTCTAACCTAACAGTTCACATAGTTTATCCTTGGAGTTCAGGGTACTAAACATGTTTTAGATTAGTTGTATGCTTATAGTGCACATTTTCTTGACATATAGAGCAAAAGTTTGTGCCTAAACGTGCACTTTCTTATGCCTATATGAATTGAAATTGCATAGAACTCATTTTTTTTTATAATAACTTGTAGTGCATAAATTCTACTCATATAGTGCAAATATTTAAACCTAATAGTGCAAATATTCTAACCTAACAGTTTACATAGTCTATCCTTAGAGTTTAGGGTAGGGATGTCAACGGGGCGGGCGGGGGCGGGGAATGGGGTCCCCATCCCCGTCCCCAAAATTTCTCCCCATTCTCCGGATTTTTCAGGGATGGGTAATCCCCGCGGGGATTTATTTGAATTATGGAAATTAAAAAAATAGAGTAATGTTAAAAAATTTATATTTTTAGCCTTCAATCTTTAAACAAAGTCCAAATTCAAAATACATAAATTAATAAAATTAAAAAATCCAAACTCTAAAATTGCTAAAAATATCCAAAATTTCAACTTTCAAACATAAATACATAATCATAAAATGTTCAAACATGTTCAAATACTTTAATTGTTTCAAACTCAACTTTGTTTTAAACATAAACTGTTACTAAGCCAGCAAAGACCCGACTGCATGCCATGCACATCACTGCTAAAGCTGGAGTATTGACATTGCTTAGTTGATTGAGAAAGAATGCAGGACCAAGAAATCCAATTGATCGCATAATCTGCAAAATTAACTTCAGTTAGGCTTCCTCTTGTAATAGAATGGTGTGTTTCCTGTCATCTCCAACTTCAATATATATACACAGTTGTCCTAAAGAGAAGAAAAAAGTAAATCCTTCCTTGCCTTGCGGACTGATGTTATAGATAGTCATTTGCTCACAAGTGTATCTGCAATCCAACTGCCTATATTTGCAAAGATAGTCATGGTCAGCCATGGCAATACACAGAATAGTCCAGATTCAGTGAGATTGAACTTTAGCACCTAAATAAACCAGTGATTATTCATAGCAATCTCTGTAGAGAAAAAAGAGAAATGCATGATGCTTGATTAAAATACAAGTTTTACCTGGTTATAGTACGTGGATAGTAGATGCAAGTGATATGCTTCTCTTAGAGACAGGAATCCATTTGGATAGTAAATTATTCATAGCAGGCAGAACAACACCCTAATAGGAGAATACACCATATTAGAAACAAGAAACTGTATACTTAGGTTTCAAAACAGTTTTAGGATATCATTTGGTTCCAAGGCTCAAATGAAATTGCAAACTTAACATAAATTGCAAATGACATTGAAAACTTAACATAAATTGCAAACTTAAATTGCCGTGAGAAGATGAATTAGCAGCAAATGTGGCAGCAAATGAGCAAATAAATTAGCAGCAAATGAGGAAATGAACAAAATGAAATTGCAAACTGACTTAGGCAGAGTTGCAGACAAATGACAAACAGAGATAGAGAGGCAGAGTTGCAGCCTGCAGACGACTAGCGAGGTAACGACCAGACTGTCGGAGGGAGGTCGGACGGCGAGGCAACGACTCCAACGAACGATTGAAGAAGGCGAGGGAGTGAGGCTAGAGTGAGTGCGGCTGAAGAAGGTGAGCCGACGAGCAGGACAGCAGACTGCCGGCAGAGAGGGAGTGAGGCCGGAGTGCATCTGGTCGCGTCGGAGGGAGTGAGGGAGGACGGCGAGATCTTGCGTCATCGACGAGGACATAGGAGAGTAGGAGACCATCTGGGTCGTGCGGCTATGAGAGAGGAATCAGAATAGGAATTCTAGGGTTAACTCACTTAACTGGTTAAGTTTTAAGTTATTTTATTAATATTATATATATTAATATATATATTATATAATTTTAAACGGGGATTCGAGGACGGGGTCGGGGATCGGGGATCGGGGTCGGGGTCGGGCGGGGAATGCCCTCCCCGTCCCCGTCGGGGCGGGGATCGGTTTTCCCCGTTGGGGGCGGGTTGAATTGCCATCCCTAGTTCAAGGTACTAAACATGTTTTAGATTAGTTGTATGCTTATAGTGCACATTTTCTTGCCATATAGAGCAAATTTTTGTGCCTAAAAGTGCACTTTTTATGCCTATATGAATTGAAATTGTATAGAACTTATTTTTTTATAATAACTTGTGGTGCATGATTTTTACCCGTATAGTGCAAATATTTAAACCTAATAGTGCAAATATTCTAACCTAATAGTTCACATAGTTCATCCTTAGAGTTCAAGGTATTACGCATGGTTTAGGTTATTTTTATTTTTATAGTGTCCATTTTCTTATCACACAGAGCACATTATTCTATCCAGAAGTGCACATTCTTATGCATATATGAAATGAAATTGCATAAAACTCACTTTAAAAAAAAACTGTGTATATAGGTGTATATTGCAAATTATGTTGAGAAGCTTGACCTACTTGAGAAGACAATTGTTGAGGTGATTGAGTTGGCTTCAAAACCACCAGCTTCTATCCGTGATAATGAGGTGATCAAATTGATGCACACTGCAGCTCAAAAGCTTCTTGGAGGTGGACGAGTGAATGTTGATTCTAGCATTCAAAAAGATGTTGAATCATCTAGCAGCTATGATTCGTTTTGGTGCAACTAGAAAATATTGCTGCTATGGATGAAGCCATTTTGAGGAGGGAACAATATTTGAGATAGGTTGCTGATATGCCAAGCTTTAGTCTTGGTCTGACACCACCACTTGGTGAAGAATCAAATTGGGATAATGTTGTTAATATATCTAGTCAATACCAGGATGTTGGAGCAGAATTTACTCAAGCGTGTAGTCCAAACAATCATCATCAAGAAGAAAAACAAATGGAAGTTTGCGAGAAAGATGCTACTTTGGAAGAAAGAGGTGGTGGTGTTGAGGTTGTTGCTGAGAAGGATGTTGTTGTGGAGGAGAGAGTTGATGGAGCTGAGATGATTGTTGAGAAAGATTCTACATTGGATGAAAGAGGTGGTGGCGTTGATATTGCTGGTGAGAAGGATGTTTTGGTGGATGAGAGTGTTGATGCAGTTGGTATGGGTTGTGAGAAAGATTCTTTGGTGGATAAGAGCGGTGTTGCAGTTGCTGCCAGTGAAGAAAGGGCAGCTGTTCTGTTAGGTGAATGGTCTATGATGGATAAGGGGAAAGGAATCATTGTGGATGATTACGGCAATGAACCTAAGATTCAAATGGTTGAGAAGCAAGGAGTAGAAAGAAGGAGCCGCAAGATTACTGTTCTATTGAGGTCTCCATATATGGTGCGGCAGATAAATGTGGGTCAATTTCTGACAGCTACTGAGAAAGTGTATCAAGATTGGATAATGCAAAATCCAAATGCTGACATGTAAGATTTTTTTATCAATTTTTATTTATGTTAACATTACATTGTTTTGATACATTGACTATATATCATTTGTAGTGCATGATTTTTAGTCATATAGTGCATAATTTTATACCTAGTAGTGCTACCTTTTAAACCTAAAAGTGCACATTGTTTATCCTTGTAGTTTAGGGTACTGAACATGTTTTAGATTAGTTATATGCTTATAGTGCACATATTTGTGCCATACAGAGCATATTTTTGTCCCTACCATTGCACATTCTTATGCTATATGAAATGAAATTGCATATTTGTATTATTTTTCATAATCACTTGTAGTGCATGATTTTTACTCATATAGTGCATAATTTTATACCTAATAGTGCAACTTTTTTAACCTAAAAGTGCACACTTTTTATCCTTAGAGTTTAGGGTACTAAACATGTTTTAGATTAGTTGTATGCTTATAGTGCACATATTTGTGTGATACAGAGCATATTTTTGTACCTACCAGTGCACATTCTTATGGCTATATCAAATGAAATTGCATATTTATATTATTTTTCATAATCACTTTTAGTGCATGACTTTTACTCATATAGTGCATAATTTTATACCTAATAGTGACCTAAAAGTGCACACTGTTTATCCTTAGAGTTCAGGGTATTAAACATGTTTTAGATTAGTTGTATCATAACCATCTTTTGAAAATGTTTATATATCTAACATGTTTAATTTTGGAAATGTAGTGAGGAGTATGTTTTCAGGTCTGGGGCAACAATGCTGATGAGGATGGAGTTGTTGTCGTTGAAGGGCCATGCATTTGTTAGTGCATCTGTGCTAGATGTATGGTCAATCATATTGAATGACCTAGAAAGATTTAAAGATCCAAATTCTCCTACTAGGATTTTTGCTACAACGTACCCATGTGTAAGTGAATAAAACAAAATAGAGTATTAAACGATGAGTATTTATGCAGCTATTTAATAATATTTGAATAATGTAGTCATACACTGTGGTGGACCCCTGAGGGGATGATGCGGCTAGGCTAGAGCGATTTAAAGAAAATCTTCATATTGAGTTTCAGCGTGTTCCACACATAAAACTCATTGCCCTTGATTTGGTAATATTTAGGTTTAGCTTATGGTATATAAGTTATCCAAAGAAATATTAATATATTGATTTGATTGGCCAAATGCGGATGTTTTTCCCTATGATTGCATCGGAGCATTCATATGTGATATGCTTCAATATCAAGAATCAAAGAATTGACATCATTGATAATTCATCAAAATCTGTGACAAATGATCTGAAATATGGAAGTGTGCCTTCTGATTTGGTGAGTATTTAAAAACATTTTATTTAGTTAAAAAGTTTTGTTTTTTTGGATTGAATATGATTTGCTAACCTAAGCATGATGTGACAGAAATATATGGTCATGGAGTACTTGAAGAGTGAGAGTTTGGAGGCAAAATCCAATCGTTTCAATTCAGTGAAACCAACAAGGATTAAAATGGCATGGAGAGATAATGAAAATAAGGAGGATTGTGGGATATATGTGATGAGGCACATGGAAACTTTCATGGGGTCTCTAGCCAAAGAATGGGATTGTGGTCTTGTGAAGGGCAATCGAAGCCAGCTATACCGACTTCGTGTCAAATACGCTGCTGCGATACTCTCTGCCGAAATCAACGAACTTCGGGGTGAAAACAAGGATAAAGCAATGAAGTTCTTCAAGAAGGAATGACTTGTTCACAATTTGGTGTTTGTTTACTCATATTACTGTTGAAATATTTGGTAATTGATGTTTGTGTTACTGTTGAAACCGGTGTTTTTGTTGTACAGGCGTTTGATTTATTTGTGGATAATGTTTATGTTAATATCAGTGCATGATTATCAGAATATAGTTCTATGAATGTAGTGCATGATTTTTACTCTTACAGCGCCAATATTTAAGCCTAATAGTGCAAATATTCTAACCTAATAGTTCACATACTTCATCAGAGTTCATGGTATTAACCACGGTTTATGTTATTTTTATGTTTATAGTGCACATTTTCTTGCTATACAGAGCACATTTTATTGCCTAAAAATGCACATTCTTATAGCTATTTGAAATGAAATTACATAACTCATATTTTTTTTATAATAACGTGTAGTGCATTTTTTTTACCCATAGAGTGCAAATATTTAAACCATGTAGTGCCACTATTCAAACCGTACAGTTCATATAGTTCATTCATAGACTTCAATGTCTTAACCATGGTTTATGTTACTTTTACGCTTGTAGTGCACATTTTGTTGCCATATAGAGCACATTTTTGTTCATAAAAGTGCACATTCTTATGGTATTTGAAATGAAATTACATAGAACTCACATTTTTTTGATAATAACTTATAGTGCATGATTTTTACCCATATAGTGCAAAATATTTAAACCTAATAGTGCAAATATTCTAACCTAACAGTTCACATAGTTTATCCTTAGAGTTCAGGGTACTAAACATATTTTAGATTAGTTGTATGCTTATAGTGCACATTTTCTTGCCATATAGACCAAATTTTTGTGCCTAACAGTGCACTTTCTTATGCCTATATGAAGTGAAATTGCATAGAACTCACATTTTTTTATAATAACTTGTAGTGCATGATTTTTACCTGTATAGTGCAAATATTTAAACATAATAGTGCAACTATTTCAACTTAAAAGTGCATATAGTTCATCCTTAGAGTTCAGTTTATTAAACTTGTTTTAGATTAGTTGTATGCTTATAGTGCACATTTTTGTGCCATATAGAGCATATTTTTATGCCTACCAGTGCACATTCTTATTGCTATATCAAAATGGAATTGCATAGAAGTCACATTTTTTTATAATAACTTGTAGTGCATGATTTCTACTCATATAGGGCAAATATTTAGACCAAACAGTGCAAATATTTAAACCTAACAGTAAAATATTCATTCGTCTTTTTAAAATGTTGTAATTCATACTGTTTTGGCATTACAAAATATGAAAATGGTCAATCCTCTTCATCTGTTAATTCCTTTCGAAGTGGGCAGTTCCTACTGTCATGTCTTTGTCATTTTCTAAGTAAGCATCACACGTATGGCATCTTCTTAAACCTTTCTTTGATGCATCCATTGCTAACTCCTTTTTTCCCTTTCATATGCTTACCACTGCCCTTATTTTTCGCTTTTCTTGGTGGTAGAATAAAGATCTCGGAAGGCTTAGATGACTCACAATAAGACTCTATGATTGCATTCTTCATATGAGTAGGGGATAAATCAACTTGTTCTATCATCAATATCAATTTTTGTTGTTTAATCACTTGTGGAAATTCAACAAATTTATCCACTTTGCTTCTTCTGCTAGACCAATACAACACTGCATATCACCCCACAATTGCGCTAACAACACCTTCCTCTCATCCATTCTTGCACCTTGATCAAATGTGAGACCATCAATATGGAAGATAAGCTTTAAGGATGCATCCTTAGTCCATCGATTCAACACATATTTCATAGGGATTTTATCAAAGTTCAAATCCTTAAAAACCACAAAAGTGTGGCTACACAACAATCCAATTCTTCCAAATATCTTGCAACTACAAACAGCTTTCTTTTTAGTTACATTGTGCTCAACAGTAAACTTTCTATCACTGCCATCTTTGATCTCATAATATAGTATGCCACCATCTTCTCGAATACTCAAAACTCGACAATTAAAACATGTTGTGCATATTTCCTTCTGAATATCATAGAAAATAGAGAGTGTGTATACAGTTGAAGCATGCTTTTCAATGGGCAAAGGTGTCTTCATTTCTGGGATGTTCCCATCACTATCACTTGTAAGTTTTGCATGATTGTGTCTTTGAGAGTCCAAAGCACGCTCAAACTGCATATAAAACTGGACAAGACTAGAGAGAGGCGTAGTAAATTGACTAAAAACAGCATTTTCACCTTCCGAGCGTGATGTAGTCCTCAATAAACCAGCCATAGGAGCATCTCTAAAATAGGCTGGTATCCAAAATCTTCGCAACTCAAACATTTGTACAAACCAGTTGTTATTGACTAAATCAAACTCTTCCATGATTGATTTCCATTCATTCTCGAATTCAAGAGGTTCTAAGTATGAGCTCCACACAACAGAGTTCAATTTCTTCCTAAAAATATCATTCTTACTTAGCAAGAACCAACCTTTTCACCCACCTTGCACATAATGTGTGCCACATGCAAAAACGATGCCTAGCTTCATTAAATACTGCTGGAATTGCTTGTCTCATTGTTGGATCTTGATCAGTAACAATTACTTTTGGCTCTGCACCCATTGCTTTCTTAAAGTGTTCAAATAACCAAATATAGGATGCAATGTCCTCTTTTGTTAACAATCCAACTGCAAATGTAATGCTTTTCTTGTGGTTATCAATCCTGGTGAACGGTGTAAAAATCATGTCGTACCTACAAAATATAATATTTAAGCTATGACACATAAAATAAATGCTCAGGCAGTGATAAAATCGTGTTTTGGAAAACAATAAACATGCACTTTAATAGGAAATGAATGTGCAGTATGTTAAACTAACCTGTTAGTTTGATACGTTCCATCAAAAGATACTACATCCCCAAAACAACCAAAATTCTTTCTTGAAATTGGATCTGCCCAAAAAAGCTTGCACAAGTGCTCATCTTCATCAATGTCATATACAAAATAAAATGCTTCACACACCTCCTTTTTCTTAAAAAAATTATTCACAATCATTTGTCCATTAGCACCTATTATATATGCTCTAATATCCCTATTGAAGTTCTTAAAGTCAACATTTGTTGCACCTACATTGGAAAAATCGCTGACCATCTCCTTGTACAAGTTAAATGATTTTGTTGGCCCAATATTTGCTCGTGCACAATTTGCAATGAACTTTTGATGTCCCACATCAATGTTCCTATTGATCTTTAGAAACTGTTTTGCTAGGATTGATGACATACAGTGGTTATGTCTTTCCTCAAATTTTTTAACACCATAACCAAGACTTCCTATGAATTTGAACACAATTCTGGCTTTGCAACCTGTCCTATTTAAGACTCTTCTCCTCTTTGTAATTGAAGAACTTGATGCTTCATCTACATTCAATGTAGAACTACCGGTAACATTCTTATACCCTTCTCTACTACAAAGAATGTACTTTATCAGAATCACTCCATCCTTAGACTTCATAATAGAACTAGACCTTATATCAAAGCCAACTTTAGCAGCATAGTTATTGTAAAATGATACAGCAGCGTCTAAAGTACTAAATGTCATACCAATCTTAGGTTTGCTCCCATCTTCACAATTAGGAATCCAATATTCAGTCATCCCCGGTGATATATCCACATTATAACCACCTTCAATGTTACTGGAATTTGCATCAGAAGTATTCAAATTTGTGCCTGATGTGACGTCATTTGGAGATGATGCAGGAAATAGAAGATATAAAATATGGTGTAAATACAAAATGAAAAAATTCAAAGATATAAAATACTTTTATGCTCTGTAGTGCATGTTTTTGTGCCATACAGAGTAAAAGTAAGTGCTTACCAGTGCTCATTCCTATGGATAATTAAGTAAAATTTCACAAAACACACTATTTTTTCATAAATAGATACAGTGCATATTTTTCAACCGTATGGTGCAAATATTTGTGCCTAATAGTGCAAATATTTAAATCTAATAGTGCAACTATTTTAACATAACAGTTCAAATAGTTCATGCTTAGAGTTGAAGGTATTAAGCATGGTTTAGGTTATTTATATGCTTAAAGTGCACATTTTCTTGCCATAAAAAGCACATTTTGTGTTTAAAAGTGCACATTCTTAAGTCACTTTCAAACGAAATTACATAGAACTCACAATTTTCTTGATAATAACATGTAGTGCAAGATTTTTACTCATATAGTGCAAATATTTAAACCTAACAGTGCAACTATTCTAACCTAACAATTCACATAGTTCCTCCTTAGAGTTGAAGGTATTAAGCATGGTTTACGTTATTTTTATGCTTATAGTGATCATTTTCTTGCCATACAGAGCACATTTTTGTGCCTAAAAGTGCACTTTCTTTTGCCTATATGAAGTAAAGTTGCATAGAATTCACATTTTTTTTTATAATAACATGTAGTGTAAGATTTTTACTCATATAGTGAAATATTTAAACCTAATAGTGCAACTATTCTAAACTAACATTTCACATAGTTTATTCTTAGAGTTGAAGGTATTAAATATG
This sequence comes from Ipomoea triloba, assembly GCF_003576645.1. NCBI lineage: Eukaryota > Viridiplantae > Streptophyta > Magnoliopsida > Solanales > Convolvulaceae > Ipomoea > Ipomoea triloba. The sequence continues at coordinate 14,529,945 of NC_044923.1, read as the reverse complement.
TTTTAGGTTATTTTTATGCTTATAGTGCAAATTTTCTTGCTATACAGAGCACATTTTTGTGCTTACCAGTGCACTTTCTTATGGCTATACCAAATGGAATTGCATAGACATTGCGGTGCATAATTTTCAACCATATAGTGCAAGTTTTTGTGCCTAGTAGTGCACATTTTCTTAATTAACAATGCAAGTTGTTCAGTCATAGAGTTAGGCTATTATCCATCTTATGGCTTAGGTTTATGCTCTGTAGTGCATGTTATTGTGCTATACAGAGCAGAAATTTGTCCCTAACAGTGCACATTCATGTGGCTAATCAACTACATTGTGATATTGCTATTTCATATCATTGAATATGTAAAGAATGCGAAAAGATTAAGCATTATAATTGATACGTTCATAACAATGAATTTGTAAAGAATGTGCAAAAATCCATCAATATAACTGATTTTTATAATATAACTGGATTAGAAGAAAATAGGATTGATATTACCTTCATTCATTGTGTTGATCGATTGACTTTGTGCAGATTGCGCGTAAAGAATGTGCAAATTGATTATGCGAATTAGGTTGATTTGATCTTCGTTGCGTAAAGAATTGATTTGATCGAATGTATGAGGAAAGTTTTGCGTTGGAGGAAATCGCGTATGATCATATATGGCAGTTACCAATTACCGTTTATATATGTTAGTATAATTACCATAATAACCTTAATGAATGGCGCCTTTTATAATCTGCTAAGCAATTTCAGACGTTGGATTAAATAAAATCTATGGCTCTAATTGCATCTCACTTCTCACCTAAGTAATACTATGCACATGAGCCCCTTCATCTCTCTCTCTCTCTCTCTCTCTATATATATATATATATATATATATATATATATATATATATATATATATATATATATATATATTATTGTGCAACACACGTGTGATATACTAAAATGAGTCATTTTCATTTTTGGTCCTACTATTATTAGGGCATTACCAATTTTAGTCCACTTCATTAATTTTTGCCACATTGCGGCAATCTTATTTAGTCCTTGCCACTTTTAGTCCACCGTTAAATTTTTTGTCAAATAACCGTCCAAAACAGGGGCATTTTGGCCTTTTCATGCTTTGATCATCTCCTTTACCCTTTGTAGTGGTTTTCCTTATACATTTTCATCCAATGAAGAGGTCCGGCGAAAGTCATGGCTTTGTAATGTGGCTCACATGGCTTTCGCCGGACCTCTTCATTGGATGAAAATGTGTAAGGAAACCCACGGCAAAGGGTCAAGAAGATGACCAAAGCATGAAAAGACAAAAAATACCCCTGTTTTGGACGGCCATTTGACGAAAATTTTAACGGTGGACTAAAAGTGGCAATGACTAAATAAGACTAGCCGCATTGTTGCAAAAATTAATGAAGTGGACTAAAATTGGCAACGCCCCAATAACAGTAGGACCAAAAATGAAAATGACTCTACTAAAATTTATTGGATATCACTAAGTTACAATTTTAAATTGTATGATTCTATTTTTAAATGTAATATATTATACATATATTATGATTGTATTAAACATAATATATTATACATTTATTAAACGTAATATATTATACTATTTATAATAGTATTTGCATTCTGTTTTTAATATCATGACATATTATGTTTTCAAATTAGCTAATAAATTTAGAAGAATATGCTTATTAGAAAACATATAATTTTTATCCATGTTAAACTATTAATATATTATAGTTAAAAACAATACATGCAATTTCATTGTATATTTACTTTTGCATGACTATCAATAAAAGTCTAGGGTAAACACTATCTCTTGTTTGATTGTTGTTGAGTAAATCGAACAATTTTTGTCCATAGTCAACTATATATTATTCATCTAGAGTTATAAATCTCAAAGGTTTCTAAATTTTGATTTGTGGTGACTCTGAAAATTGTAATTCAACTACTAATGCAGTTTATAAGTCCTTAAAAATTTGTAATTTTAAATAATTTGTATTAAAATTATAATATACTTTTTTTTTGTAGTAATTGTCCACCTTAAATATCAATTCTTATTTTAATTACAGATAATTATATTCATAACTTTATTATAGCAAATCAACATAATAATTAAATATTAAAATTTAATAAATGAATAAATCTCATTTTTTATATATGAAATTTAATAACATTGATAATTTCTAATAACATAGCATAATTATAATATTTTAAATCTCCGTGTATCGCACGGGTAGCATACTAGTTACTTTTAGTAATCTTAGGTTCCAAATTCCAATTATTAGTCTAAAATCACAATCCACATAAAAAAAAATAATATTATCACAAACTTATATTACAACTAGGGGTGGAAATAGGCTAGGCTGAGCCGGACTTTAGAAAATTAGGCCTGGGCCTGCTATGGAAATCGAAAGCCTGAGCCTGGGCCTGAGCCTGTATGTAGGCTTTTTTTTAGGCTCATGCCTGAGCCTACAGTTGGTCTGGCATAGCCTAAAGCCTTTTTAAAAGCCTATTTAATATATAGGCCTTTAAAAAGGCTTCAAAATAGATCATGAATAGGCTTTGCGCCTATTTAAATAGGCTTCGAACATATTTAAGGCCTACATTTTAAGTTTTAAAGTATACCTGTAAAAAATTTATAAAAAATACTTAAGTTCATATTTTATAATGAATGACAAAATCATAAGTTCATATTTCATAATACAATATCCAACACCACAAATTTAATAAGTAAAAGTTCGTAATACAAAATTCAACAATACATTGTTTACTAATTACTAGTATTACTACAAATCTATAAATCCTGCAATCAATTACTAGTAGGCTCATATTACATTAGTATTACTATTTTACTAATTGCTAGTAAACTGTAAAAACTAAACAACTAGCATAATTATTACTAGTAATTAGTAACACTACTTATTAGCAATTTATATTAGCATCATAGCAATAGTAACTAGTAGTATCTAACATTGTTTACTAATTAGTAAGTCGTATTTGGGATTTGGGTATTGGGAATTACGGTTGTAGGTTATATATATATATATATATATATATATATATATATATATATATATATATTTATTTATTTATTTATTTATTTATATTTATTTAAATATAAATAGGCTAGGCTTTTAAATATAGGCCTAGGCCTATTTAACTAAATAGACTTCTAATTAGGCCTAGGCTTGACCTTTTTACTAAATAGGCTAGGCCAGGCTAGGCTCTAAGTAGGCCTGGCCGTAGGCCCTTATGTAGGGGTCTGGCCTATTCCCACCGGCAAATTATTGTGTGGACCATGGTCCACGCAGCTGTGTGGACCATAATAAAATGTACATTTTTAATATATTAAATGTAAATTATTTTTGTACTGACTGTACATTATTTTTATACTATAAAAATTATGTACATTCAGTACAAAAATAATGTACATCCCCTGAATATAATGTACATTATTTTTATACTGAATGTACATTATTTTTATATTGAATATACATTATTTGATAGTATGGTCCACACAGCTGTGTGGACCATGGTCCACACACCCCTAATTACAACAACATAACTAAAATATTCACAAAATTTTGTCCTGTGCATCGCACGGTATCTTACTAGTTAAACAGTATATCCTTTTAATTTATGAGTTTCAAGTGAGTCGAGTATTAATTTAGTTATTAATTTTAAATTGATACGGAGTATTATATTGTTGTGCTATTTATTTATTTTCTTAATTTATAATTAACTTTCACATCTTAGGACACTTATTATAAATATATGTTAACCAAGCAAGTTCACATTGCAATATTCATGTGTTCTTTACACCATATTCGTTATCAAGAGGTATTCTATTATATTATTTTTATCAACATTTATAAATATTTCTTAAATATAGATTTACATTATGTTGTAGAGATTTTTTTTTGTTTAAAAAAATTTCTTCAATTTCATAATGTATTTTTTAAAAAATAAATTTGTTTTATATTCAACCACAACATATTATATGTGTTTATTATCACAAGTTTTATAGTTTTATTTTAAAATTATAATAATTTTTTAGTTGTATAATTTTTAATGTACGGTACACTTTTAATATTTTTGAAGCAAAAAAAAAAAAAACAAAAAAACAAAAAAACAAAAACCAACAGAATGCATTAAGAGATTAAAGGTGTGAAATACACAGAGGTGGAGAAGACTCCCACGACCCAAGGACAGACAAAGAACCAGTTGCTCGTGTTAGTGTGTGAGCCGCCTGATTCGCTGACCTCCTGACATGGAGAATAGACATGTTCCTGATGTTCCTAACAATTAAACAACATTGCTTAATAACTAATCCTACGTACGGAAGGTCCAAAGAACATGAAATTGAGCTAACACAAAAACTTAAGCAATCAATCTCAATAAATATATTACTGATGCTAGCACGATCCTTCAACCAGGTTAGAGCCTCCTTAACCGCCATTGCTCCAGCAAGGTAAGGGTCTTGACCACACATTAACCTTCCACTCTAAGCTGCTACAAACATGCCATTATGATTTATGATCCCGAACGACCGCTCTATAGCCCGCACCATCAGTGAACAACGCCGCACCAATAAATTATTTTGAGCGATTGAGCATGATGATCCTTCACTTTTATCGTTTTGTTTGAATTAACATTTTCAATAAATTATTTACATGCATTTTTTATATTTGATATATATCTATTGAACCATTATTGTATGTCATTATTTTTACATCATCTAACTTTTTAAAATAATTTTGACATTTTTTGAAAGGAAATAATTTTGACATTATTACTACTATAAAAAATTTATCCCTACATAAATGACATTTATATTCAAAGTTTGAAAATATGAAAAGTAAAATATATATATGCATTATGATTTTAACATTCTGCTAGTGACAAACTTAAGTATTATTGCATTCATTTAAAAAAAATTGTATAAATGTGTAAATAAATTTTATAAAATACGATGAATTATAAAATTTTGTAAATATTACAAGTACAAAAATAAAAGATTTACGTTAATTAAAAAATTGTTAGAAAGAACACTTTCCAACTTGGTAGAGAGCTAGCGAGTCAGGCAGATTCAGAATAGGTTCGCGAGAATAAACTTGAGGTGGCTATGGAGAAGCAACAATGAACTATGCCTGACTATACCAGGTCCTCTTTTGTCTGGCACTTGATGGAAGATGGCTCGTGTGTAGAGAGGGAAGAGGATTTTATGTGGAACTGAAATTGTTCATTATTGAAGCTTACAACAGACAACAGTACAAGAACCAGTATATATATGGGAGAAAAGGTGGTTATAACAGAAATGTAAGCTAAAGACTTTAATGACCCTGTGATACTATTATGGCAGCATGGTCAGCATCATCTGCTTCCCTTCTTCCTTTGCTACTGTGAGCTTCATCCTTCAACACCCCCCTGTAACCCCTCGGTTTTTCCGACAAAGTTAAGGTTCGAAAATATTTTTTTCAAGATGATCTCTCGGTACTTCAGAAGGATTTTTTTTGTTAGACTCGTTATTAATAAGCTGCGATCTACGTACCGGTCACGAACCGTAAAATTTTTAGGGATGTATATTTAGTTTGGATTTTCCTAGAAATTGGATTATTAAGTATCATACGATTAAGCCTGAACTTCTAGTTCAAGAAAATTTTAAATGGACTGTAAGGGATGAATTGTTACGGACTCTGTACCTATAATTCGCGAGAGACCGAAAAATTCCCAAATTTGGTGATTTACGACGAGATTATTTTTAGGATAATTTTGGTATTAGAATTTTCCCGAATTAAGTTATAATCCTCCGAGCTTTCATCTGATTTAAGCATAAACTGGCCAATTAAATTTGTGATCTTCTTAAGGACTCCATAGGGTGTTGACAAGTGGCAAGCAAATCTAGACTAAGATTGATCATTTAATGCTAGCATTAATGAGGTATGGAGGCATTGCACTTGCTTGCTTGATCTTCAAGAACAAGATCTACACTATCACACTCATCTTTTCTCTCACTCCCCACTCCATTTTCGAACTACACACTTAGAGGAAGAAGAAGGAAAATTATCTTAGTCTTCCATTGTGATCCAAGAGCTCCTTAGGCATTTCTTCAACTCCAAGAGCTCTACTATAGGTAAGAACTTCGGTTTTGTTCGGTTCAATCCCTCCTAAGATTTAAGCTTGAACTTAAGATTTATGAAAACATTGTATTATGGTGTTATGTTAGGATCTTTGGTGAAGGAATCCAAGGAAAACACCATCAACTAGTACGGTTTTTAAAGGTTTCTACAAAGGTAAGGAATCCCTTAAGTCGGTTCAATCACTTGGAGGTGAACAAATGCTAGTAAATTATATGACTAGGAATTTTTACGTGGAAATTATGTGTTAAGTTCGTGGATCTACAAGTTAGCCTAAGAAACTACACTTTGGATTTTTGGTAATTTTTATGTACATGTTCATAGCTAATTTATGCATGTATATGTTGAATTTATGCCCATATAGGCTTATACTTGTGAAAATAGTGAAAAGAAATCAGGATAGATTCTGGCAGTAACTTCCGAGATTTATTGGGAAAAATTGGTAATGTATTTTGATCCTATTTTTTTTAGGCATGTAGTTCTATAAGTGTAGAACCCGCATATAAAATGTCATAATGATCGGAGTAGTATAAGTATGGTTTTCGAATTTTTTTCCAAAACTGGTCCAGAGAGAAAAATATTCTGGACAGCACACTGCCAAGGGCAAAAAGGGAATTTTCTGTGTTTATTCGTGGATCAAAATGACCAAAACTTTTTATGGACATCAAGTACTATAAGTTGGGGTTCTACCATAAAAATTTCAAGTGAAAAAGAGTTTGGGAACTATTTTTACCGGCTCAATCTTTCGGACTGCGCCAACTGAAATTTCTGGCAGATTTGGGTGGACACGGGCACGGACGCGCGTCCGTGGGCGTCCAGTTTCGGCGAGAAACGCCAAACCAGCGAACGCGGCTCGGACGCCTGCGTCCGCCGTGCGTCCGCTGGTGCGGCCAGCCGCGAGCCCGCGCGACGCGGACTCGTTTTCGACATGTTTTTTACCCGGTTTTTCCTCGATGTTTTTAACCCTGAGTGTTACGATGTTTTGAAAGCCTACGGGCATCCGGGTGAATTTTTGAAGGCCCAAATATTATTTTTGTGCATTATATTTATTAACTTGGAAAGTACTTGTGTTTTGAAAATTATTGTGTCTCCTGTACTCGAATTTCCATAACGAGACTAACACTAACCAAAGTGTGTATTTTGGGGAAATATATTTTAACAAGTGTGATGGTTATGGAGTCGTGTGATAATAATGAATGGTGAGGGAGTCTGTATGATTAATCTATACTGTAGAGCGAAGTTTCTTCGCTGAGTGAAATGGTGAGGGGTCTGTATGATTAATCTATACTGCAGAGCGAAGTCTATTCGCTGAGTGAACGGTGAGGTTTTGTATGATTGATTCATACTGCAGAGCGAAGTCTATTCGCTGAGTGGAGTTGTGAGAACTAACTGTCGGGTGTCTCGAACAGTAGTGTGGGTGTTGTGTTTCTCACGTGTGAATTAATGGCTGTGTTATGTGCCGAAGTTACTTATATAATGTGGTATTGCTTGTTGTTAGAATGATTGCAGGTAGACTGCGACTGTTGGGTAACGTTTATCTTACCCTATTTATTATTAATTGTTGTTTTTGAAAACCTTTGTTTACTTTCGAGTGACAATGGATTTCCTTACTTAGCCGTCGCGCTAACTCCACTTCATTGTGTCCTTTATTAGATGCAGTCTAGCGTGGCCTCTGTGGCCGATGAGCTCTAAATAGGATGGGAGTCGAGGTTGAAGATTACTCTATCCTAGAATAGACACTCTGGAGGGATTATTTCCATATGTACATATCTGGATATTGATATGGTTATTTTAGGTTGTAAGTTTAGCCTTAGCGTTTGGGTATAGGAAAGATACCTAAGCGTGGCGGTAACACCCAGTTTTCTGCTGGTTAGACGCTTCCGCAATGTATTATATTTTAAGGATTTTGTAATAAATCCAAGATGTGAAAATTGGGGTGTTACACCCCCGTAAGCTGGAGTATGCAGGTCCTGGATGCCCAGCTTAGAGACAAAAATTCGGAACTGGGTAGCGGGAAGAGGTTTTGTAAAACCATCAGCAATCTGATTTGGTGAAGAAATGGACAGAAGCTTGATTAATCCATGAGACACTTTCTCCCGGACCAATTGGCAGTCTATCTCTATATGTTTGGTTCTTTCGTGGAAAACATGGTTCCCGGCTATGGCCACAGCAGATTTATTGTCACAGAATACAACTGCTGGTTTCTTCAATGAGACTCAAAAATCATTAAGCAAGGATGTTATCCATTGAACTTCACACACAGTGGCAGCAAGAGCCCGGTATTCCGCTTCAGAAGATGATCTGGAAACAGTGGCTTGCTTCTTTGATTTCCAAGAAATGAGGGAAGAGCCAAGGAAGACGCAAAACCCATTTATGGACCTTCGTGTTTCTGAACAAGCAGCCCAATCCGAGTCTGAAAAAACATTGAGTTGCAGATTATCACCTTTGGGGTAGAATATCCCCTGCCCAAGTGCATTCTTAATGTAACGCAAAACTCTGTGAGCTGCACTTAGGTGTTTGCTAGTTGGGGCATCTACGAATTGACTTAATTGTTGGACGACAAAAGCGATATCCGGCCTCGTAGCTGTGAGGTAGAGGAGACGTCCAACAAGCCTTCTATAGCTTCTGACATCAGCAAGAATCTGTCCATCATTATGGCTTAGTTGGTAACCTGGTACCATTGGAGTATTAACAGGCTTGCTTTCAAGAAACCCTGCTTCTGCTAAAATGTCCAGAGCATATTTTCTTTGGCATAAATTCAAACCCGATTCATCCAACTTTGCCTCTATTCCTAGGAAATATCCTAGTTCACCCAAATCTTTTATTTTGAAAGCATCATCAAGAAACCGTTTGAGTTCTTTAATCAGACAAATGTCAGGACTAGTAACTAGTATGTCGTCGACGTAAACAAGCACAGCTATGAACTTCTCATTATGGCCTTTAGTGAACAAATATGGATTAGATTTAGACTGATCAAAACCCAAGTTGGACAGAGCAGCAATTAACTTGGCATTCCACTGCCGGCTCGCTTGTTTGAGACCATAAAGAGAGCGAAGCAGTCGACAAACCTGATTGGGCTTCTCACTTTGAAAGCCAGGAGGTAACAACATGTATACTTCCTCTGTTAGATCACCATGCAGAAACGCATTGTTAATATCTAGTTGGTGGATGTGCCAGGCATGAGAAGAAGCAACTGCTAAAAAGGTACGGAATGTAGTTATTCTAACAACTGGCGAGAAGGTTTCAATGTAATCAACTCCCAATTGCTGAGTGTAACCTTTAGCTACGAGCCGTGCCTTATATCTCTCCACGAAGCCATCTGTGTTCAGCTTGATTTTGTAAACCCATTTACAACCTATGGGTGTTTTCCCCGTAGGCAAGTCAGTTAATTCCCATGTTTTGTTGTCTTGCAAAGCTTGAATTTCTGCATTCATTGATTTCTTCCAATGATCATGCCGGATAGCTTGATTATATGTCTTTGGCTCATCAGTTGAGGAAACAGCCATAGAAAAGATCTTATGTGACGGAGCAAGACCATCAAATGTTATTACCTTTGATAGGGGATGAGGTGATGAGCCTTTCTTGATTATGGCATCACAGTAATAATCTTGAAATTTATTTGGAGCATGACGATGCCTATCGAATCGCCTAGGCGGAGCAACGGGGATAATGCTATTGATGACTTCCTGCGAATCAGAATGACTTTGCTCTGTGGCTTGTGTTGCGCTCGGTATTTCATCACGATTTTCCTCTTGTAATGGTAAGCTAGGGGACGCTGCTTGTCTTTCCTGGTTCGTCTCGCCGGAAACGGTGGCGGCATAGGTATTTCGCCGTGAGGCCTCTGATACCATGATGGAAGATGGCTCGTGTGTAGAGAGGGAATAGGATTTTATGTGGAACTGAAATTGTTCATTATTGAAGCTTACAACAGAGAGCAGTACAAGAACCAGTATATATAAGGGAGAAAAGGTGGTTATAACAGAAATGTAAGCTAAAGACTTTAATGACCCTGTGATACTATTATGGCAGCATGGTCAGCATCATCTGCTTCCCTTCTTCCTTTGCTACTGTGAGCTTCATCCTTCAACAGCACTCAGTCAAGTATCATTCTGTCGGTTGTGACTACGAACAATTTTGAAATCAAACCCAATATTATTCAAATGGTCCATCAGATGGTGCAATTTGATGAGGATCTTAATGCTCATTTGGTCAATTTCTTTGAAATCTGTGATACTTCCAAAATTAATGGGGGCTTCTGATGATGCCATTCTGTTGAGGTTATTTCCTTTCACCTTGAGGGGGAGGGCAAAGTAATTGTTGAGATCATTACAAAGCCAAAGCATCACCACTTGGGAATAGTTAATCAATGCATTTATGTCAAAATATTTTCCAGTAACTAAAGCTGCCAAATTGTGGAATATAATGACATATCTTTTTTCACCCAAATAGAGGCGAAGTCTCAATGACACTTGGGAGAGATATAAGGAGCTCTTGAGGATATGTCCCCATTATAGGTTACATGAATTGATGTATGTTTAAATTCTCTATAGAGGTTTGAACTCTTCCGCGAGACAAATTATAGATGCAACTGCCAGAGACACTCTAAACAGCAAGACCCTAGTTGCAATCTATGAACTCATTGAAGAGATTGCCCTCAATAATTATCAATGAGATCTTCTAGTAGGAAGAAATAGGTAAGGAGGAGGGGGTCTATATTGTTAGAAAAATACATACATGCGCAGCGAAAGCATCAAATCACTTTTTCTATGATTCTATGTAAACAAGGGAGTTAGATAGGTTTACCCTGAAGCGTGCTTTGGCAGAATCAAAACCGACCAATCGTCCGGCCTCTAGTCCGTCCACCGGTCGGGCACGCGAGAACTCCCAGAGATTTCTACGTGAAAACTATTTTCTGAATAATCTCTCTGTCACTTCTCTTATTTAAGAAATAGGGCAAGGCTTATATATATATAGCCTGGTTTGGGCCCAAAGGTGCTAGTGTAACACCCCCATTTTCATAACTAAATTTTTTCTTTAAAAATGGATTTATTAATTAATTAGTTATTTAGATTAGTTGGATTAATAGTTTCATTTAGACTCGATTATTAGTTGTTTTTGTATTAGTACCTACTTGGATATTATTATTTTCAATAAATGCTTTTGAACCTTATATCATGAGTTGTCTTTGGTTAGTTGTTTAGCCTGTGCGTTTAGATATAAGTTGTATCTAAATGTGGCGGTAGCATCCCTATTTTCTATAATTTTGGTTTTGGGCTTCCGCTATTATGAAATATTTTTAATTAATAAATCCATTTTTAAAGAAAAAATTTAGTTATGAAAATGGGGGTGTTACAAGTTGGTATCAGAGCCTAGGTTTTGAGATCTTAGGTATAGGAATTAATTTTTTTGCTAAGGATTTAAAATTTGGAATAACCGCGGTGAGGAAGTGTAATTTTGCATATTGTTGCATTTGCATTTTATGTGATATTAGTAACTTGTTAAAATATTTCAGTCTTGGTGGATTATTGAATTTATGTGATTTTCCGTGTGGTGGATTATATTTTCTTGATAAAAGGTGGAGTTGTATTTTTGGCTGAGCATGAAAGTTGGACCACTTTGAAATATTGAATCGCCGTTATGCGTAATTGTTAGATTATTTTGGTAACTGGTGTGGCTTGGGTAAGGACCTGCATGAAAGTTACGGGGACGTAACTTTATTTCTTAGGAGGGGAGAGTGTAACACCGTTATTTTTCTATATTTGATTAAGTGCTTTTCTATGTCTTGATTGCGTACCTATGTTTTTGTTCAATATGTCGTGGATTGTGTTAAGTAATGTGTTAGTTGTGGTTTGCTTGTGGCTTTGCTATCATTTAGTGTGGTTGAGGTTGTTATTTGTGCTTCGAGGACGAAGCATCCTTTAAGGGGGAAAGGATGTAACACCCTTGATTTTGGGTACCTTAAAATTATATTATATTGAGTCTTTGTACTTTCTTAATTTTAAAAATCCTAGTAAAGATATACAATATTTCCCTAATCTTATTTATATAACTATCTTAATCTTAATAAATATATTTATGTAAATATACGTACGTAGGTATGATTAATATTTCCCTAATACTATTTCTACAACTATGTCTTAATCTTAATATACATATATATATTAATATGTACGTAGGTAGTTTCTATATTATATATTAATATGTACGTAGGTAGTTTCTATATTATTATTATTATTATTATTATTATTATTATTATTATATAGGAATGTGTACACGGCAGTATATGTATATATTTATTTATTATTTGTTTATTTATCTAATCTTATTATATATAATTATATTCCTAATCTTAGTTTACCTAATTGTATTTGCACTCTATAAATATTCTCAAACCCTAGGTCCATCATATATTCCTCCTCTCTCATATTCTCTCTTGATTCTTTCTCTCTGCAAATAAATAAAACCCTAGACTTCTCTTTGTTCATCATCAATTCAAGAATTAGAGGTCAAGAATCATCAAGTTTAGGTGCTTAATTTTGGACTTTCGAGGTAAGATTTATGTTCACTAAAAATTGTTTTAACCCCATAAGAAATTAAAAGCTTTTTCTAATGTGCTTATGTGAAAATCTTTTTCCTCTAAAAATCTATTTGATTATTTTGAAGAATTGCTATGTGAGCTATGATTATTGAAATTGTGTTCAATACTTAAATTGTTTGAACCTGTATATATGTTTGAATGGAATTATAATCTGTACATTGAATCAAATAGATATACGTATGTTAAAACTTCCATTGATTCATATATATATAATATTACTAACTCACGTCCCACATGTGTATTATGTATATAATTATATGAACTAGATTTGCATTGATTTGTACACTGTGTGTTCTGCACATGCATATGTATATGTGTATAACTGGTACATTATGTATGGAATATAATAATAATGAGCCATAAAATATTATTCATTGTATAAGGTAGGAATATTTGGTATTTGATACGAATATTTGATACATGGTATGGGTGTATTTAGAGTAATATTATAATTAATTAATTTTGGCCATGGAGGATTTATACTTGGATTTTTCTTGTGAGTTTGGTCTCTCACGATTGGTTATGAGGTGGTGGAAGTCCACAATTTGGTGATATTGATACATACCGGAGTGGGCCGGATAGTTAATAAGAGGCACACAAGCCCCAATTTTAATTAATCACCAAAAATGGTGCAAAACTCAAAATAAATCGCATTCATTCAAAGGGTCCTAAGTCCATGACCAAACCGACATGCTAAGCAATCCATACATAGCATAATATAAATAATGCATTAATTTGTGGCTTTATAAGATATAAGATATAATCCAATTATACCAAAAATTTGGGTCAATTTAAAATAAACTTTATATGCCATATAACAAAACGAAACTTTCCATTAATTAATTAATTTCATACCAAAATCAAATTTGCATGAAATCAATCAATTACTATTATAATTTTATTTTAAATTAAATACTTTAATCTTAAATATTATAATCATGGAAACTTACCTAAATAGCATTCAATTATCACATAAAGAATCACTATTTAAGGAGAAAAATAAATATTTTAAGATAATAATGATATAATTATTACTACCATAAAATCATATTTAAATGGTAACAATAATATATTATCATTTAATAATCAAAAATATTAATTTTTCAAATATAGAAAAATAATCATATTGATAATAATTAATACTACCAAAAATATCTTATATTTATTTAGTAGTATTTAATTTCCAATTATCAATATAAAATATTTTCAAATATGATAACAATTAATATCACCAAAAATATCTAATATTTAACTTTGTAATATAATTCTAATTATCATATCTAAAATTATCAAAATAACATATTAAAAAAAATTACCATAATTATCAAATAATTACTTAGTAATTTTATTTCTCATCTTGCGTAAATCTTTCGCGTCAACCATATCAGCCAAGCAGATTTTTCGGTCGTCTTCAGTATTGTTCACCTCCGACCATTCTCCTCCGGCAAGACAGCGACACCATAGACAAGCAACGGAATCACTAGCCTCTTGCCAAAGCTACTGTTTTCACGGCTACAGTAGCCTCCGTCCAGGCAACCGCACTATCACGACGCCAACCGTTCTCCTCCGACTGAACTACCATCCGCGTATCCTACCGCTTGGGCACCGAAACCGTCTCCATAGCAGCTCGCCGTCAACTTGGATTCGCAGATCGCCGGAGAACACAGATGACTCCCAGCCAGGCCAGCCGCATCTGCTTCTGAAGTCTCCCACCGCATCTACTGCTGGAAGTCGCCGGCTGTTGAACTCTTCAACCAACACGACGCCGACCGGAGACGCAGGGAGGAAGGTGATCGGAAATTGAAAACGCAGACGTAGCCGGAGAACAATTTACGTAAAGGAGAATAGAAAAAAAATGCCTTTTCTTTCTCCATCCCTTTTTGTTTTAAATTAAATATATCTAATATATTTAATAAAAGAAAAATAATATAATAATCATATCATTATATAATTTAATTAACCCAAGATTTTATATCATTAACCAAAAGCCACAAATTAATCTAAACATAAAATCAATAGAAAAAGTCTGGCTCTGATACCACTGTTAGAAAAATACATACATGCGCAGCGGAAGCATCAAATCACTTTTTCTATGAGCCTATGTAAACAAGGGAGTTAGATAGGTTTACCCTTGAAGCGTGCTTTGGCGGAATCAAAACCGTCCAATTGTCCGGCCTCTAGTCCGTCCACCGGTCGGGCACGCGAGAACTCCCAGAGATTTCTACGTGAAAACTATTTTCTGAATAATCTCTCTGTCACTTCTCTTAGTTAAGAAATAGGGCAAGGCTTATATATATATATAGCCTGGTTTGGGCCCAAAGGTGCTAGCCTTTTAAAAGCCCAAATCTACCAGCATTGAATTAATTCATTAATCAGTTATTAATGTATTAATTCAATATCGATAACTCTTTATCGATTTCTTTTAAAATTCTCAGCATTACCACGAACCATTATGGTGTGACTTTCTAGGTTCATAGTCAAACTAGTAACGAGTAATATTTAATAACTCATTATTAAATAACTGGTAAGTCATGAGTGACACCTAGCAGTATATCATGACTACCTAGTTGACAATGAATATATTTTAATATATTATAATGAACATTTCCGTTACAAATATCATGCAACATTCCTTCCACAACACTTGTTCCAAACCAAATAAAGGTCATGGTCAAACTCGGTCAAACCCATAAACCTGGTTAATATGTCTATTCAATATTCTTAACCTGAAGTCCAACTTCATTGTACTCTAGCCAGAGATTCTCGTTGTATGATTATTGAATAGACTGGAACATCCTTGTTACCTCAAGGCGGTGGATCCTCTATTGAACGCACACATGTCTCTGTACAATACTGAACTAGGCCACCAAGTACACTTATAGTCCCATAAGGAACAAAATACGCATACTGGCAAAAACTAGTCCACCATATGTACGAGACAACCATGTCGTCTCAAGTCAAAGGATTATTGCATACTTGTAACATACAACATACCGATGACACGTAGGTAAACACCATGCGGTACGTTGTAGTCAGTCAATGTTCAATGACTTGTTCTCTAACAACCATCCACATGTCCACTCGCTGTATCTCATACAGAATGGCATGAGACTCATCATAAGAAGGACAATGTGCTAGTCTTATCGAAATTCTAATGCCCAATTAGAATTCCTATGACTAGGAACATTTTTACAATACTTCATTTATTAATTATTCGTCACTCATATTCTTAACTCTTAAGAATGAAGAATTAAGAAGATTGTACGGAATAATATCAAATACTATTTAAGCCAAAATAAAATAAATAAAACAATTATTTATTATATTTAATTAATTAGAAATCAATGCCCAAAATAATAAATGTTGGCTCCTAGGGCATACATGTCTAACTTATATGAGGTTGAATTGACAAATTGGCATCTCCGCAGCAGATGGGGCTTGTGATGCTAGCTCTGTGTCACGAACTCGTTTCCACTAACGACAGCACATGGTGCTTGTGATGCTAGCTCTATAGACGATGGTTTAAGTTAGGCAAGAACTTACAAAGATAATGCTAAGGAAAACACTTGACCTTCGTAACGAACTTAATACTTGAAATGTTGGATTGATGGTTTACAAATGAACCACCATGAGGGGTATTTATAGCCATTCCACCTCCTCAATGGATGGTGGAGATTTACTTGATCCAATGGTTAAAAATCTACCCCTAGAACTTTCCCTAAATCTCTAGACAAATTAAGGATTTTATAATGTTGTAGAATGTTTTATGCTTCTCTACTACCCCTAGAGTTATGTATATGATTCTAGAACATTCTAACAACTACTCCTAGAAAAGTCTGGAAAGATGTAGCAAACCTCAAAAAAGTGTAGCAAAGTACCCACGCGTCGTTACTGTGACACTTGTGGAGTCAATCACATGGGACATCCTTATCCCTCATACCAAAATATGATTCAACCCGTTGAATGAGTGGACTTCTAATTAAGGTAACAATGTTGGTCGAACATAGAATAATACCTATAATTCTAGTTGGAATAACCATCAAAATTCTCATGGCTGGGGAGGTAATTATCAGCAAAGGGGTAATCCCTCGTTAGGATTTCAACAGCCTCCTCCCCCAAAAGTGAATAACCTAGACTTGGAGGATTCGATGGAAAAGTTCGTGTATACTACCCATGACTACATAAACAAAACCAACATCAGACTTGATGAGACAAAAAACACTCTAAAAATGCATGGGACCATGTTGAAGAATTCAGAGAACACTATACAAATTCACTAGGCTATGTTGAAGAATTTGGAAAACCAAGTTAGGCAGATGATAAAAGCAATTTCAAAGAAGCCAAATGGGAGCTTACCAAGTAACACTGAAATCAACCAAGGAAACATGTGAATGCAATCACCTTTCGCAGTGGTAAGGAATTACGTACTGACTAAAGAAAAGAAAAAGAGTTTGATATGCCCAAGGAACCAGTGGATGCCAACAATGAAGTCACACATGAGAAGGAGAACACCAAAGAACCAGAGATAAAGGCCAATGGTAACGAGCCTACTTATAGGTTTGAAAATGGGTGGACCCATTATGAGAGATTCTGATAAGCCGTTAATTAACATATAAATATGCTTTAATTGTACTAATTTCTGTTAGGACATAATAATGTATGGCTCAAATTAGTCCATGAAGACCATGTAACATGATGCGCACCACACTCCGTCCGCGTTGCATGGATCTTCATTTCTTACATGTTCTCCAACTTTCTCTATTGTCCTTACATTGCCTCATTCCTCTACTCGTTAGCTTAGTATAAATAGAACATTTGTATTCTCATTTCAATGTACTCTCATTCAATTAACAATTGCAATTCATTCTCTAGATTTATAATTCTCACGTGTGTTCATTATACATATATTATATTCACTCTTTTAATTCAATTCCTTTTGAGTGCTAATATATTATATTCCCTTTATTCCTATTTATTTAGTCATTTGATATTTATCCCTATTATTTAACTTCTATAATTCTCAATTTTCGATTATTCGCTTCCGCATTATTCCGCTATATTCCTAACAAGTGGTATCAGAGCGGTTTAATTGAGAATTATTTCCAAAGATGTCGACTGTTACCAAGTTCGATATCGAGAAGTTCGACGGGAAAATTAGCTTTTCTATCTGGAAGGTTCAGATGGAAGCTGTTCAAACCTAGAACGGTTTGAAGAAAGCATTAGCTGGGAAGAAGAAGAAACCGGCTACAATGACAGATGAAGATTGGGAAGATTTAGATGACAAGACACGTTCAACCATCCAATTGTGCCTATCTAAATCAGTTCTATGTGAGGTGATAGGTGAGACGACTGCGTCAGATTTATGGGACGAGCTTGATTCGCTCTACACGGACAAATCTCTGGCGACCACGCTACGCCTGAAGGAGCGGCTATACACAATCCGTATGACGGAAGGTACTTCAATTCAGTCTCATTTGGATGAATTCAATTCTATTTTATTAGACTTGGAAAATATTGATGTTATAATAGAAGATGAGGATCGTGCTATTTTATTGCTTATTTCTCTCCCTGAATCATACAAGCATTTCAAAGAAATTATGTTGTATGGTAATTCTCTTGGAGTCCTAACTTTCGACAGTGTTAAGTCGAACCTATTGTCCAAAGAAAAATTTGACTTAGAAACTAAGTCTGGGGACAAAGGTGAAGGCTTGATTGTTAGGGGTCGTTCAGTTGAAACGGAGAGTAGCAATAAAAAATCTAGATCCAAGTCCAAAGGACGTAAGTCCAACAAATCCTGTAAGTACTACAAGAAGTATGGTCATGATGTGACTGAATGCTTCAAACTGAAGAACAAGCAAGAGAGAGAGAAGAAGTCCGCTGAAGCTAGTGTTGTTGAGAGTGATTCAGAATGCGACGTTATGTTATCTGTTAGCTCCGGTGACAAACGGAGCGACACTGAGTGGATTTTGGACTCTAGTTGTACATTCCACATTTGTCCACACAAAGACTGGTTCATCTCTCTGGAACCAGTTGATGGTGGAGTTGTCTTGATGGGTAATGACACCCAATGCAAGGTTAGTGAAATTGGAAGTGTGCAGATTAAAACTCATGGTAACGTTATCAGGACTCTTACCAATGTTCGGTATGTTCCTGATTTGAAACGCAATCTGATATCATTGGGCACCTTGGAATCTCTAGGGTGCAAGTACATAGCTGAAGGTGGAGTTTTGAAGGTTATAAAAGGCTATCTTGTTCTCATGAAAGCTTCTCGTTCTGGAAGCTTGTACGTGTTGCATGGCAGTACTATAACGGTTCAGTTGCGGTATCCTCATCGGTGTCTGATGCTGATCTCACTCAACTATGGCATATGCGTCTGGGCATATGAGTGAGAAAGGCATGCATATCCTGAGCAAGAAAGGTCTCCTCGGTTCAGGTACAGGTAAATTACAATTTTGTGAGCATTGTGTTTTTGGGAAACAAAAGAGGGTTAGTTTCTCTACTGCTACACACCATACTAAAGATGTATTGGAATATATACATTCTGATTTATGGGGACCGACTAAAGTTCAGTCTATGGGAGGCTGTAGATATTTTATGTCCATTATTGACGACTTTTCTCGTAAAGTCTGGGTCTATTTCCTGAAACATAAAAATAAGGCATTTTCTATTTTCAAAAAGTGGAAAATTCTCGTTGAGACTCAGACAGGAAAAAAGGTCAAGATGCTCAGGACAGACAATGGCTTGGAGTTCTGTGAGTCAGATTTCACTGAGTTCTGTGCAGCACAAGGAATTGCCAGGCACAAGACCTTGCCTGGAAAACCCCAGCAGAATGGTGTTGCCGAACGTATGAATAGGACTCTATTAGAGAGAGCTCGCTGTATGCTCTCTAATGCTGGGTGATAAGTGCATATTTGATCATATATTTATCCCATATTTAAATCTATATTTACCACTTAATATTAATATTATGTTCATAATGGATCATAATTGATGAAAATCATATATAATTGAACATAATATTAATATTAGGAACTTTGTGTCATAATTGTTGTTAATTAGATGATTTAATCCTAATCTTATTGTTAATTAGGCAAAGTGGCGTGAGGATGGAATTCTTTGAAGACAAAAAAATATGCAAAGTGGTAATAGTGTGATGAGCATGTGGACAAAAGGGAAGATGACAAAACAACTTGGTGGAAAGTAAAAAGTGGAAGACAAAAGGCATGAAATCATGGAAGGAAACATGGAGCATATTTGGGCCAAAAGCAAAAAGAGAAAGTGGAAGATTCTGCAGAATTTCTGGAGGAGGACAATAGGCGTCTGTCTGCGTCCTGAAACAGACGCCTATTGTCAATTTACACACTGCCCAGATTTCAGCACTTTCGCCGCGGCGAGAATTAGGCTCGCCGCGACGAGAAAATTGCCCAGGCACAATAATTCTGCAGTCTAAAATTCCAATTTTGCCCCTGTCTTTGCCCAACTATAAATACCCCTCATTTCTCCATTCTTCAACAATCCAATTTTCAGAATTAGCTTAGTCCCTTCCCCTCTTTGATCCTTTTCTTCTCCTTTCAAAATGTAGACCTCCAAGTGAGGATTGTTTAGTAGTGTAGGAGTAGATTAGGATTTATTTTGTAATAAGGAGAGGGATGATGCAAGATTAGGAGCTTCAACCGTTGGAACGAGGAGAAAGCGATGAGAATTTCTTTCCCTTCTTTCCTTAATTTATCTTGAATTAATCTTGTATCAAGATGCTTGTTCTAAATTTATTTATATTTGGATTTTGGATTATGTTCATGTCTAGATTGTTGTTTGTTCTTTATTTATTATGATTTGTTAGTTTAGCTTCTATGAGTTGTTGTGTGCAAGACTTGTTATTAAAAGTGTGTGATTAATGGATCCAATTGCATGCTTGTTTGTTGTTGTGTCACGGTGAGAATCGGGCATGGCTAGAACACTCTTGCCACACCTATTGATTTATACAATGCGAGAGCTTGATAAATTATAGGGGGATTTCTCGGCTAATCTTCTGTTCCTTCACTGGCGAGAGCGGGTTGGAATTTAGAAGTTAGCCAAAACGGTTCCTTCACGGGTGACAACGTGTTGGAATCTAGAGGTTAGTTTAGGCTACCTCCTCACAACTTGTAGGATTAACTTGGGTTTGGGCATGTTGATTTGCTTAGGATCTTTAAGACGAGCCTCACTTGTAGACTACGAGAGTAGATAACTTGCGGTTTGGCACACTCGGGTAGATCACGAGAGTGGCACCGGGGACTTTAGTGCATTTCCTCCATTCACAAGGGATAAAACTTCTTTTCTACATTTGTTTGACACATGATAGATATTGACCCGATCCATATCCTTACATATGTTGCATCTAATATATCTCTCTTCATTTGTTGTTTTTATTTTTGTTATTTAGTTTTGTTTGCTATAACCATGTTATGACCGAACTAGCTTCACAAGAATCAATCCGAGTTAGTGCTTGACCAACCATTCCCTGTGGATCGATAACCCCGGAATACTCCGGGTATTTGCGTGTACCTAAAAGCTACAACCAAATTGGCGCCGTTGCCGGGGAATGGTTTTGTGTTGACATTAACAAATATTGATTCTAGGAGACTAGTTCATTTTTATGTTTTTATTGTGTTTTGTTTTGTTTTGTATTTTGTTTTTGTTGTAGCATCTCTAAGGGAATATTTGCACTTGAGGAGAATGGAGAAATCAATCACAAAAAAATGGACTTCACCACATCACTCATAATTTTTGGATCAACATTGAGGAGTATGTTTTGATTTGAAGAGGCTTCT
Organism: Ipomoea triloba; assembly: GCF_003576645.1. Classification (NCBI taxonomy): domain Eukaryota; kingdom Viridiplantae; phylum Streptophyta; class Magnoliopsida; order Solanales; family Convolvulaceae; genus Ipomoea; species Ipomoea triloba. The sequence continues at coordinate 14,508,402 of NC_044923.1, read as the reverse complement.
TGATGACTCTTGGGGTTGAACAAGAAATTCATTAAGGGAGTTTTCTTTACCTTTCTCTTGCTCCTTATGTTAACTTGTGCTGTAATGTATTATCTTGTTTAATTGATCCAATTTCTCCTCCCCCTATTGTGCATTATTTTCTTTTACATCGAGGACGATGTAAATTTTTAAGTGTGGGGGAGTGAACATATATTGAAGTTTTGCTTGGATGACTCATGAGCTTATTTTGTGAATGAATTGCTATTATGCTAGAAGTTGTGATTATTCCCTCCTTGTTGGTTGGTGGTTTGTTTTGGACTTGTTACAATTTGACTTGTGATGGATGAATCAAGGTGAAACATATGATTGGGCTATTCTCTTGCCAATATCCTTGTTAACCATTAATCAATTGGATAAATTATTGATCTAGTGTGTTGTGCATTGCTAGTGAAAGTTTATGTGAGATACCGGTGTTGGTTTAATTGTTATACCTTGTCATAATACTCTCTTTGTGAAGTCTAATGATTGCATGCTTAGAAGTGATTTAGGCCATTTTCGTTAGCCCGAGCCTTTAAACCAACCCGTTATATATGTTATCCTTGTTGTCCCCGTTGAGCCTTTTGAATTTTTTGTTAAACCCCGTTGTATTTATTTTCTTTTGTTCTTAATTATCCTAATATTCCTCATATGCATTAAAAGGAAGATTAAGGTAATTGAGTCCTAACCTTGTCATTAAATCCTTAACCATAGCCAAAAAAAAAAAAAAAAAAAAAAANTTATGACCGAACTAGCTTCACAAGAATCAATCCGAGTTAGTGCTTGACCAACCATTCCCTGTGGATCGATAACCCCGGAATACTCCGGGTATTTGCGTGTACCTAAAAGCTACAACCAAATTGGCGCCGTTGCCGGGGAATGGTTTTGTGTTGACATTAACAAATATTGATTCTAGGAGACTAGTTCATTTTTATGTTTTTATTGTGTTTTGTTTTGTTTTGTATTTTGTTTTTGTTGTAGCATCTCTAAGGGAATATTTGCACTTGAGGAGAATGGAGAAATCAATCACAAAAAAATGGACTTCACCACATCACTCATAATTTTTGGATCAACATTGAGGAGTATGTTTTGATTTGAAGAGGCTTCTTGATGACTCTTGGGGTTGAACAAGAAATTCATTAAGGGAGTTTTCTTTACCTTTCTCTTGCTCCTTATGTTAACTTGTGCTGTAATGTATTATCTTGTTTAATTGATCCAATTTCTCCTCCCCCTATTGTGCATTATTTTCTTTTACATCGAGGACGATGTAAATTTTTAAGTGTGGGGGAGTGAACATATATTGAAGTTTTGCTTGGATGACTCATGAGCTTATTTTGTGAATGAATTGCTATTATGCTAGAAGTTGTGATTATTCCCTCCTTGTTGGTTGGTGGTTTGTTTTGGACTTGTTACAATTTGACTTGTGATGGATGAATCAAGGTGAAACATATGATTGGGCTATTCTCTTGCCAATATCCTTGTTAACCATTAATCAATTGGATAAATTATTGATCTAGTGTGTTGTGCATTGCTAGTGAAAGTTTATGTGAGATACCGGTGTTGGTTTAATTGTTATACCTTGTCATAATACTCTCTTTGTGAAGTCTAATGATTGCATGCTTAGAAGTGATTTAGGCCATTTTCGTTAGCCCGAGCCTTTAAACCAACCCGTTATATATGTTATCCTTGTTGTCCCCGTTGAGCCTTTTGAATTTTTTGTTAAACCCCGTTGTATTTATTTTCTTTTGTTCTTAATTATCCTAATATTCCTCATATGCATTAAAAGGAAGATTAAGGTAATTGAGTCCTAACCTTGTCATTAAATCCTTAACCATAGCCAAAAAAAAAAAAAAAAAAAAACATGTTTCCCTTCACCCTTGAGAGAATTTATCATTTATTCATAATTTTAGTTGAAGAGACTTAATATGGAGCATTAATTTCATTTGCAACATTTATTTTGTAAATATTTATGTTTAGGAGTCGTCTTGACAATTTAGAATAGCTTATTCTCCCGTGGGCTATTCAATAAACTAGAATGCTTATTCTCCCGTGAGCTATTCTTGTGATAATTGAAAAAAAAAATTCGAATATTTGGGCATGAAATCATGGAAGGAAACATGGAGCATATTTGGGCCAAAAGCAAAAAGACTCCCCCACACTTAAACCTTTGCTTGTCCTCAAGCAAACACAAAGAATAAATTGCAAATCATGGCATTGAAATTGTTCATCCTCCCTCCTTGCACAACCTATCAAACCACAAGTCTAACTATCCTCCCTCCTTGCACAACCTATCAAACCACAAGTCTAACTTGTTACCCTCCTTGCACAACCTATCAAACCACAAGTCTAACTTGTTACAACTCAACCACAACCTATCAAACCACAAGTCTAACTTGTTACAACTCAACATGTTTCAAGAGTCACCTTGGATCGGCACACAAGTTCCATTCTCAAGCCAATAACTGAGCACCTTTGACATTTAAGTGTTTGTAAATCTAGTGTGCACATGCTAAGTTGAGTTTATGCAAAAGTGGTGTGTGTCCTTCATACTCTTACTAATTCAATTCCAAGATTGCATGCAAAGATCAAATAGGACTTTTACAAGCTTATAACGGGGCTAGGGGGTTAAGGTTTAAACAAAGAAGGGGTAAGGAAATCAAAAAGAGAGAAAATTCACATTTATTCACAATTAGGATTTTAGAAGAGATAAAATTTTTAGGAGCATTTTACAAATGAGAACAATACAACATTATTACAAAGGGGATAAAGAGTAAAAATACAACATTTTTTTTTTCGAATTTTTTTTTTTCGAATTTTTTTTTTTCGAATTTTTTTTTTCAATTATCACAAGAATAGCTCACGAGAGAATAAGCATTCTAGTTTATTGAATAGCCCACGGGAGAATAAGCTATTCTAAATTGTCAAGATGACCCCTAAACATAAATATTTACAAAATAAATGTTGCAAATGAAATTAATGCTCCATATTAAGTCTCTTCAACTAAAATTATGAATAAATGATAAATTCTCTCAAGGGTGAAGGGAAACATGTTTTTTTTTTTTTTTTTTTTTTTTTTTTTTGGCTATGGTTAAGGGTTTAATGACAAGGTTAGGACTCAATTACCTTAATCTTCCTTTTAATGCATATGAGGAATATTAGGATAATTAAGAACAAAAGAAAATAAATACAACGGGGTTTAACAAAAAATTCAAAAGGCTCAACGGGGACAACAAGGATAACATATATAACGGGTAGGTTTAAAGGCTCGGGCTAACAAAAATGGCCTAAATCACTTCTAAGCATGCAATCATTAGACTTCACAAAGAGAGTATTATGACAAGGTATAACAATTAAACCAACACCGGTATCTCACATAAACTTTCACTAGCAATGCACAACACACTAGATCAATAATTTATCCAATTGATTAATGGTTAACAAGGATATTGGCAAGAGAATAGCTCAATCATATGTTTCACCTTAATTCATCCATCACAAGTCAAATTGTAACAAGTCCAAAACAAACCACCAACCAACAAGGAGGGAATAATCACAACTTCTAGCATAATAGCAATTCATTCACAAAATAAGCTCATGAGTCATCCAAGCAAAACTTCAATATATGTTCACTGGGTTATGGAAACGGCGTGATTTTTGGGCCGAGGCCGTTTCTACTACATCCTATTTGGTAAATAGGTCTCCACATTCATCCCTCGATTTCAAAATCCTAGAAGAAGTTTGGTCAGGTAATCCTGTTGACTACTCTATGTTAAGAGTTTTTGGATGTTCTGCATATGCTCATTCCAGTATGGGTAAATTAAACCCTAGAGCTGTCAAATGCATTTTCCTTGGTTATGCTTTTGAGTCAAAAGGGTATCGTCTATGGTCTCCTGATTCTCACAAGATCATTCTAAGTCGAGATATCACTTTTGATGAAAATGCACTACTTTCTTCTGGAAAAGATCGTGTTATTCCCAGTACAGGTGATACGCAGAGTACTGGTGAGAAGGTGGAGTTTGAGTTCAGGCCTATGAATAGTATTACTACCACTGATGGTAATACTAGCGATGATGCATCTACTAGTACTGTGCCTCTCGTCGAGCAACAACGAGAGTATTCTATCGCTCAAGATCGTCCTAGGAGGACAATTAAAAAACCTGCTAGGTATGCTACTAGTGATGATGAAACCCACTTGGTTGCTTACGCACTTTCGGTTGCATAGGAGTTTGATGGTGATCCATCCTGTTGTTCTAAGGCTGTTTTCTTGTGCCAACTCGTCCAAGTGGTTGGTTGCTAACCGAGCCTCTTCCTATTGCTAAGTTCAAAAAATGCTTGAATTTAGTCGGTTGTTCCAATTGTTAAATTTGATCCAAGGTGGAGATTGTTAGGACATAATAATGTATGGCTCAAATTAGTCCATGAAGACCACGTAACATGATGCGCACCACACTCCGTCCGCGTTGCATGGATCTTCATTTCTTACATGTTCTCCAACATTCTCTCTTGTCCTTACATTGCCACATTCCTCTACTCGTTAGCTTAGTATAAATAGAACATTTGTATTCTCATTTCAATGTACTCTCATTCAATTAACAATTGCAATTCATTCTCTAGATTTATAATTCTCACGTGTATTCATTATACATATATTATATTCACTCTTTTAATTCAATTCCTTTTGAGTGCTAATATATTATATTCCCTTTATTCCTATTTATTTAGTCATTTGATATTTATCCCTATTATTTAACTTCTATAATTCTCAATTTTCGATTATTCGCTTCCGCATTATTCCGCTATATTCCTAGCAATTTCTAAGTGAATATTTTGTGTTTGTGCAAAAAAGAAGTGTATTTCAGGTATTTACGGCTTAATCATTGGAAACCAGGACCTATGCATGAGGAAGCATAAAATGAAGACGAATCGGGATGAATTCAAGGCAAACATGGGTCAAGAATGAAGGGTCAAAATCATAGCAAGTTCAACGGAAAATTGGAGCAAAGGAGAAGCCAGAAAACACCATCGGGAGGGTGTCACGCTGGAGGTCACGGTGTGACCTGCAGCGTGACACCGTGGTTATCTTTCAGATGGTGTGTGTCACGCTGCAGGTCACGCCGTGACCCACAGCGTGACCAACCACCATCTGAAAGTGGCCTGTGTAGTCACGATGAAGGTCATGTCGTGTCCTCCATCGTGACCTGCAGGCCACTTTGCGGATTCAAGGCATCACGCTGCAGGTCACGCCGTGACGTGCAGCGTGACGGCCTGGAACCCGCAAGGCTTAAAGTCTGGTCACGATGAAGGTCATGTCTTGACCTCCATCGTGACCAGGCATCCTGGAGGAAGTTTTTTTGGCACAATTTCATTAGTATAAATAGGGTTAGGCTTTATTTTGAACTTAGTTTTCAATTTTTCTAATTCTTCTTTTAGTTTCCCTCCCCGCAAACACTTTAGATCATTTTATCCATGCAATTCCATTACTTTTGGAGAAGATTTAGAGAAGAATTATCCTTTGTAATCATCAATTTTACTACAATATCATATTCAAATATTACATATTCATTCAAGTAAGAATTTCAACTTTTTCTTTTTTCATTTCTTAAATTTCTTTTGCATTTAACTTCATTGCCTATTATTCCAATTGTTTTAGTTTATAATTTCATTATGAGTTGTTAGAATACTGCAAGGATTTAAATTGAATTGCCTTGTATGAATGCTTGCATGAATTAAAATGCTTATTCTAGGTTTTTCATTGCCTTTAGAATGAATGTAATTGTGAAATTAGGAAATTATTTGATTCTTGTTTGATTATGGCCAAATTATGCAAGAAATGTATGGAATTGGTGTTTCTCCTATGAGAATAGGGATCCACCATAGCCATCCCTTTCACAATTCTAACTTGCCCTTGAGAAAGGGAAGTTGGAAGGGATTATGCACACAATGTGTTTGATTAAATATCTCACCTAGTCTAATTGCTATGAGAATGAGATTAGAACTTTGGTGATAGCCAATGTCCACGAGAGTGGCATTGGCATTGACTTAATTCCCTCACTTCATTGTTTAGCGTTGTTAAGCCTAGAACCTTAGAACATTATAGAAGCATTTGTACATTGTTATTTGATTTAAATCACCCTCTTTATCATTGTTTATTTCTCAATTCAATTACTTGTTTTTATCATTATCTCATGCACTCAAATATACACTTGATGATGTTGTGCTTAACCCCTTGCTACTCAAATCCTTCCTAGTCATTCATAGAGGACGACAATCACTAAATTCAACCACTAAAATTACAACTTTCAGATTCACATATATTCTTGTAAGGTGGATGCTTACTGCATTCATACCTATGTTGAGTGCTAAAATGCACTTATTTCCATTGGTTATTTCATATCAATTTATTTCTATTAGTTATTTTATTATTTTATAAGTATAGATTTAGTACATTTGTCATTTAGATTGGGCGAATTTGAGCACTTATTAGTTCACTACCACGCATGATTTAATTTTATTTTTTTTATTAACTTGATCTTTCATTTTTTTTTTGCATACAATTATTTAACTAATTAATTCACATGTGTTCTATGTATGCTTGTTATGCATTATGTTTAAGTTAGTGCAAACATTATATGCGGGCGCTAATGGTATACTGAAAATTTAAAAAATATAAATATTTATTCTTTTTCTCTCAGCTCAATCTCAATACCTTTTGTATAGGAGAGCCACTACATGCCACTTGAGCACAAGGTTAATGACATAAATATTTCTTCTTTAAAACACAACGAAATGTTTCAATAAGTTTTCAAAGAATTACGTGTTATTAATTGTATCAACAAAATTATACACACCAATGACCAAACACAAACACATAGCTTTCAAAGGAAGGGGCTTCTAAATTTGGAAAAAAAATCAAAATTGAGTACTATAAACATAAAATGAAAATGACAAAATATTGAATGAACAGTGGAATTTTTATTAGGTATCTGATAGTCCAATGCAAGTCTAGACATGGCTTGTGTTGTAACCTTGGCCTCTCGTGATTCTTCCTAATATCCATTTCTCCCTCTGCATAACCAAATTAAATATTTCAAATTTTTATTTAATTTTAAAAAAATTACAATTTTGGTCCTTCAGTTACAGCCGTTGTACAGACTTAACCCATAAGTTATACACATGACGATTTTAACCCTAAGTTATGCATGGAGTAGCGATATTAATTCTTTGTCAGACCAAATCAGCCACTTTATTAAGTAACAGATTGGTGGTATAAATAGTCTCCGAGGGACTTAGGAAAAGATGGTCGGGCATATAACTTAGGGATTAAGTTTATATCACTGGTATAACTAAAAGAAAAAATACAATTTATAAAAATTAGAAAAGTGGAGATTTTTTCATATTTTTTACTAGAACTATTAAAAATTAAAAAAAAAATAGAAGTTTGTTCATTCCTACCACACTGAATGTTCACTCATCCATGGAAATAGAGCATATGATATATAAATTCTGATCTCTATGTTGCCATGGATTATTGTACCTCTTGATCATCTGTAGCAATAAATTCCCATGGTAGCCTATACTCTTGCATTCTCCAATGAGTTTCCTTCGCCATTGCCATAGAAATAGAACAATTAAAATAAGCAAAACAAATTTTAAATCCAAAAACATTTCCATCTGAATTATAAATTGGAACCTCCTCTCCAATGGATCTCCAAAACCCTCTTTGAATCTCATTTCCAACCATCCTATCTTTTACTATCTTCCCATAAAAATAGTCGTCTTGGTGGATGAAGAAGTACCATTCCCTTTCGCTTTTACCATCCAAATTTTCTACTGTCAAGAAATTTACAAAATAATTAGGCTAGGTTTGTGGAAAATATTTGAGGGAAAATAGATCTAATTGAAATTCAATGAAAAGAAATTATCAAGAAAATTGATTTCTATTATATAGGTGGTGAAAAAGTTTGAAAATATTATTTAGTTAGGGTTGGAATAGTAAAGAATCCATATAATAATAATAAAAGTAATAAGGGTAAAATTTTTACAACATGATATACTTTCTTCCAAGGTCCATGAAAAATAAAATATCTATTTCCTTGGAAAACTTTTCTCACAAAACTAGGGGAAACATTTTCTAAAAAAGTTTCCTATGACCAAAGAGGGAAAAATTTCATTTTTCTCAAATTTAAGAATTTTTTTTTCCAATTCCTTAGAAATGTTTTCAATCCAACCAAATAGGCTTATATATATATATATATGCAGCTAGCTAGGAAATGTTTGTTTATCAAATGACTTCATATCTGGACTTCAGAAATTTTTTCCATCCAACCAGACATGCTCTTAGTTTTACATATATATATATATATAACCAGCTAGCCAGGAGAGGTTCGTATATCAAATGACTTCATATCCGTGCAAACCTGCAGACTAACTGAAGGAATGGAATGCACTATAGTTGCAAGCAACTCTTTCATTCACACGGAATGACTATATATATATATATATATATATATATATATATATATGTATGGATAGAAAAGTTACCTAGAGTCTTGGGAGACTTGCTATAAAGTTCATCAGCATGAATATCAGGAATTACGTTAGCTGGAATTCGTCTGAAGAACACCTTCTTAATAAGATAATGCTTTAGCAACTCCTCGTCTGTTGGCAAAAACCTATACCCTACTGGCAAACTCATTGCAGTAAGGAGAGGTTGGTTTGCCATAGAAATCCAATTCACAATCGTAGCCATAAATCCATAATGTATACGTAGTAAAATATATATGTGAGAAGAACCAGAATAAAATATATATGTGAGAAGAATCAGAATAAAATATATATATGCGAGAATAAGAATATAAAATATATATGTGAGAATTGAAGAAGAAGGATAAAGTATATATATATATATATATATATATATATATATATGTTTTCCAATGTGCAGATCTAGTTATGGTAACTAACCCATCTAATTCATAGTGAAAGAAATGGAGAAATGATTGATGAGAATTCTAGTACCAGTAGAATTTGAACAAAGCAGAATCATTTTATTGGATTATATGTATTATATATGCGTGTACGGAATGTTAGATCTAATGATTTTTATTTTGTTTTGGTGTCTAATATATATATATATATATATCTTTGCAATAACTTGAATTGTAGCCACTATTTCCTTAACCTCTATGAATAAGGAATGAGAGCATTGACTTGACTAAGCTAGGATAGGTATATATATTAATTAGAATAAATTAAAATTGGCAAATAAAACAGATATAAGATATAAAACAGACATGGCTAACAAGTAACAACATCTGCCCTTTGAGCAAAGATATAAGATATAAACGTCTCTAACCTTTAATATATATAATGGAAAAATTGTAATTTATGCTCCTCCATAATATGTAAATTATCAATGTCACTCCCAAATTATTAGTAGTGTAAATGTTGCTCCTCAATTTTCAAAACAGTACTATTTTATAAATTGAGAGGCAACATTTACCCTACGAGAGGGCAATATATATATATACCGTTTTGAAAATTAATGGACAATATTTACAACACTAATAATTTAGATGTAACATTGATAATTGGCATATTAGGGAGAGGTATAAATTAGAAATTTTCCTATATTTAATTTATAAGGAAATAATGAGACTACGGTACGGTTATACAGATGTGACCCATTGCATGCACTTAAATTCTATTAAACTCTATAATTCAGCCACGAGACTACTCACCATCTTATCTTATAGGCGTAACCCTTAATGCATCATCTAGAAATGAACCCCCAACGATATGATGGTTAATATAATAAACAAGTTGATCTCTGGCATTACTGTGAGATGTTTCTATCACCTATTTTGGCGAACCTTGGACATAGCATGGATGCATGGCACCACCACTAAGAAACTCGTTTTAAACTCCTCGATCACAAGATAGAGTCACAGCCGCCTATCAGAGTTTATTCGCAGACGTCAAAACAGGCACAAGTCAGCCCGCTTAGCCCATGGGTACACCCAAGTTACGCAGGTTGGCCCGTGTAACTTGCGGGTCAACCCACAAGCGCTTAGCCAGCTCCCGCATGCTCGTCGCCAAAACCTCAACAGTCGTTGTTGCAGTTCGCAAGTCTCCACTCTCCGATGTCCGAACTACGAAGCCGTCGCCTCTCACTGACTCGCCGCATGGCCTGCAAAATCACCGTTTGTGGACTGCTCTCTTCGTGATTCCATCCGTCCGCCCCTAACTCCCTACAGAAATCTCGCCACAGGTCACAACTCCAAAGTCCGAAGCGGAGAAAATGGCTTCCCAATGTTTCTGTTTCTATAATTGTGTTTGAGTTAAGTTTATCTTTGGTCTTAGATTTTTAGATGATAGGTCACTTTTAATTATTTTTTTAATCAAATATTAATATTTAGTCATAGTATTATTGTGATAATTTTTTGTCATCTTTCAACAAAACAATTTTAATATTATCAAAAGAAAGTCATTTCGATCTTCAATTACGAATTTTTTCAAAAAATAAACATAAAATTATTGTGAGGTCAACTCACTTTATATAAAAATGATCCAAATGCATTTGTATTCGATATTTCAACGATTTTGTTCACAAAGGAACAAAAATTGTCAAGCTACAATAATACTAAGTCTAAATGTGGATGTTTTGATAAAAATAATTAAAAGTTGATTATCATCTATAAATCTAAGACAAAAAATAGAATTAACCCATTGTCGCTAAATAGAATTGTGTTATGATTTGGTTGAACATGTAAACTAGAAAAGTGTGAATTGTTAAAATAATAATAATAATAATAATAATAATAATTATTATTATTATTATTATTATTTAAAAATTAAAATAGTCTGTAGGCCCACTAACTCAAGTAAAATGGGTTAGGATCACCTAAATCCTAGCCCACAGACCAACCTGCAAAAGCCTACAAACATTAGGCCTGCGATGGAGCAAGTCAATTGTTATGCCGTGGACCCAGGTCCACCTTCCAAAACATCACCGTTTTGTGAGCTGAGGATAACGGTGTCATTAGTTGCACCGTTTTCCTCAACCAATCAAAAAGAAATTTTGAAAAAATAAGGCGTATTATACTATCAGTTTCGCGCATTATCTTCCTTAGCACGTCTCTCTCCATATTCGCTATTCCCCTGCGATTCATCTGCCATTTCCACCATTTCCTCACCTTCATCCATCATTCTCGCCGTCCTTGACAGCATTGTTCATCGCCATTTTGCAAGCATAGTCCACTGTAGTCTTCATCGCAATTTTGCAAGCATTCTAAAACAGGTATTACTTATTTCACATTCTTATATTAGGGTTTGTAGATAAAACAAAAATTCTGGTTTTAGTAAATATTTTGTGATTCTAACTAGTATAAAGAGTTTATTTAAAATAGGGTTTATGTTCTATGTAAAATACAGTGTTAATGGTTCAAAAATTGAGTTATATTTTTGTGAACTAGAGTTCTGTATTTGTGAATGTAGAGCTATGTTGTTGTGAACCTAGAGCTATGTGTTTGTGAACCTAGATCTCTGTATCTGTGAATGTATAGTTCTGTTATTGTGAACATGGAGTTATATATTTGTGAACATATATAGAGTTCTGTATCTGTGAATGTAGAGCTATGTTCTCGTGAACATGGAGTTCTATTTTTTTGTGAACATATAGTTCTATGTTTGTGAACATATAGAGCTATGTTGTTGTGAACCTAGAGCTATGTGTTTGTGAACCTAGATCTCTGTATCTGTGAATGTATATGTAACACCCCAATTTTCAACTTTTACATTAATTACAAATCAATATTCATATGCTGCGGAAGCTTACATCTTATCAGCAGAAAACTGGGTGCTACCGCCACACCTAGAGTGAATTCTATCACCTCTTTGACAAACTCCACTCTAAGTGCACAGGCTAAACTTACAACATTAACAACAATCCTTGTCTACATCAAAGAGTAGACCCCAACCTGCACTTCCATCCTATTTAGAGCTCATCGGCTACAGGGCTCCACACTAATCTGCAACTGATAAGAACACATTGAAGTGTAGTTAGCGCGACGGCTAAGTAAGGAAATCCATTTGTCACTTAAAAGTAGACAAAGGTTTGAAAACATTTAGTGAAACAACATCCACTCGTCTCGTAACACAAAATCATTTCTTTCTCAAAGACGTTACAAAATAACTCTTTCTCGTCTTTAAAACTTCCTTAGTTTCATATAGTAAGAGTGAGGCCTACAACCTCGGGCCATGGCACTCCAGCCCTCCCGTAGGTTCCTCCCTTATCCCAACCCCGGGCTGTGGCACTCAAGCCTTCCCGTGGGCACCTCTCCTTATTCCAACATGACGACATAACGGCGAATAGTCTTCGCTCTAACAATATAACGACCACTGGGCAAGGGCACTTAAAGCCACCCGTGGGTCAATCAAGGTCCTCCTCACTTACTTTAGAAACTACGGTTTTGAAAACGTTATCCTTCCTTCAGTTTTCTTACAACAAATCATCTCATTTGGACATATTTCACAAATGAGTCCAATACTTGAAATCGGCTACTTCATTAGCCTCTGAAGGATTTTCAAACATCATTTTCTCAAACAATAAGGTTTTGACAACCTTTATACCAAAATAACATACGTCTTTCAACGTAAGTTTTCATAAACATTTTTGGATACACTTCATATGTCCATCTCACACTTTAAAACAACCAGCATCCTCAACTATCGTCCTCAACAACTTCCACCATGATCAACACCATTAGATCATAACTTGAGGATATCGTACATCCAAACATATATAAATTCTAATAGGTAAGGTCATTGCCTAACCAAACCCAAAAATCATGAGATTATCATTTAATCTCCATCATTAATCCACGTCCTTAGCATCACCTAATCACCATTAACTCACTAACTACCTCACAATTATCATTAACACATCCATAATCATACTAAGCATAATTCAGAAAATTTCAGCTTGGCGCAGTCCGAAAGATTGAGCCGGTAAAAATAGTTCCCGAACTCTTTTTCACTTGAAATTTTTATGGTAGAACCCCAACTCATAGTACTTGATGTCCATAAAAAGTTTTGGTCATTTTGGTTCGCGAATAAACACAGAAAATTCCATTTTTGCCCTTGGCAGTGTGCTGTCCGGAATTTTTCTCTCTCTGGACCAGTTTTGGAGAAAAATTCGAAAACCATACTTATACTACTCCGATCATTATGAAATTTTATAGGCAGGTTCTACACTTATTGAACTACATATCTGAAGAAAATCGAATCAAAATACCTTACCAAATTTTCCCAATAAATCTCGGAAGTTACTGCCAGAAATCTATCTTGATTTTTCAATATTTTCATAAGTAAGCCTATATGGACATAAATATAACATATACATGCATATCCAAGCTATGAACATGTATACAAAAATATTTCCAAAGCTCAAAAAACACCATATTTCAACCAAATAATCAATTATCTAATTTCAAGTGACTAAACCAACTTAAGGGAATTCCTTACCTCCACCGGGTTACTAGTCCTCGTAGAAGACTTTTGGAGTTGATTTCTCCAAATTTCACCTTAAAATCCTAAGATCACAATCAACACCATAACAAGAGATTTCAAGAAATTAATCTCAAATCCATGCTCTAGGAAGGAAAATAGAACTATTTACCGAATAAAAACGAAGATTTACCGAATAAAATTGAGAGATGTGAAGGAATTTGCCATGGAAATTGAAGCTTTGTGAAGAAGATGGAAATGGAATCATCTCTCTCTCTCCTCTCGAAATGGGAATGAAGAATTGAAGAAATGGGAAATTGCTTTTATATTGATCCCAATCTTATGTGATAAGTTTGGAAAAAAAATAATAAAATAATAAAATATCTTCCAACTTATCAGTTGGGGTCCAAACAGATAAGGTTTCGGTGGAAAATAATCCAGATAGAATAATTTCCGAAACTAAAAATTTATTCCAGACTAACCCTCAAAATTGGGCTAGGTTCGGTACACCGCGAAATTTAGCGATGTACGATCAAAATAAATTTTCGCTGCTATGAGCTGATTTAATTAAATAGGAAATTCAAGAATAATAGTATGATGTCTAAAAATCCATTTCCTAGGACAAACGGGTCCGAACACTAGTTCCTAAAAATTTTACGGTTCGTGACCGGGACGTACGATCGCAGCTTAATAACAACTATACTCACTTATAAAAATTCTTTTGAAATATCTGAAGATCATAACTTATGAATGTCAACGCCTTAGGATAATGTTAATAAAATACGGGGTATTACAGTATAGTTCTGTTATTGTGAACATGGAGTTATATATTTGTGAACATATATAGAGTTCTGTATCTGTGAATGTAGAGCTATGTTCTCGTGAACATGGAGTTCTATTTTTTTGTGAACATATAGTTCTATGTTTGTGAACATAGAGTTCCGTATTTGTGAACATAGAGTTCTGTATTTGTGAACATAGAGTTCTATAACTGTGAACATATAGTTCTATTGTTGTGAACCTAGAGCTCTGTGTTTGTGAACCTATATCTCTATATCTGTGAATGTATAGCTCTATTATTGTGAACATGGAGTTATATTTTTGTGAACATAGAGTTCTGTATTTGTGAATGTAGAGCTATGTTGTTGTGTACCTAGAGCTCTGTGTTTGTGAACCTAGATCTCTGTATCTGTGAATGCATATCTCTATTATTGTAAACATATAGTTCTATGTTTGTGAACCTATAGCTCTGTATGTTTTAACATAGAGTTCTGTATTTGTGAACATAGAGTTCTAATGGAAATGTTATTCTTTTCATAGAGCATGACTGCATTTATTCAGCATTCCCCATCCCCCCTATACTAACAGATTATATTTCCATCAATTATAAAATTTTTGTTATCCTTGTTATACTTGAGGTTGCATTCTATTTCTAAATCTTCATTGGCAGAAATTGAGAGTTCAGATCCTACTATTCGAGAAATTGCACGTGTTTTGATAAGCAAGTGAAGAAAACAATGGCTATCCTTAGCTGTCGGGCTGCTGAGTCATCGACACCAGAGCCGCCACAATTGATAGCAACTGAAACTGAAATGAGAACAAAAAAATAAGAAATGACAGGGCAGCTGCTACTCCAAACACAAATGGGAAAAGGAACGCACATGAAGAAGAAGGAGGACGCCAGGATGAAAGGAAAGGAAAAAGGAAAGCTGTAAGAAGGAACCCACGGATTGAGGAACATGAAGAACATGAAGCAGAGAAAGATAGTGAAGCACATGGTGGGAGAGGAAAAAAAACCTGGAATACAAGGATGAGCCCTAAACTCATGTTTGAGTTTGCCCAGTGCTTATCTGAAGAGTAGAAGCAGGCTATGAAAGAAATTGGTTTTGAAGGGATATTACACATCAAAATAACCAACAGTGAAGGACCTTTGATGAAGTACTTAATTGAAAACTTTGATGTGTATCGGTGTGTTGTTAGGTTGGGAGAACATGAACTCCTCTTCATTGAGGAGGATGATGTTGAGCGTACGCTGGGGATCCCCCAAGGCAAAAAGAGGTTGAGGAGGCCACTAAATATGAAGACAGGCGTGAAGATAGTGTTGCCAACGAGTACACCAACCTCTTAAACATATGGAGACAGCGATGGTAGACTCAGGTTGCATCCCCAATCACAACCGTAATGCCTGACAAGATTGTCAAGAGAAGAGACCATGGTGATATGTTCAAACGGGACTTTGTACTGTTTGTAGTCTCGGCCATGCTCCGTGGCCACCAAAACAAATGCTGCAACTTCAGGATTTTAAAATCATTGATCCACGTTGGTGAAATCAAGGAGTACAATTGGTGTGCCTACACGTACAAGTCTTTGATTGACTCCATTCATTCATTCCAAAAGAACCCAGCCCAATTCTTTACTGGACTAATCACATTCCTCCTAGTAAGTTGACTTAATTTTGAATATTTAATATTATTTTTATAAATACTGGCTTATTTATTTCTGAACATAAGGTACTGTGCTTTGTGAGCATAGGGTACTGTGTTTGTGAACATAGAGTACTACATTTTTTAACATAGACATCTCTGTTTGTGAAATATTCAGTTCTATTTTTGTGAATACTGGTTTATACATTTGTGAACATAGGGTGCTGAGTTTGTGAACATAGAGTACTATATCGGTGAACAAGGAGTTCTGTGTTTGTGAATCTTCAGTTCTAAATTTTTTTCCCTAGTTTTTGCAGTTAGTGTACTTTGACCGAGTGCAGTTTAAAGGTATGAGGGTTAACAAAACATACCCAACAATCATTGGTTGGACTGCAGACCTTGCAAAGAAGAGGCTTAGAGAAGAAAAAAGTCAGGGGGATTTGGAAAGGAAAGTTATCCCTAGAATAGAGAAACATGTTGCTGTTGCCACCTCTCACCAGAATGCCAACACATCTGCTGCTGCTGAGCCAACAGTGATTGTGCCACCGTCGAGTGGCACAAGTACTACAAACGCGGTGTGGTGGATGGGGAGGTCATGGCCGACATTGGAAAGCAAGGGGCACTCATCGATGTGATGAAGAAAACTTTCTTATGAATATCCAACATGAATGTGGCCGGCACAATTGAAGCCCCTTCAACCCCAACACCTTTACAGTTGGATGACATTTTTTATGGTAGGGAAACCTTCATAGCAGCAGTGGATGCCCATGTCGAAGCATTTGAAAAGACAAGAAAGCAAATGGCTCCTAATGGTTCTTCATTTAATTTGGGGTTGATTCCAACCCCACTACCACCATAGCAACAAGATGCTCCTTCATTTGACTTGGGGTTGACTCCAACACCACCCCTACCACAACAACAAGAGCAGCAGCTGGATGCAGGGGTTGATGCAAGGCAATCAGGGATTAATGCCCTAGTTGATAGAATTGCAATGGATGCTGGTGTTTCAAGTTCCCAACTGCCTAAAAGGCACCAGATGATGATGTTTCAACCTCTAAACCCAACGAACAAACTCTTGCTGTGATTAGGGTGCCTTTTGCAAGAGTTGCCTCTCCTGCTGCTAATGATAATGAATTTGATAGGTAAGACCCTAAGTTTACTTAGCAATGTTTAGGACTTAAGCTGCAAACTGTGAACTTAATACTATGATATTGTGAATCTGGAAAATGTTAGTTTTGAGTACAGGACAACTTAATCTATTACATATATCTCAGGCAAGGTCATCTCTAACTTTTGTAGTATATAAAATTTTTAAATTGTGAAAGTGGCTGCATATTTGTGAACAAAACAAAGATAGACACCTAAACCCTAAACCCCTAAAATCTAAATAGTGAATATAGATATAACAGATTGTGAACATACAGTTAATAAATTGTGAACATATGGATCTAAAATTGTGAACAAAACATGGGGACACCTAAAACTAACACCTTTACACTAAACCTCCAAAATTTGAAATTGTGAACATACATTTCACAAATTATGAACATGAGGCTATAGAATTGTGAGCAAAACACAGAGGGACACCTAAAACTAACCCCTACACACATACTAAAGCTCTAAAATTTGAAATTGTGAACATAGAGTTCAAAGATTGTGAATATGGTGTTTTGTACTGTTGACTTTTAAAACTGTGAATATGAATATGGAAAACTGTGAATGTAGAGGTCACAAGTTGTGAACATACGGCTCTATAATTGTGAACATAGAGTTCAAAACACTAAACTTCTTAAATCTAAGGTTCTGGTTTGTAGACTAAATGCTTCTATTTTGTGTGAACATAGTGCATTGGTGGAGAGTGAATCTGATGTGGAGGATGTGATTGTCCGAAGGAGGCCACAACGGAAATTCAGGAACAACCCCATTATACTTACGGTTTCCTTATTGGAATGAACATGGGACTCACATCCATAATGCCACTGTTAGAGATTGGCTAATATCAAACTATGTATTTGTATTTGTAGAAGTGTCTACTGAACATCCAAAAGAGTATGGTGCATCTAAATATTTATTATAGTTTTTAATTAATTACTTATTTAACGTGTATTAAGTAAATTTTCTATTTTTATTTTTATTTTTCGCATTTTGTAGTGAGCTGCTTTTCATCTTCAATGACTACTTCATTACTAGAGATCACTTCACCACACTCAACAGTGGTGAAGTGGAAAGTGTATTCTTAGATGTATGGTCATTGAGGCTCTCAATGCTTGATTCAAGACGTGCACTTGGGCAACCAAAGCGGTTTTTTTCAGCACGTCACCATATGTAAGTGTTTTTTAATTTGCAAACAAGTATATTTTTTTAAATATAAAGTATAAAAACTGTGAATGTAGGGATCTAGAGTATAAAAATTGTGAATGTAACAGAGTACATAATTTGTGAACGTAGAGGTTAGAAATTGTGAACATAGAGTTTATAAATTGTGAACATAGGTTTTAGAACAGTGAATAGAGTTTATAAATTATGAGCAGATAGTTTAGAAATTGTGAACATTGAGTTTATAAATTGTGAACAAAGAGTATACAAATTGTGAACATAGAGTTTAGAAATTGTGAACATGAATTTTTTAAATAAATTGTTTATACGTAGTTCTGACTTAAAAGTATTCAAATTGAGAATGTTTTTTTTTATCTTAGCTACAACTAGACCCCACAGATGAATGGATGAAGCGTCTCCCAATAGATACAAAAAAAAAAAAAACAAAACAAAACTTCTATCAACGCATGACATATGAGATAGCAAGACTACAAAATCTTGACATAATTGATGCAGACCTAGTCAGTTTATGAACCACACTCAATTTTTTAATCACATTCAATACATTAATGACACTGTTTTTTTTCTTTTTTGAAATTAGATATTTTTCCCCGTGCTTCAACACGCACACTATTTTATAATTTGCATCAATATTAAAGCATCGAAAATTCAAATCATAGACAACAAAGTCTTACCGGTTGATGTTACAAAGGAGGACAAGTATGGAGAGTGCACGGAATTATAACACTTTGGTAATTTCAACTCTAGTAGCAAGCATAAAGCAAATAACCAACTTAGAGTTCGCAGCGGAATATTAGTACGTAAAGTGCTATAAATAAATTGGTCTTATATGAAGAGATATATCGCATGCACACAAAAGAGATAGCAAGCCCAGATGATGAATTCTAGATAAATAAAGAATGAATAGTAAATGGGTTTGTATGAATCAAGAGGAATCCCTTACTAAAAAGATGAATAGTAAGGAATAGTGAGTGAATAGTGAATAAGCTCTAGGAAATTGAAATTCTCAGTACATGCACTTGTGATATGAAGACTTATAATAAAATATGCAATGGAAATATTTTGCATGCACACGTAAGACTTGCAAGACCCTGATGAATAAATCAGTAGATGGGTTAGTACGAAATATGCATGCAAGAATAAATATATATGATGCAAGTAAAGTAAAGAGACAGAGAGATTTATAGTGGTTCAGAGGTGGTGTAATCCTCCTACTCCACTCTCCTCCTTTCACTCCAAGGAGGGTTTTTACTATCTTCAATCACCCAGATACAATAGTGAACAGTGCCAACCCAGCACTTCCGAGTGTCACGCACAAAGCTACACTCAATCCCGAGCGCCTCACACAAAGCTACGCTCCCGAGCGTCTCACACCTAGCTACGCTCCTACTCCAACCAAGTGTTTTGCACCCAGCTACACTTAGTCTTCCGAGTGTCTCGCACAAAGCTACACTCCTCCGAGTATGTCACACAAAGCTATACTCTTAAGTGCTTCGCACAAAGCTATGCTCCCGAGTGCTTCGCACAAAGCTATGCTCCCGAGCGTCTCGCACAAAGCTATGCTCCTCCAACGAGTGTCTTGCACAAAGCTACACTCAATTCCCGAGTATGTCGCACAAAGCTATACTCCCGAGCGCCTCGCATAAAGCTATGCTCAACTAGGATTTCACAAGCCTCACTCGCTACTCTCCCTTTCTCTACACAAAGTAGATATGGATTTTACAAGAATATTTTTCTTCTCTCTCAGGCTTGAATTTTTCTAATCAGCTCAATACTTGCACTCACTCAATTTTTCTCTTTGAAATGATAGCTCAGATTCGTAGTAAGGTGAGTGAGGTGGAGAGGTGCTTGTCTTCAAGTCTGTATGGGTATTTATAGCTTGAAGAAGCTATCTACCCGTTGTGGATCTATCAATCCTGATCGTCCTTTTTGAATTTTGAAATAATTTGCCAACTTGATCTACAACTCTTCATGGCCTTTGTTAAAATAAAATTTCAACCTAGTAATTTTTTCTAGTGGGTTCAAAAGGTTTTAACACTGGCCCTTGGTATTCATGCTGAGTGTTGGTCCCAAGGGGATGGGGTACAAGTCTAGAGGGGGGGGGTGAATAGACTTGTATAAGATTTTGCAAATCTTTTCAACCTCTCGTGTGTATTGAACTTAGGATGTTTAGGTTCGATACCTCACGAGGAGAAGACAAAGTTTTATGCGCAGCGGAAATATTATCCCCTTTTAATTAGCACGAGTTTGGGTTAGTTCGAGAGGTGTGTTTATATGCAGTGCAATCGAGAGGTTAGCGAGAGATAAAAGCAGAAAGTAAATGCAAGAGAGATTTTTAAGTGGTTCGGCCAACCCGCCTACGTCCACTCTTCTTCCAGAAACTCCTTGGAAGGATTGCACTAAAAACTTCCCTTTTTAGTACAATATCGGGCGTTTGAGTTTTGATCCCGAAGCCCGCCTCAAGCCTCAGGTTTTTCGCCCCGCTTCTTGTTACTCCGCCTATCGAGCACTTGAGCTTTGATCACCAAGCCCGCCTCAAGCCTCAGGATCTTCACAAGACAGCTCCCAGGTTATTCCGCCTCTCCTAAGGTTTTTCTCCCCGCTTCCAGTTACTCCACCTCTCGAGCACTTGAGCTTTGATCACCAAGCCCGCCTCAAGCCTCAGGATCTTCACAAGACAGCTCCCAGGTTATTCCGCCTCTCCTAAGGTTTTTCTCCCCGCTTCCAGTTACTCCCCCTCTCGAGCCCTTGAGCTTTGATCACCAAGCCCGCCTCTAGCCTCAGGATCTTCACTAGACAGCTGCCAGGTTACTCCGCCTCTCTTGCTTAATCCAAAGCAAGGACTTTTGGTTGTCACAGTTGAATGTAACAAATTCCAATCTGACCAAAAGCTATCGTTGAATCAACTTCGATGTAGAGCAGCTTCGGTCACCTTCTAGATATATTGCAGTTTAAGCTATGTAACTCTCTTAAACACTAAGATGTGTTTTTCTCGCTGTATTGAATATCAGGATGATATTCCAAGTTGAATGCTTGCACTTGAACGTTTGAAATAGACACCTCTTTTTAGTTCTGAATGAACCAAAAAACCCCTTTTTAATCACTGTGTCTTCACGTCCTTATATAGAGAGTTTGAGGAATAATTCCGTTGGAGGGAAAATTATTCCGTTTGAAATTTGTCTCCCATGCTG
>NC_044923.1:14486394-14486771 GCF_003576645.1 Ipomoea triloba | reverse complement strand
CTTCTGTGTCTTTACGTCCTTATATATGAGAGTAGAGGAATAATTCCGTTGGAGGGAAAATTATTCCGTTTGAAATTTGTCTCCCATGCTGATCATGGGTCTTGCATATTTTCAGCATATTTCATGGAGTGGTGATCTTATAACTTGAACCTCTTGTCTTGTAGTGAATATTCTATAGTTCAACTTTTCTTGAGTCCATGCTCCACTTTCGTCTTTTGGTAAAAGTTACTCTTTTTATATTCCCATTATTCCTTGTTTGTAGGGAATCAGACCACTTCAGCATTGGTGCACCTTTTGACCGTTTGTGGTGGAAATCTGACGTGTCATCCATTTCCGCCCATTTTGAAATCTTCACGTTCGGCACCTCTTCATTATTC
>NC_044923.1:14479863-14485719 GCF_003576645.1 Ipomoea triloba | reverse complement strand
GCTTCCCCCACGAACTCACCATCAATTACTCCATCTTTCCACCAGGCAATGCATTCTTCTGGAGACATATTGCTGTGTGTAGATATCCCAGTGATTTTCAGAAGCTTGAATATCTCCAGAGTCAGAATTTGTTCAGTGTCTTCTCTGTTCCCAAACTTAAAGTTTGTCATGAGAAGATCTATCTTCCTTTCTTCTTCTGACTGTTGTTCTTGTCTTTTTCTTCTTCTTTCTCTGTCCTCTTCTCTCCTTCTCTCCATTTCCAGTGTACGCTGGACCCTTAGGTTTTCTGCCTGTTTAGCATCCTCCACTGCTTTGCTCATGATTCTTGGTATTTTTGGAGGAGGTCCAGCTGGTTCACTTGCTGCCCTTTTCTTGCCTGTTGTTGTTTCCCCCTTCTTTTTCCCTTTATTTTCCCCCTTGTTGGCATCATCAGCACGGGAAAGGAGGATGGACATACCTTCGAAGATTGCTTGAAGTTGGGCAGGCACTTGGTTCGACAGGTCATCGAGTATGGCCTTCATCACATCCTGTCGAAGTTCACTGGAATGTTGGAAGGCTCAAAGCTCTGCTCGCATCTCGGCTAATTCAGCCCTCGCACTTGCAGCCTCTGCTCGAGCTACAGCAGCTTCATCAGTGGCTTTCCGTGCTGCATCCTCAGCCCATACTGCCTGTTCAAGAAGTTCGGCATGACGGCCTTGGGATTCACTTGTGCCAGCAGCAGGCATTGCAGCATTGCGGACAACAACGAGTATTCTTTCGAGCTGAGCCATCTTCTGAGATTGATCAGCCATGAATTGACGCACTTCGCCAATGAAGACTTCTTCGGCCTGTTGATCATAGTCAGAAGTAGGAGATGAGGATCGAGATGTACCTTTCGTCGGAGGGGACTTGGGTGCTTCCATATTTCCACCCACAACTTGCAGATGTCAGTCCACCTCTCGATTAAGTGTCGGAGGAGCCACAGGGACACCGGGTTCAGAGCTCGAAGGTAGCTCCATGTCAGGCGCTTCCCGGTTTCCATCCAATAGAAGTTCCCCCTCAGCGTCACTTCTCGAATCAGTGCTGGGAACTTGGTCGTCTGCTGGTGAGGTTGGAGACGAGGTGTCGACAGGTGCTTCCCGGTTTCCACCTTCGATGGTCGCATCGTCCTCCTCAGCACTTCTCGAACCAGCAGGACTTGGAACATTCTGCTCATGTTGCTCATTGTGCTCCTTCTCAGGTGAGTTATGGATCATTATAATTTCAGGAGCACTCCATCGCTGTCTGTCAACCATCTTGGCAGCAAAGGTTGATGCTGTATCATCTGGTAGCAGGAATGGTGATGGCATCTCCATATCGATGGGAAAGCCTGGAAGTTGGAGCAACGGAACTTCACCCTCTCGAACTGTCTGAGCTTCATCGTTGTCAATCGAGGGTGTGGACGCAGGTGGTGGCAAAAGTAGAACGGTGTTGGGTGCCACTTGAAGTGCTTCAGAGGTCTCGGATTCACCTCTCGAAGCTTCTACCTGTTCGTCCAGAGCAGAGTTACTGACTTGGGACAGTGGGATTGCGGCTGTTGCAATATCATCGTGAGCAACCCCAGAGGTCTCTCCTGGACCTCTCGTGAATTCAATGTTTTGTCCCAAGGAGATGGCAGTGGCCAGCCTTATTTCTTCTTGAAATCGAGCTTCTGTTTCAGGATCTACTTCAGGCTCGGCTTCAACTTCTGGTGCATCAACTGCTATGCCCTTTCCTTTATCTGCTCGACCAAGATTTGTCCTGGTCCCGTTCATCTCATGGGCAGCTCGACCAAGATTTGTCCTGGTCCCGTTCATCTCATGGGCAAGATCTAGCAGTTCATTGGCTGGAAGTGTGGTGATATTCAACCAATTTAGAGCAACCTCTTCTTCAGCCATCATATCTGCTGCTCTCGAGATCAGTTGATCAATTGGACCTGTTCTCCAGTTGATCCATCGAAGTACTCTGGAGAATTCATCCAAGCTAGATACATTCTTATCAGGTTGATTCAACTGAGAAGTGATTTCAGCGTTCAGCTCATCAGAGGCAGCAGGCAGAATCTCGGTTGCACACTCCACTGCTTGTTCATCCATCTCTCGAACCATCTCTCGTGGTTCTTCTGTATCCCCCTGTACTGGATCACTGATCCCAGTACCTTCAACCTCTCGAACCTCCTCTCGAGGTTCAAACACAGATTCACCAGTACCCTCAGCAATAATATCATCATGAAGATCATCACACAAACCTCTTGACAGGGACCTGGTAGGGGGCACTCTCTCAACCTCAGTGGCCAGTGTAGCCTGAGGTTCCCCCTGGGCTTGTGCCCTGTCCTCGAAGGGTACTTGTATTACCGACGGTGTCACCTCTCGAACCTGGGTGACAGCAATATTTTTGGCCCTTTTGGCCCTCAAAGCAACTTTCTTGACCAGAGTGTCCAAAGGCTCATCATCAGAGTCCTTTTCCTTGGTTGGGGCTTTCCTTTTGCCCCTTCCTTTTGGCTGTGAGGGAGAAGGTGCAGCCTTAACACCTTTAGCCTTGGGGACTTGAGATTTCGTCCTACCCATATAGGTATTCCGATGAATCTCTCGCCCTTCCCTCAGTTCAAAACCCTTCAAGCTTAAGAGAAATTGAACAACAAAGCCGAAACCAACCTTTTTACTGATCGTCAGGTTGATGTTGGAGACTGAGCTTTGCACCTGCTGTTGAAGAAAGTTGAAGATAATGTGTGCCCAGTCCAGTTTGTTGTCATTCCAAATGGCATGGAGGATTTTGAGGAGGTCCAGATTAACCTCGTCGGTTCCAGACACCTTGCCGAGCACGAACTTCATGATTAGGTCGGCAGCGAGAGCAAACCTCTTCTTTAGGTGGAACTTGCGGAGGGCAGAGGATGCTCTGGGTGGTGCAGTCGCTAGTCGGATTTTCTCCCAGAAGGCTTGCTTGTCCAAGTCGTAATCCGATAGGTGCTTGACTGCTTCCTCCGATGACGCGAAATCAAATGCCGCTCTGAGGTCACCTACAGAGGTTGTGATGGGAAAATCATTAAAGCGGCTTTCGATTTTACCCTTCGTGACCTTGGCATTTGCGAACCATTCTGTGAAGTCGAGGGCGTGAATGGTCCGGTAGTCGTGCGTCATGTATTTCACCAGTCCTGCTTTCTCAAACTTCTTCAGGACCTTTTCTGCCATTTTTGGATTTGAAGAGTTCGTGATGAAGCCATCTTTGTCAAGGATGCTTCCTGCCTTGACTTGTTTGATTTGCGTGCGAATGTGTCGCAGCTCCTTTTGGTAGGCTTCGGAAGATGAAGTTGATGTTGAAGTTTCGGACGCCATTGATGAAGGTTAGATGTTTTGGAGGGAATGTGTACAGCGTTTAGGATTTGGGGATTTTGGGTAAACGGTTTTAGCTTGAATCCGGGTAAAGAAGAAGGGTTTGGGTTTTATATCATGTGGATTCGGGTTGGATACACGGGTAGGGTTGAATATTTGATCCGAGGAAGGATACCGGTTAATTTTAAAGAAGTAAAAGGTCAGAAATACCCCTAATAACGGTCAGCGTATATAAAAAAGGTAAGGGTATTTTTGGTAATATACAGGGCGGTTTTAGGTTCAGGATAGTGGGGTATTAAAGGATAATAACTATATGAGCATGCTCCCACTTATCAAGAAAAGATTTTTAAATATGGAAAACCGTCAGTAATCGGTGAACACGTGGCTAATATAACCGTTCCACTTATGTTGAACCCATCAGTTTTACCTCTCGAAGGTGAACTGTCTTCCAAATGAGTTTAAGGATCTTCCCCCTGAGTGATTGATCCCTAAACCTCCTTATTCCTCCGTCTTGATCTGGTTAAGGATCTTCCCCCTGAGTGATTGATCCCTAACCCTCCTTATTCCTCCGTTCAGAGATATCAGTTTGTTATCTTTCGAAGTGACCTCTCGAACTACCCTTCTTCGAGACATAACGTATATAGACAAACTGATCGGGTGACCTCTCGAACTACCTTTCGAACACAGATTGCGAGAGAAACAAGTTTGATTCATTTAAAAGATATCACTTGGAACATATCCTTAAGTTCATTTAGTGATTTCCAGATACATTACATATGAATCAATATCCTATTAGATTCCCTAGAAACTTTTGTTTGGCCTTGGTCAGCCTAATAGGAATCTATCGTTAAAGCAGGAACTAGCCATCTAAAGTCCTATTTGTCTAATAACAGAACTAGGGGTGGCTATTCCCTTTTCTTGTTCTTCTCTCCGGAGCTGCTTACTATAGTTGGGAGTGACCATCTTCATCGCTAATCCTCTTAATGTCTTTGGATTAGGTATGATCACCCCTTTGACTGCTGCTGACCTCAGAAAGTCCCATCTGGTCTTCCTCTCCATTTCCCTTGGTTCTCCATTTGGTTGAGGAAGGCCCTTTTCCAGAATGTGCAGCAGTAGGAGTCCCTCTTGTGCAGGACTCTTCTCCCGATTCCAGTATCCCATCGTTGTGGATCTCCTCGCATTTGGGGATCCATTCACCTTGGATGGGAATAGGATTCTTGCTTGGATTATCAGGAAGCTCCGCAATCTGTTCACCCTTCGTTGATTCTGGATAGTTTTCTCCTTGAAAATCTTTGGACTTGACTGCCGGTTTCTTTCCTCTATAAAAGAATGGAACATCATCTTTTCCTTTCTTTTTCTCCATGGGAAGTTGATGATATGAACTTCTGAAAGAAACCCTCTTATTTATAGCCCAATAAGGTTATCACTTTTGAGTCACGGGATGCAATATGAATGACCATTCAATGCTTGTGTAACTCCAAAGCTGCCATAAAGTTGATGAAACCGCCCCTCACATGCGAAACAGTTCATGGCACTAAATACAAGAAGATAAGATTTGACCATTCATCCCAATTCTATCATTCCCAATTCTAACCTTAGTTGAGAGAATCTATTTTCACATAACGCTTTTGTGAAAATATCTGCTAGTTGCTCCTCCGTTGCAACATATTCCAAAGTAATGTCCTTCTTCTCAACATGGTCTCGGATGAAGTGATACTTAATATCAATATGCTTTGTTCTAGAATGTAACACTGGATTGTGGGTGATGGCAATAGCACTTGTATTGTCACACATGATCTTAACCTCCTTACACTCAACCCCATAATCCAGTAATTGTTGCTTCATCCATAAAACCTGAGCACAGCAACTTCCAGCTGCTACATACTCTGCCTCAGCGGTGCTTGTAGCTATCGAATGCTGTTTCTTGCTAAACCATGAGACAAGTCTTCCACCTAGAAACTGACATGTCCCTGATGTGCTCTTTCGATCTATCTTACAACCGGCAAAGTCCGCATCTGAATAACCCATAAGTTCGAAAGATCCACCTCTCGAATACCAAAGTCCAACACTTTGCGTACCTTTGAGATATCTAAGGATCTTTTTAGATGCATTTAAGTGACTTTCCTTAGGACTTGCCTGAAATCTAGCACATACACCTACTGCAAAGGATATATCTGGTCTACTGGCAGTTAAATAAAGAAGAGATCCGATGATACCTCGATATGTAGTTTGATCGACCTCTCGACCTTCACTGTCGACATCGATACGTAGAGAGGTTCCCATGGGTATTTTGGCTGAGGATTTCCCTTCTATATTGTATTTTCTGAGCAGATCCTTGGTGTATTTCTCCTGGTTGATGAAGATACCTTCCTTAAGCTGTCTCACTTGTAGTCCAAGGAAGTAGTTGAGCTCTCCCATCATGCTCATCTCGAACTTTCCTTTCATCAAACTGGAGAACTTCTCGCACAAGTCTGGATTGGTGCTACCAAAAATGATATCGTCCACATAGATTTGCACCAATAAGATGTGATCC
>NC_044923.1:14476836-14477937 GCF_003576645.1 Ipomoea triloba | reverse complement strand
AAGTGTGAGATGGACATATGAAGTGTATCCAAAAATGTTTATGAAAACTTACGTTGAAAAACGTATGCTATTTTGATATAAAGGTTGTCAAAACCTTATTGTTTGAGAAAATGATGTTTGAAAATCCTTCAGGGGCTAAAGAGGTAGCCGATTTCAAATATTGGACTCATTGGTGAAATATGTCCAAAAGAAATGATTTGTTGTAAGAAAACTGAAGGAAGGATAACGTTTTCAAAACCGTAGTTTCTAAAGTAAGTGAGGAGGATCTTGATTGACCCATGGGTGGCTTTAAGTGCCCTTGCCCAGTGGTCGTTATATTGTTTAGAGCGAAGTCTATTCGCCGTTATGTCGTCATGTTGGAATAAGGAGAGGTGCCCACGGGAAGGCTTGAGTGCCACGGCCCGGGGTTGGGATAAGGGAGGAACCTACGGGAGGGCTGGAGTGCCATGGCCCGAGGTTGTAGGCCTCACTCTTACTATATGAAACTAAGGAAGTTTTAAAAATGAGTAAAGAGTTACTCTGTAACGTCTTTGAGAAAGAAATGATTTTGTCTTACGAGACGAGTGGATTTTGATTCACTGAACGATATACTATTTTCCAAATGATTATGTTTTCAAACCTTTGTCTACTTTTGAGTGACATCGGATTTCCTTACTTAGCCGTCGCGCTAACTGCACTTCAATGTGTTTCTTATCAGTTGCAGATTAGTGTGGGCCCCTGTAGCCGATGAGCTCGGAATAGAAGGGAAGTACAGGTTGAGGTCTACTCTTTGATGTAGACAGGGATTGTTATTAATGTTGTAAGTTTAGCCTGTGCACTTAGAGTGGAGTTAGTCAAAGAGGTGATAGAATTCACTCTAGGTGTGGCGGTAGCACCCGGTTTTCTGTTGATATGATGTAAGCTTCCGCAGCGTTTTATTACGGATTTTGTAATAAATGTAAGAGTTGAAAATTGGGGTGTTACAAAGTGGTATCAGAGCTCAAGGTTGAGATCTAGGTTTGAACTTTAAGTTTGAATCTTTGGGGAATAGTAGTAGTCTTTTGAAACCATAGATGATAAGAAGGAAGTTTCGGGGACGAAACTCTTTTTAAGGAGGGTAGA
>NC_044923.1:14467796-14476563 GCF_003576645.1 Ipomoea triloba | reverse complement strand
TGAACGATCAAAAGGAGCAAGAATTCTTAATGCTAAAGAAGATGCACGCGTTACGTTGGCCTTAGGACCTCGATGTTTCAAAGTACAAGAAAGTAAACCCGGTTTTCAAGATCACGAGTAATCATAGGCGAATCTCCTTTCAAGATCAGGCGATACCTCCCTAGTTGAACCTACCTTTTCATGAAGCTTCCTCAGAAATCCCTCGTTCTGCACCAATCAGTCTTTAGCAATCCATCGCCTTCGACTTCTCCTGGGGTGGCAAAGGTTGTGCGTGTCGTACCTTACGAAGTAGAACTTATCCGAACTGTAGACCCACGTTGCGTAGGAAGCAAGGTCAAGATCCGTCAATCGGTCAGAGTATCATGGTCAAATCAGCGAGCCGAGGAAATCGTTTAGAGTTGAGAGACTTCCTATCCTTCTTAAAGCCGAACCCTTCTTTGCTCCTTGCAATCCCAACTATCATTCTATCTATAAGATCCCTTCTATCTGTTCTAATCATTATTCCTATTTCTCCTTAGAAACTAAATTTTCCTTTGTTTCTTGAACCTCTAAATGCCCTCTTATTGAAACATCCCTTCTACCTGTTCTAAATCCCTATCTCATCTGAGCTTGAAACTGGATTTGTCTTTTCTTTTTGGAAAAGTGCATACCCTACCGTTAAAGAATCCTTTCTATCTTTCTAGACCTCATTGCTATCGTCCCTTGAAACCGAACCTCTCTCATTCCCTTGGAAAATTGTATATCCTTTCGTTCAGACAACCTTTCAGTTTGTTTTAAAACCTCGTTCATGATTCCTCTTGAAACTTAAATTCTTGCACCTCTTGGAGTAAGGTAAATACCCTAACGTTGGAAAACTCCTCTTGTGTTTTCAATCTCGCCCTTATCTGTTCTCGAAGCCAAGTTCTTTTCGTTCCTTCTCTGTTGTTGAAAGAACTTAATATTCTCTTGATTGAGAAATTCTTTTGATCTCTTCGAACCTCGTCCTTATTTTCTTTCAAAGACAAGCTCTTCTCTTTTCCTTAAAAGAACTTGACACCACTTTCTATTGAAAAATCATTTCCATCTGCTCGAACATCGACCTTGTGTGCTTCTTGAAAATACCTTGTGCAAGGTGACAACCGCATTCCCTAAGTCGCAACCTTGATAACTCTTGATTCTATTCTTAATCAATGACTGTTCTTAAACCTTACACCTTAAACCTTTCATTCTCTTTCCTTGTTGGGTCAACGTTTTTCTTAATAAGCATACCTTCTATAAATGTTTTCCTCTATATACTACCGTACTAGTTTTAACCTTCTGTCTCCAATGCGAATTATCCTTATGGAATGGTTCTGAGTTGGATCTTTCAAGAAATGGAGTTCGCCTAAGCTGTCAAAAGGTTAAAGCAAAGAAGTGTAGCAGCCCGTTCAGTTGGGAAGATTTGGTAAATCAAGTGACCCTAAGATCGTAGCGTCTACATGTGTCATCGGAAAAGTTGAGTTGGTTCAAGAAAGAGTGAAAGCTGCCCACGACCGATAGGAGACATATGCCGACCAAGTTAGACCAGATGCGTGATGCGTTCGCTTTTTTTTTTTTTTGCTGCTGAAGATATATGTGCATGATGCGCTTCGTGATATCCACCTGGAAGTCGTAACGTTCGAAGATGCTCTAACTTACGAAGAGAAGCTAACAAGAATTTTGGTCACCCAGTCAAGAGAAGTGCACCGGCAAGCAATGAAGTCCGTGAAGGCGGTGTGATCCAACCACGTGGCCAAAGGAGCGACCTTGGATATGGGGAATGTGATGAGAAATCAGTTCCAAGCAGTTCGGCATGAGGAGGTCACCCAGTTCAGTTGATAGCTTCCGTGCATATGTTAGATCTTTGTTAGGAATCCTTTTTACCTAAGTAAGTAGCTAGTTTAGTTCTTGCATGCTAGTTTGGGTTGGGTAGGTTATAAGTTTAGAATGTTAGAGGTGTAGTATGTGCTTGAGCTTAGTTGCGTGTTAGTATGTTTTTGAGTTTAGGACTAGTTGAGCAATCGTTCTCTTTTCAGTCTTCCGTTGAATCTTTGTTCCTTTGAATCGTTCTGTTTCAAGTTCCTGTGAGCTTTGAGCTTCGGGGACGAAGCTCCTTTTAAGGGGGGTAGAGTGTAACACCCCGTAAATTCGTTCAAGCCTTTCGTTCGATAATTAATTCCTTGGGCAATTTAATTTAATTCCAATTGGGCTAATTCCTTCAATTTGATATATATATATATATATATATATTTCTTGAGCCTAATTTAATTATTCTAATCAAGAGCCCAACTAATTGAATTTATTCTTGTAAGGGATTTTATTCAATTTGGACCCTTACAATGTTTGTTATTAAATATTCTTACAAGCCCACATTCTTGATCATACATTATATATGTATATATATTGATCCTAAGACATTCTTATGGGCTAATTCTTGTATTTAATTTGTAAGGGGTGAATTTATTAAGCCCAACTTACTAGTCTTGATTATATTTAATTTCCTACACCCACTATTCTATAAGTTACTTAAGCCCACATCATTTAATGTCTTACACCCTAAATATTGTATGTATTCTTAGTATATATTTTGAAGATCAAAATACCCTAAAGACTTTCACTCCTTTCTTCCTCCTACACTCATTCATGCGCCATTTCCACTCCATATTTCCCTAAAATTGATCTTCATT
The DNA here is from genome assembly GCF_003576645.1 of Ipomoea triloba. Taxonomy (NCBI): domain Eukaryota; kingdom Viridiplantae; phylum Streptophyta; class Magnoliopsida; order Solanales; family Convolvulaceae; genus Ipomoea; species Ipomoea triloba. Next base: position 14,473,879 of record NC_044923.1, on the reverse strand, counting down.
TCTCCTACAAGTTTTCAAGTCAAGATTGCTACTTTAAGCTTGTTTAGGATTGGGTAAGTGCATCTAGCCTAGAATCTACCTTGCATTTTATGGTTTTGCTAGTCTTTTTGCATATTCTTATAATGTTCTTTTGGGGTTCGTTGGGTAAAAGATGATCAACAAGGTGGTGGGGCTTTGTGAGCTAGCTTGAGGCTTGTTTAGATTGGAGAAAGCTCTTTGAGGTAACCACTATGTCCATCAAAATCTATTTTGTTCACCTATTCTATATATGATGTTCTTGGTGTTGGAAATCCTGAAAATTCTTGTTGTTAGCCTATTTCTTGGATGTATTTTGTTGGTTTTCATCTTGATCTTTTGCCTTGTGTTCTATGATCAATGATGTTATGGATTTCCTTATTTTTGGACTCTAAATTGGATGAAATGTGAGTGTATTTGGTCTGATTTTGTATTATGGAAGTTGGATTTGTTCATGTCTGTTCTCGGTTCTGGAATCTGGAAATTGGGTTGGCCTTGCGGAAGACCCGGACGGCACAATGTAACCCGCGAGGGCGATCCGCAAGGTGGCGACGGTGGTGTCGGGCGGAGGGGAGAGGCCCGTTGAGGGAGACCGTCTCCTCTTTGCGGAGGAGGTCGGCGGAGAGGTGTGCTCCGTTGCGGTGTTCCGTTAGGCCACTGGGAATTGATTTCCAGTGAGCAGTTTCGCTGTTGTGGTTGTCTGTTGTTCTCCTTTGTTCTGATTATTGTTGGATTGTTTTGTTGGGTATTTTACCATGTCTTTGGAGTATTTATTCATGTCATTTATTGGGTATTTGATACCATAGTTTGGAGTATTGATTCATGTCTTTGGTTTCCATTTTTGGTATTCTTGATCTATTGATCCTTTGATTCATTTTCTGGGAGTTGGTTTGTGTTCATATGTGAGATGAACACTTCATTTGGTTGCTTTGAGTGATGTTGGAGTATGAGGTTGTGATGGTGGTTCGGTTGTTGTTGTTGGTGGTTGTTGGTTGGAGTTGACTATTGTGCTACTATTGACTATGGTTTGACTGTGCTACTATTGACTTCTGACTTTGGACTTCGGTCCCTGTGATTGGACTGTCGGTCCCTGTGATTGGACTGTCGGTCCCTGTGATTGGACTGTCGGTCCCTGTGATTGGACTGTCGGTCCCTGTGATTGGACTGTCGGTCCCTGTGATTGGACTGTCGGTCCCTGTGATTGGACTGTCGGTCCCTGTGATTGGACTGTCGGTCCCTGTGATTGGGCTCATCACCCCTGTGTACCGGTTTTTCCGGGATTGACTCTTGACTCCTGACTTCTAACGATGTGGTTTGACTTGGTTTGGTGGTTGGGTTGACTTGGTTTGGAGGTTGGAGTTGGGGTTCCTTCTTGGTCCGTTTTATGAGCTCTTTATGCTAATTCGGTCGATACCTTATGGATCTCGGTTACGGTTCGTTATTGCATTATGCTTTGTTGTTGGCTATTGGCTTTGTTTGACTAAGTCTTGGTTTGTGATTCGTTCAGCTTATTATTGTTGAGTATCGTTTTCAACTACTGAACAGTTCGTTGGTGTTTATATTCTATATGGGTGTGTAAACCTATTTACAAGCTTATGTATATCTATATCTCCTTGCGGGTGTGAATGGTGGTTGCTTAGCATTCTTTTGCTAATGGTTCTTTGTGTGTTTTCCAGGTATGGAGTAGTTATGCGAGAGCGCGCTAGAGCTTTCCTTATGAGGATGTTTAGCCTTAGTTTACCTTGTTTAGACTTTGGTTTTGGCCTGTGTGCCTTGAGATATTATTAGTATACTCTGGATTAGTGGTTTGAGTACTTTCGATGATTGTGGATTATGTTTTGAGAATTTTATCTTGGTTTATATCTATGACAGCTTAGTCCGTTTTATGTTTAGCCTGTGCATCTAGGCTGTGTTATACCTAGATGTGGCATGACGCCCCTTAGGTTTTAAATCGCTTCCGCTATGTTTTCGTTTGATGGTTGAGATTGGCAGCTGTTGTGTTAAGCTTTAGCTATCTCAGCCGGTGTGAGGTTGGGGGTGTCACAGTTGGTATCAGAGCCTGTGTTGAGGTCTAAGTAGGAATCCTAGGGTTGAAATCTGAAACTCTAGGACTTGATCAGTAGAAGTTAAGAGGTCTTGAGAATCCTAGGATGTGTGAATTTTAGGAATCGCGGTGAGGACACGCCTTATCTGTTTATGTTATANTTGACATGCCTCACAAATTTTATCCTTTCGAAACGTCACTTTGGGCAGTCCTTCCACTAGGTTCCTCTTAGTAAGCTTGTTGATAGTCTTGAAGTTCAAATGACTAAGCTTACTATGCCAATCCCAGCATAAATCTTCCTTNTGAGGACACGCCTTATCTGTTTATGTTATATGTGCTTTGTTAACCTTGTTGTTTGCAGCTTGCGGCTCGTCTTCTCGGGTAAGTTTTAATCGCTTTTAGTTAAGTTGCTTCGTTTTAGTTTGCCTAGAAGCCTGCCTTAGATTAGAAATAAGTAGTCGGTTGATAAGAAACGNTTTAGCGGAATACCGAAAAATTCCCAAACTTGGTGATTTGCGACGGGAATATTTTTAGGATAATTTTGGTATTAGAATTTTCCCGAATTAAATTATATTCCTCCGAACTTTTATCTGATTTAACCCCAAACTGGCAAATAGATATTTCTCTTCAAGAGCCACCATAGGATTGTGACAAGTGGCATCCCTTTTCACCACATGGTAATAATTAATTAATTAAAGGGGAGGAGTGTAGGATAAGCTAGCCATGAGGATTGAGCTCCAAGTCTTGCATTCTCTCTCCCATTTTCGAAAATATCATAAGGAAAAAGAAGAAGAAAGAAAAGCTTAGTCTTCCTCTTGGATCTAGAACTCCATAGCCATGTTCTCCACCAAGTTCTTCCACCCTAGGTAAGGCTTTGGATTTTATTCGGTTAAAAGACTAGAATCCTTTCGTAGAACTTATTGTAAGCTAAGATTCTTGGAAATGTTGTTATTATGGTGATTTTGTTTAGGATCTTCGGTGAAAAGTTTGAAGGAGAGGATCACCATCTTTCTACGGTTTAATTCCCTTAAGTTGGAATTAGTCACTTGAATTTGGATAATTGATTTTACACTTGAATTTGTGTTTCTTTTGAGCTTTGGAAATATTTTTTTATACATGTTCATAGCTTGGATATGCATGTATATGTTATATTTATGTCCATATAGGCTTATACTTGTGAAAATAGTGAAAGGAAATCAGGGTAGATTCTGGTAGTAACTTCCGAGATTTATTGGGAAAAATTGGTAAGGTATTTTAATCCTATTTTTTTTAGACATGTAGTTCTATAAGTGTAGAACCCGCATATAAAATTTCATAATGATCGGAGTAGTATAAGTATGGTTTTCGAATTTTTCTCCAAAACTGGTCCAGAGAGAGAAAAATTCCGGACAGCACACTGCCAAGGGCAAAGATGGAATTTTCTGTGTTTATTCGCGGACCAAAATGACCAAAACTTTTTATGGACATCAAGTACTATAAGTTGGGATTCTACCATAAAAATTTCAAGTGAAAAAGAGTTCGGGAACTATTTTTACCGGCTCAATCTTTCGGACTGCGCCAAGCTGAAATTTTCTGAATTATGCTTAGTATGATTATGGATGTGTTAATGATAATTGTGAGGTAGTTAGTGAGTTAATGGTGATTAGGTGATGCTAAGGACGTGGATTAATGATGGAGATTAAATGATAATCTCATGATTTTTGGGTTATGGTTAGGCAATGACCTTACCTATTAGAATTTATATATATTTGGATGTACGATATCCTCAAGTTATGATCTAATGGTGTTGATCATAGTGGAAGTTGTTGAGGACGATAGTTAAGGATGTTGGTTGATTTTAAGTGTGAGATGGACATATGAAGTGTATCCAAAAATGTTTATGAAAATTTACGTTGAAAAACGTATGCTATTTTGATATAAAGGTTGTCAAAACCTTATTGTTTGAGAAAATGATGTTTGAAAATCCTTCAGGGGCTAAAGAGGTAGCCGATTTCAAATATTGGACTCATTGGTGAAATATGTCCAAAAGAAATGATTTGTTGTAAGAAAACTGAAGGAAGGATAACGTTTTCAAAACCGTAGTTTCTAAAGTAAGTGAGGAGGACCTTGATTGACCCACGGGTGGCTTTAAGTGCCCTTGCCCAGTGGTCGTTATATTGTTAGAGCGAAGTCTATTCGCCGTTATGTCGTCATGTTGGAATAAGGAGAGGTGCCCACGGGAAGGCTTGAGTGCCATAGCCCGGGGTTGGGATAAGGGAGGAACCTACGGGAGGGCTGGAGTGCCATGGCCCGAGGTTGTAGGCCTCACTCTTATTATATGAAACTAAGGAAGTTTTAAAGACGAGAAAAGAGTTATTTTGTAACGTCTTTGAGAAAGAAATGATTTTGTCTTACGAGACGAGTGGATGTTGTTTCACTAAATGTTTTCAAACCTTTGTCTACTTTTAAGTGACAAATGGATTTCCTTACTTAGCCGTCGCGCTAACTGCACTTCAATGTGTTTCTTATCAGTTGCAGATTAGTGTGGGCCCCTGTAGCCGATGAGCTCGGAATAGAAGGGAAGTACAGGTTGAGGTCTACTCTTTGATGTAGACAGGGATTGTTATTAATGTTGTAAGTTTAGCCTGTGCACTTAGAGTGGAGTTAGTCAAAGAGGTGATAGAATTCACTCTAGGTGTGGCGGTAGCACCCGGTTTTCTGTTGATATGATGTAAGCTTCCGCAGCGTTTTATTACGGATTTTGTAATAAATGTAAGAGTTGAAAATTGGGGTGTTACAAGGTAAGTTTGATCTCTCGATAGACTCTGGCTGATCTTCCTCAGCTGCTTCCGCTGACTTTGATGGTTGATCTGTCGATGCCCTTTCATCAAAGGTAACATGTATGGACTCTTCAACCACTAAACTCCGCTTGTTGAAGACTCTGAATGCTTTGCTTGTTGATGAGTATCCTAGAAATACTCCATCATCTGCCTTTTCTTCAAAAGTTCTTCGTTGAGCCTTCCCATTGTTGTGGATATAGCATTTGCACCCGAATGTGTGGAAGTGGCTTACATTCGGTTTTCTTTCATTCCACAACTCATATGGAGTCTTTCCAACTCCTTTCACGATCAAGGACCGATTTTGGGTATAGCACGCTGTGTTGATTGCTTCTGCCCAAAATCCTTGTGATATGTTGGCTTGTGAGAGCATGGTCCTTGCGGCTTCTTTGAGAGTTCTATTCCTTCTTTCAGCAACCCCGTTCTGTTGAGGCGTTCGAGCAGCTGACAGTTGATGATGAATCCCGTTCTCGTTGCAGTAGCTCTCGATTACTTGATTTATGAACTCTCCACCTTGATCTGACCGGATCTTTAGTATCGAGACATCCTTTTCAACTTGAACTTGCTTCAAGAGATTTGGCAGGGCAATTTTTGTCTCACTTTTCTTGGTTAAGAACACGGTCCATGTGAATCTTGTGTAGTCATCTACTACCACAAGAGTGTACTTCTTTCCCTTTATGCTGGGTGGATCCACTGGGCCAAATAAGTCCATGTGAAGAAGACTTAATGGTCTAGTGGATGATGTCTCGGCTTTGCTCTTGAAAGAGGATTTGATCTGTTTGCAACGTTGACATGCCTCACAAATTTTATCCTTTCGAAACGTCACTTTGGGCAGTCCTTCCACTAGGTTCCTCTTAGTAAGCTTGTTGATAGTCTTGAAGTTCAGATAACTAAGCTTACTATGCCAATCCCAGCATAAATCTTCCTTGCTCCTTGCTAGCATACATAGGGATGGTTTTGCAGACCTCCAATCCACTATGTACATGTTTCCTTTTCTTGCTGCTTCCAAGACGACTTCGAGAGATTCCTCGCTCATAATCTGGCATTTGCTTTTGGTGAAGATAACCTTGTAGCCTTGTCACAGAACTGGCTTGTACTAAGGAGATTGAACTTGAGCCCTTCAACGTAGGATACTCCCTTAATAACCAGCTCATTCTTTTGAATTTCACCAACAGCTTTTGTGCGTCCCTTCTTCTCGTTGTCGCCAA
>NC_044923.1:14467585-14467771 GCF_003576645.1 Ipomoea triloba | reverse complement strand
AGGCTACCTTTGGCTGGCCTCTCTCTGGATTCCTCTTTTCTTCTGGAATCCTTGCCTTCCTGACCTTGATGCTTGCTTACTGGTGGGTAAGGGCATTTAGCCTTGAAGTGCCCTGGCCTCCTGCAGTTGTAGCATAGACCTTGATCTTCTTCCTCCATTCTTCTGGATGTGTATCTCTCATTTTTC
>NC_044923.1:14456820-14456989 GCF_003576645.1 Ipomoea triloba | reverse complement strand
AAGCAAGTTTAGGTACCCAAACTTTGGGTCCTGGTGGGTTAGTGAGTTTAGGCATCCATTTATACCTTGTGTCCATTATTCCAGGCCTAGGCGCAATGTAGCCATTATACGTTTGATAATCATGAGGAATGCTAGCAAAGACTCTGGGCCTCTTAGGTGCATATATCAG
>NC_044923.1:14417232-14456737 GCF_003576645.1 Ipomoea triloba | reverse complement strand
TTGTCACAGAACTGGCTTGTACTAAGGAGATTGAACTTGAGCTTGAGATTGGCAGCTGTTGTGTTAAGCTTTAGCTATCTCAGCTGGTGTGAGGTTGGGGGTGTCACACGTCCCTTCTTCTCGTTGTCGCCAAATGTCACCAAGGGACCTTCGATAGGTTGGATGTTCTCTAGCAGTGTTAGATTTTCCGTCATATGTCTCGAACATCCACTGTCAATGAAACACACGTCCCTGGTGTCCTGCAAGGAAATTAAGCAAGTGTAGGTACCCAAACTTTGGGTCCTGGTTGGTTAGTGAGTTTAGGCATCCATTTATACCTTGGACCCATTATTCCGGGCCTAGGTGCAATGTAGCCATTGTACGTTTGATAATCATAAGGAATGCTAGCAAAGGTTTTGGGCCTCTTTGGTGCATAAATCAACTTAGGTATAGACTTTTCGATCGGCTTATGCACCATGCCTTTCATACGCTGTTTGGTCATGTGAAATTGCTGAAAGTGAGGTTTCTTCCAGAAATTGTGATTCGATGACCAATTCTCACTAGATGGATAGAGTCTGCCTTTCTCCATCCGTGAGTTCCTAACTATGTGGATCTCAGACCTTCCATATTTGCCTTGAGGCGCATTATATGGAATGTAGCTTCTTTTGTACTTGGAATGACCTTGCGAGAGATAGCTGGGTGATCTCTCGATATTGTTTACCCGACCATTCTTCGTAGCTTTCCTATACCTTCCATTGCTGGTGTACAGGGACGGTTTATGAATAGCTACTCTGGTCTTTTCTATTGGTCCTTTATGACCTATATTTGGTTTGGGTTGAGATCCTCCATTTCTTGAAGTTCCCGAACCATTGGTCTGCTTATCTCTCGAGAGACTGTTCTGACGAAACCCGAGACCGGTTCTGTCATTTGCTGGTCTGTAATCATCCACCATTTTCTCCATAGCTTTGGAGGAATTAGTGTATGATGCTATGACCTTTCTAAGATTAAGCTCTCTGGTCTCTCGAGCTTTGCACTCTTCAGTCAGTAGGATTATTTTAGCTTCTAACTCACTTACTTTGAGAGTTAGCTCTGAATNTGGTCTTTTCTATTGGTCCTTTATGACCTATATTTGGTTTGGATTGAGATCCTCCATTTCTTGAAGTTCCCGAACCATTGGTCTGCTTATCTCTCGAGAGACTGTTCTGACGAAACCCGATACCGGTTCTGTCATTTGCTGGTCTGTAATCATCCACCATTTTCTCCATAGCTTTGGAGGAATTAGTGTATGATGCTATGACCTTTCTAAGATTAAGCTCTCTGGTCTCTCGAGCTTTGCACTCTTCAGTCAGTAGGATTACTTTAGCTTCTAACTCACTTACTTTGAGAGTTAGCTCTGAATTCTCTTTCGAGACGTTCTTAAGCATATCTCTTTCAGCGGTTAGCTTGCTGTTTTCTTCCCTGATTTTGGCATGAGTGCTGTTAGCGATTTTGAGGTTCCTTCTGATCAATTCCATAGTCTCGAAGGGGTCCTCATCGCTTCTAAACGAAGAACATTGAGAAGTAGAAATAGAACTGCGAGATGTGGAAGGGGAGGTTACCTCATTATTGATAGCCATCAAGCATTGATCCTCCTCTTCTGTAGTGTATAAGCAGATGAGCCCCCTCTCATCCTNCTAAGATTAAGCTCTCTGGTCTCTCGAGCTTTGCACTCTTCATACACTGAGCTGATGCTATGAGCCCCCTCTCATCCTCTGAGCTGCTGCTGCTATCACTGGAGCTCGATGTCTCGGACTCCTCGATTGTCTTCTCGAGTTCCTCAGCAATAAGCGCGGACTCCTCGATTGTCTTCTCGAGTTCCTCAGCAATAAGCGCCTTCCTGCGCAGGTATGTCTTTGTTTCTCCCTTGAGGCTACCTTTGGCTGGCCTCTCTCTGGATTCCTCTTTTCTTCTAGAATCCTTGCCTTCCTGACCTTGATGCTTGCTTACTGGTGGGTAAGGGCATTTAGCCTTGAAGTGCCCTGGCCTCCTGCAGTTGTAGCATAGACCTTGATCTTCTTCCTCCATTCTTCTGGATGTGTATCTCTCATTTTTCCTTCTTGAGGAGGAAGGTGAACTTGTATTGCTTTCCGGTGTCTTCTTCATGAACTTCCTGAATTTTCTCATGAAGAAAGCAAACTGTTCGTCAGATAAAAAATCAGTGGGATTAGGATCTGACCTTGAGGAGGTGGTTGGTTGGTCCGCAACCAGTGCCACATTCCGTCTGTCCACCACGTCCTCATCTCTCGGAAACATCTCAAATTCGAAGGCTTTGAGATCTCTGAACAGTTGGTTGGTTGTGGTGTTCTTCAAATCCCTGTGATCACGCATTGTGATCACCTTCATTTCCCACTCCTTGGTAAGGCCTCGTAAGACCTTCAGATTTAGCTCCTTTTGTGGAATCTCCTTCTCGAGATCACTGATCTCTATTGATAGCTTCATGAAACGAGATTCCATGCTGTCGATGCTTTCCCCTGGCTTCATCTTGAAGTCCTCGAACTTCTTCATGGCCACGGTGAGCTTGTTCTCCTTTTCCTGTTCGTCACCTTCACCAATTAACATCAAAGTATCCCATACCTCTTTCGCCGTTTTGCACTTTCTTACTTTTGGGAAGATGGTTTCGTCTATAGCTCTGAAGAGAATATCCTTGGCAATGTTGTCCAGGTTGTTTCTCTTTCTATCATCACTTGTCCATTCTTCCCTAGGTTTGGGGACATACTTTGGTGTATCCCTGGTTTGCTCAGCAGCCGTGTTTACCATCATGATCTTGACTGGTCCAGATGTTATAACTTCGGCCATCTCATCATGGAGGGCTGATAGATACGCAAGCATGCGTGTTTTCCAGTCATCGAACCTGCTAAGATCAAAGAGATGATGTCTCGAAAACATGCTATCCATATTAGAAAAATTATCTCGTGCTTTGAAAACTTTTAAAGGATTTTTCAAAGAAGGATCTCTAGGCAATATAAACAAAGGTTTATATCGATCAGAGAACTTGCTCTGATACCAATTGTTGGTCCCAAGGGGGATGGGGTACAAGTCTAGAGGGGGGGTGAATAGACTTGTATAAGATTTTGCAAATCTTTTCAACCTCTCGTGTGTATTGAACTTAGGATGTTTAGGTTCGATACCTCACGAGGAGAAGACAAAGTTTTATGCGCAGCGGAAATATTATCCCCTTTTAATTAGCACGAGTTTGGGTTAGTTCGAGAGGTGTGTTTATATGCAGTGCAATCGAGAGGTTAGCGAGAGATAAAAGCAGAAAGTAAATGCAAGAGAGATTTTTAAGTGGTTCGGCCAACCCGCCTACGTCCACTCTTCTTCCAGAAACTCCCTGGAAGGATTGCACTAAAAACTTCCCTTTTTAGTACAATATCGAGCGCTTGAGCTTTGATCACGAAGCCCGCCTCAAGCCTCAGGTTTTTCGCCCCGCTTCTTGTTACTCCACCTATCGAGCACTTGAGCTTTGATCACCAAGCCCGCCTCAAGCCTCAGGATCTTCACTAGACAGCTGCCAGGTTACTCCGCCTCTCTTGCTTAATCCAAAGCAAGGACTTTTGGTTGTCACAGTTGAATGTAACAAATTCCAATCTGACCAAAAGCTATCGTTGAATCAACTTCGATGTAGAGCAGCTTCGGTCACCTTCTAGATATATTGCAGTTTAAGCTATGTAACTCTCTTAAACACTAAGATGTGTTTTTCTCGCTGTATTGAATATCAGGATGATATTCCAAGTTGAATGCTTGCACTTGAACGTTTGAAATAGACACCTCTTTTTAGTTCTGAATGAACCAAAAAACCCCTTTTTAATCATTGTGTCTTCACGTCCTTATATAGAGAGTTTGAGGAATAATTCCGTTGGAGGGAAAATTATTCCGTTTGAAATTTGTCTCCCATGCTGATCATGGGTCTTGCATATTTTCAGCATATTTCATGGAGTGGTGATCTTGTAACTTGAACCTCTTTGTCTTGTAGTGAATATTCTATAGTTCACTTTCTTGAGTCCATGCTCCACTTTCGTCTTTTGGTAAAAGTTACTCTTTTTATATTCCCATTATTCCTTGTTTGTAGGGAATCAGACCACTTCAGCATTGGTGCACCTTTTGACCGTTTGTGGTGGAAATCTGACGTGTCATCCATTTCCGCCCATTTTGAAATCTTCACGTTCGGCACCTCTTCATTATTCCATCTCCATGATATTCTTCTTCTCCAGACTTTAAGTATGACCGTCATTCAGCTTTGTTGGAGAATTGTTAGTGTATCGAGACCAAGGTTGATATCTTGATTGCTTGATGTCTCGAACTCAAATATCGAGAGGTCTATCTCTCGAACTCTGTTTATGTCTCGAACTGGATAGCTGTATCGAGAGGTCCTACCTCTCGAACTCTGCTTATGTCTCGAGACTTAGTTGATGTCTCGCAGACCCTTATTCCTCCAGTGTTGTCCCATGCTTTCTTCTGATCTGTCTATATGATTACAACACGAGACTTCTAAGATGTTCAAACAGGTTTACCTTAAGCTTAAATATTTTTCGAGTTGAGCTCAAAGTTACCCGGTTGTATTTTCGCTCTTGGTTTACTTGTCGAACTTACAGCGTTTTGCCTATGTATCGAGACTTGGGGATTTCTACTTAACAGTTGTTTCATCAAAACCTATTACATGATGTTCCTAACACTGAGAACTCTAACCATTGCTCTATATTAACTTATTAGTTAATACTTATCTCAAATATTCTTCCTCTATCCCCATAGGAGTCATCCTCTTGGTCTCCAAACAAAATGTTAATTCTAAGTTTCGAACCAATGACCTTCACTACTTACTACACCTCTTGTCCATCCTTCCATTTCATCTCACAATATATAATAAATAAATAACAACATGCTCAATAAATCTAATTCTCCATAAATTCGTACAACTTTGACTTAGACTTGGACTTTGGAGATAATTCACTCGACTCAAAAATAAAATAGGGGGACTAATAAAAATTATAATTTGGCTCATCAAAATTATTACAATTTATTCCTAACATAACTCTCACAAAATGGAACCCTGAATTCAAAAGAAAGGCAAGCTTAAATGTAAGAGTAAACAAATATTAGCCTTGAATAATTTCTTTTTTTATAACATTGCAATAAACTAATTATTTAATCTTGTATATTTGGAGGAAGATTTCATATGTGAGCTGAGGGCCAAATATACTGCAACAATTATAATGTGGCGTCCCAACACATTGAAAGACGATGTCATCAAAAGAGCAAAAGAATTCTACAACAAGAAATGAACAATTGGACAACTTTTTTTTTCCTTTGTTAATTACTTGGAGACGAATGTATTTCTGTGTACATTGAACAATTGGATAACATTATTTGATCTGCTAAAAAATAAGATGTACAAATTTTCAAAGTTGATTCAATGACCACATTTTCAGAGCTGTATGTTCACAATTTTATACCTCCACGTTCAAAATTTGAATACTACACATTCACAAATTCAAAGTACAGGTTCACAATAATTAAGTTATAACTCTGTGACACATTCAAAATTTTAGAACTCCACATTCACAGTTTGGATACTCTATGTTCATAATTTCAAAACTCCACGTTCACAAATTTTAGAACTACAAATTGACTATAATTATGTTACCTTTGTTACACATTCACAACTTCATAGCTCCATGTTCACAATTTGTAATCTCTATGTTCACAATTTTAAAACTCCACATTCACAAATTCAAGAACTAAAAGGTTCACAATAATTAAGTTAGAACTCTGTTACATATTCACAATTTCATAAATCCATGTTCTCTGTTTGCATACTCTATGTTCACAAATCCAACGCTCCACATTCACAACTTTCAAAAATACAAGTTAAATATAATTATGTTCAGAAATACAAGTTGACTATAATTATGTTAACTCTGTTACACATTCACAGCTTCACAACTTATAACCTCTATGTTCACAATTTCAGGACTAAAGGTTCACAATAATTAAATTAGAACTCTGCTAAACATTCACAATTTCATAATGCCATGTTCACAATTTTAAAACTCTAAGTTCACAATTTAATAACTAATTGTTCACAAATCTATAAATACATTGTCTTTTGAATTCCTATTAACATGAACTAATTTTGAACTCCCAGAACTTGGATGTACAAGATATCCATCCCCAACAATCTCAGATAAACTTTCCAACACCATAGATTGAACAACACTTTTTGTAGTTGAAGCAACCTTGTTTGCAGAACTCTTTCGCCCCCTAGCTACAGCAGACTTCTTTTGAATAATACTACTCCGCCTCTTATTACGCTCACCTTTCAATCTTCGGCTTGAGGGATTCTGTACAATACCACTTGAAGATTGAACATCAAACTCTTCAATATGGATATAACCAACCTCGGTTTCAACTCTTTTCTTTGCACTTTCAAAAGCTACTTCACAACACTGTCTAGTTGCACTGTTGTCTTGACTAGAAACAATTAGTCTTTGAAATTTTCTGGTCATCTCAACAACCCAAATTGAAGGAGCAACACCAACATTAGAAGACAAAGAAGAAATATCAACAGTCCTACCTTCAAGAACTTTTTTTGTCCACCTTTTCAAAATGTATTTATCATGAATAGAACAAACGTAATGTACATTCAGAATGCGTAAACAATGGCAGCAGAGAATTCCTAATTCAGAAAACAACTTACAATTGCAACAAATATCTAAATTGATAGGCTTAAAACTAACTTCATGCCTTATAACATCTTTATCGGGGCGCCAAACATGATACTTGAAATGGCAGCCATCATCCAAAACACTTTCTTGATGGCAAGCAGTACCTTTTAAGAATTGTTCCTCAAACAGATAATATATTTCAATGGTATATACCTCTCTAGCATGTGAAAGAAGTTTCACATCATCCACCATCATACTAGGCATGCCTTGAGCACACCGAAAATCCTCCCCGTTTTCCATATTTCTCCATTCATAAACAACGCTCACAAACGACGAGTAGAAATCACAAAGCTCGGCTGTCTTTGTTAGCCTCCTAGAAATTGAATGGTTTGTGGACTCACTCATTTGTGAGGATAAAATGCCCCTAGAAAAGTAATCCCTGTTAAATGTTGGACACCTTTTCTCCCTACAATCATACAGTTTTTCTAACCAAGGATTCTTATGACACTAATAATCAAGTACCATCTTGAAAATCATTAGATCACCAAAGGAAAAACATTCACAATTTTAGAAAACTTTATTCACAATTTCATAACTCTATGTTCATAAATGTATAACTATATGTTCAGAATCACACAGCTCTACATTCACAATTTTAGGACTCTGTATTCAAAGTTGTAGAACTCTGTATCCAAACTTTCACAACTCTATGTTCACAATTCTAAACCTCTATGTTCACACTTTCGGACTTCCATGTTCAGAACTTCAGAACTAAATGGACACAATAATTATGTTAGAACTCTGTAACATATTCACACTTTCAGACTCCTAAGTTCATAAATTCATAATTCTATGTTCACAATTGCACGGCTCTACGTTCATAGTTTTAAAGACTCTATACTCAAAATTGTAGAACTCTGAAATCAAACTTTCACAACTCTATGTTCACAATTTTAAACCTCTATGTTCACAATTTCAGAATTCCATGTTCATAACTTCATAACCAAATGGACACAATGGTTATGTTAGAACTTTGTTACACATTCACAGTTTTAGAACTCTATGTTCACAAAGCTAATACTCTATGTTCACAATTCAAATACTATAATACACAAAGTGAATGTATAAAATATAGTAACATAAATGAACAGACATACCTTGACCAACACAATTCAAACTCAGCTTCTGTGTCTGTGTACTTCAACAAACAATTAAATAGATCCATGAAATCATTATTGTTCCTTAGTGTCTTTATGTGCTTCTTCGAGTTTTCACCGATATGCCATATGCAAAGACGATTGTGTGATGTTGGAAACACTTGAGAAATAGCAGCAGCTATGGCTGCACATTGATCAGTTATAATGGATTGTGGATATTTGCCACCCATAGATCTTAAAAATGCTCTAAACAACTACACAAATGACTCTATCCTTTCATTCATAAAATAATCACACCCAAACATAACATTCATGCAATGGTGGTTCATCCCTACAAATGGACCACAAATCATATCGTATTTGTTAGTGTGATATGTTATATCATGCACTAACAAATCTCTAAACAACTCATAGTCCTGTCTCATTTGCCCATCCCTCCAAAAAAAAAACTAGCCAATCTTGCATCACCATCAACTTCAAAATCAAAGAAGAAGTCAGACACATTACACTGCATCCTCCTAAATATTTCAATTAAAGAATTAGAATCAGTTCCATCCAAACTCTTCAATGAACCAAATGCCAATGAATTGTAAGCATCTCGATTGGTGAACCCAACGAGTGGAGACCCTCCTGATTGATGTTTCAAAAACCTAATACCATCCGCCAATGCATCCCACTCTTCTTCAAATATCTTAAGTATGAAAGTTGATTATTTCCCACTCTTCTATGTGAACGGAATAGATGACTCTTGTCTAAAGTGCATAACTCGTGATTGTGGGCTTTCTCGTGTTTTGTAACTGTCCACACACGTTACTATCTACATCAATCTGAACAAATGCGCCAGAGCCCGTCCTTAAATCAATCTTTGAATACGCCTTCACACCACTATTTTCCTTAGACTTATAACCATCCTTAGAGCAGAAAAATGTCTTCATCTTAACATTGTTAGTAGACCCTTGGTAGCGTTGCTTACCCTTCCTCACACTAAAACCAACTCTATATGCATAATCTTTATACAACTCATACGCTTCATCAGCATTACTTACTACAATACCCACCAAATCTTGATCAACTACACATATGAAATATAATCTCAAGTATGGAAAAGTATAACAACGAAAAAAATCAAGATCAATCTAATGGAAATATATTCTCTAAGTAGAGGGGGGACGGAGAATACTAAATAAATCCAACAATGCTCTACAAAGGAATGATATTTCCATCAAATACAGAATTTCAAAATAGAACTCTGTTACACATTCAAAATTTTAGAACTCCACATTCACAGTTTGGATACTCTATGTTCATAATTTCAAACCACGTTCACATATTTTAGAACTACAAATTGACTATCATTATGTTAACTCTGTTACACATTCACAACTTCATTACTCCATGTTCACAATTTGTAACATCTATGTTCACAATCTCAACATTCAAACACACAACCACACATAAATCATATATCAGTTTGAATCACTAATTTACTTTTAAAAAAAATAATTAAAAAAAAAACTAAAAGTGAAGAAGACTCCTCAACATCTAAATCTCCTTGATCAATGCTTACTGAGACAACCACCAAATCTGCATTCAGTGCAAATATAAAATACAACAGAGTATCAGTCAACAATGTGAATGTGGAGTTCTAAAACTATGAATGTAGAACTATGTAACTGTGAATGTGGAGCTATATAATTGTGAATGTACATCTCTATACTTCTAACTAAAGACCTATGTACATGTGAATGCAGAGCGTTTTAATAATGAATGTAGAGCTCTATAATTATGAATGTAGAGCTCTGTAATTGTGAATGTATAGCTACGTGATTGTGAACATATACTTTTGACAACGATCCCCAATAAAAACTCAAATACATGATAAATAATCAATCTAAACCATAAATCCTAAATTCGAAAACACAAATATGAATCAATACAGTTCATCAAACTTCAAATTCGACACACTAACAACACAAATAATAAAATCAACTTCATACTGAGTTTAAAAATCAGGAAAAAAATATGCAATTGAAGATGATCCATCAACGTGTAAACCTGCTTAATCTATTGCCTCTGCCATCAACAAACTCAATATTCAAAAATCAGACAAGAATTACTTGAACAATAAGAGAATACGAGAACAATTACGGTAACGAATCGGAGAACAATTGCGATGAGGAACCAAAGAAAAATTGCAATGAGGAACCAAAGAAAAATTGCGATGAGGAACAAGAGAAAAATTGCGTGAGGTGTCGAAACAAACTGCAACGAAGACGATTTGTGAGGGAGAGCAACAATTAACGTCGTTACTTTTTTTTTAATTTAAACATAACCTAATAAAACGCCGCCATTTTGGATCCGGGTCTACGGCATAATTTGCGGGAGCAGGTCAATCCACTTTGACAGTACTAGTCTTCACTTTTTACATGGGAGTTTGTTCTCACTTGAACCCTACATACACACACACACGCACTAGTGTTTTACTCATGCAATGCATAGAAGAAATTATATTATCATGAATTTAGAAAAAAAATTCTCAAAAAAAAAATGAATTTAGAAAAAAAAAAAATAGAAAAATGAAAAGATGTTAAAATGTATAATATAATAATATATTTAGACTTATCATATATTTGATTTTGTATGTATTTTTATAACATACAAAATTAAAATTAAATTATTGTATGATTAATATAATCCTTAATTTTGTACATATTTAGATAAATTTATAAATAAAATTTATATATTTAAATTAATTTACTCCTAATTGTATTCCATATGTATTATGATTCGAACAATATGAATAATAATTAAAGGAATTATATTTAGAAATCAAAATATTTAAATTTTAAATTTTGTATGATTAGATTTAGAACTTAACTACTTTTTTTTTAAAAAAAAAGATTTAGAACTTAACTGGATTTATTTTTTTTGTATGATTGTATAACGTATTGTATGTGCACATAATATTTATTAATATCTACTAGTATTTTCACCTGTGCAATGCACGGAATGGATTTGTTATAATATATTAAGAATATTTGGATCGATATATAATTATATAAATTATAATGTCAAATATTATATAGTGTTGTAACACCCCAATTTTCAACTCTTACATTTATTACAAATCAGTATTCATATGCTGCGGAAGCTTACATCTTATAGGCAGAAAACTGGGTGCTACCGCCACACCTAGAGTGAATTCTATCACCTCTTTGACAAACTCCACTCTAAGTGCACAGGCTAAACTTACAACATTAACAACAATCCCTGTCTACATCAAAGAGTAGACCCCAACCTCAACTTCCATCCTATTCAGAGCTCATCGGGCTACAGGAACCCACCCTATATAACATCTGTTATCAGAAAACACATTGAAGTGTAGTTAGCACGACGGCTAAGTAAGGATATCCATGGGTTATTCAAAACTAAATAAAGGTTTTGCAAAAATTGTTACATAGAAAACCCTATACCTTACTCATCGGCAAAGATTCTACCTGCAACAGTTATACATAGCAACTTGCATACATTATGAGCAAAATTCAATAATGTCTCATATCATTTTCCCTCTTGACAAGGTCATTTGGTAATCATTCACTTACCCAAAGAACGTATTGTTAAACATTTAAGCATACTAGTAAGTAATGGAAAACATAAATCACACATCTTGCTTGTAATCACTCTAGTAGAAAAACCTTTCCCTCATAATGAAGTTCTCATCACTTTTCACCTTTCAAAGAGAGGGATCACCCACAACCTTTGGGTACTTAAATACTTGTCACATTTCTCTTTCCCGTAGTTAGGGAGTACCTACATTCATATTTCAAAATTCCACTTAATCCTAGATAGAAAGTGTGAAGCCTCTGGAGTTCTTTCTCCACTTTTGACCACTTGGATCGTTCAACTCGGGTTCAGTGGTCATCGCCCGGTCTAATACTGATCCCCTGGACTTATAGGAGCGTTGGAATGATTCCTAGCTAGCCTCACTAGGTTCATAAGAACGACACCTACCCGAACATAGAGTGACTATACTTAAGTGTGCACACCCCCGCAGGAGACCCTTTGTAATACCCCGTATTTTCCTAACATTATTCTATCCTAAGGCGTTGACATTCCTAAGTTATGATCTTCAGATATTTCAAAAGAATTTTTATAAGTGAGTATAGTTGTTATTAAGCTACGAACCTACGTACCGGTCACGAACCGTAAAAATTTTAGGAGCTGGTGTTCGGACCCGTTTGTCCTAGGAAATGAATTATTAGACACCATACTATTATTCTTGAATTTCCTATTGAATTAAATCAGCTCATAGCAGCGAAAGTTTATTTTGATCGTACATCGCTAAATTTCGCGGTGTACCGAACCTAGCCCAATTTTGAGGGTTAGTCTGGAATAAATTTTTAGTTTCGGAAATTATTCTATCTGGATTATTTTCCACCGAAACTTTATCTGTTTGGACCCCAACTGATAAGGTTGGAGATATTTTATTATTTTATTATATTTCCCTTAATCTTATCTTATAAGGGATATTTATATGTTGAGATAAGAATGAAGAAATTTCATGTCTTCATTTCCCATTCCCATTTCGTGAGAAAAGAGAGAGAGAGAGAGGGTGATCCTTTCATCTTCTTCACCATTTTCTTCCATCAATTTCCATAGCCAAAATCCTTCTCAAGTGTCAATTTTGTTCAGTAAGACTTCGATTTTATTCGGTAAAAAGCTTTATATCCCTTCCTAGATCTTGAATCTAAACTTAGTTTCTTAAAATATTGTGTTATGGTGTTGATTTTGATCCTAGGATTTTAAGGTGAAATTGGGGAAATCAACTCCAAGAGTCTTCTACAAGACTAGTAACCCGGTTGAGGTAAGGAATCCCTTAAGTTGGATTAGTCACTTGAATTTGGATAATTGATTATTTGGTTGAAATATGGTGTTTTTGAGCTTTGGAAATATTTTTGTATACATGTTCATAGCTTGGATATGCATGTATATGTTATATTTATGTCCATATAGGCTTATACTTGTGAAAATAGTGAAAAGAAATCAGGATAGATTCTGGCAGTAACTTCCGAGATTTATTGGGAAACATTGGTAAGGTATTTTGATCCTATTGTTTTTAGACATGTAGTTCTATAAGTGTAGAACCCGCATATAAAATTTCATAATGATCGGAGTAGTATAATTATGGTTTTCGGAATTTTTCCCAAAACTGGTCCAGAGAGAGACAAAATTTCCGGACAGCACACTGCCAAGGGCAAAGATTGAATTTTCTGTGTTTATTCGCGGACCAAAATGACCAAAACTTTTTACGGACATCAAGTACTATAAGTTGGGGTTCTACCATAAAAATTTCAAGTGAAAAAGAGTTCGGGAACTATTTTTACCGGCTCAATCTTTCGGACTGCGCCAAGCTGAAATTTTCTGAATTATGCTTAGTATGATTATGGATGTGTTAATGATAATTGTGAGGTAGTTAGTGAGTTAATGGTGATTAGGTGATGCTAAGGACGTGGATTAATGATGGAGATTAAATGATAATCTCATGATTTTTGGGTTATGGTTAGGCAATGACCTTACCTATTAGAATTTATATATGTTTGGATGTACGATATCCTCAAGTTATGATCTAATGGTGTTGATCATAGTGGAAGTTGTTGAGGACGATAGTTAAGGATGTTGGTTGATTTTAAGTGTGAGATGGACATATGAAGTGTATCCAAAAATGTTTATGAAAACTTACGTTGAAAAACGTATGCTATTTTGATATAAAGGTTGTCAAAACCTTATTGTTTGAGAAAATGATGTTTGAAAATCCTTCAGGGGCTAAAGAGGTAGCCGATTTCAAATATTGGACTCATTGGTGAAATATGTCCAAAAGAAATGATTTGAGTAAGAAAAATTGAAGGAAGAATCATGTTTTCAAAACCGTAGTTTCTAAAGTAAGTTGAGGAGGACCTTGATTGACCCACGGGTGGCTTTAAGTGCCCATGGCTCAGTGGTCGTTATATTGTTAGAGCGAAGTCTATTCGCCGTTATGTCGTCATGTTGGAATAAGGAGAGGTGCCCACGGGAAGGCTTGAGTGCCACAGCCCGGGGTTGGGATAAGGGAGGAACCTACGGGAGGGCTGGAGTGCCATGGCCCGAGGTTGTAGGCCTCACTCTTACTACATGAAACTAAGGAAGTTTTAAAGACGAGAAAAGAGTTATTTTGTAACGTCTTTGAGAAAGAAATGATTTTGTCTTACGAGACGAGTGGATGTTGTTTCACTAAATGTTTTCAAACCTTTGTCTACTTTTAAGTGACAAATGGATTTCCTTACTTAGCCGTCGCGCTAACTACACTTCAATGTGTTCTTATCAGTTGCAGATTAGTGTGGAGCCCTGTAGCCGATGAGCTCTAAATAGGATGGAAGTGCAGGTTGGGGTCTACTCTTTGATGTAGACAAGGATTGTTGCTAATGTTGTAAGTTTAGCCTGTGCACTTAGAGTGGAGTTTGTCAAAGAGGTGATAGAATTCACTCTAAGTGTGGCGGTAGCACCCAGTTTTCTGCTGATAAGATGTAAGCTTCCGCAGCATATGAATACTGATTTGTAATTAATGTAAGAGTTGAAAATTGGGGTGTTACACCCTTTTCCTTCCGGGTGATATAGTACTCGGCGAATAGACTTCGCCCACAGTATGATTGATCATACACATAATTACCATGCGGAATAGGCACTTTAAGCTCATCTTTATTCCGTGGTTAACAAGATCCTTCACAACTTTTACTAGAACTAAGGTTTGAAAACATTTTTC
Organism: Ipomoea triloba; assembly: GCF_003576645.1. Classification (NCBI taxonomy): domain Eukaryota; kingdom Viridiplantae; phylum Streptophyta; class Magnoliopsida; order Solanales; family Convolvulaceae; genus Ipomoea; species Ipomoea triloba. Next base: position 14,442,104 of record NC_044923.1, on the reverse strand, counting down.
TACTCTTTCCCTTTTCTTGCATTGAAAATATTTTGGACATACTTGGGTCAATTCCAATACCCGGAAAATAATTCTCCTTTTAACCCAATTCAAAAATTCTCCTTTTCCTTTGCAAAACATTTGGATGATCCACTAACATCCTTTCACAAAAGTAATTCAAGTGTAGATGATCCACTAACATCCTTTCACAAAAGTAATTCAAGTGTAACAATTCTACAAACATCCTTTCACAAAAGTAATTCAAGTGTAACAATTCTACACTTTCCACCCCACATTTATAATTCAAGTGTAACAATTCTACACTTTCCACCCCACATTTACCACATAAGTCTCATATTTGACACCTACATCTCAATGCATATAACATATACATTTCCAGCTTCAACATAGGCATAACACATAACATATATTTATTCTTCTCACTAACCACATATATAATTATGGGTTACACATACCATATACTATACACACAATGTATAATTATGGGTTACACATACCATATACTATACACACAATGTGACATTTTACCATGTATATACCATATACTATACACACAATGTGACATTTTACCATGTATATATATACATAATACAACATAATGTGACATTTTACCATGTATATATATACATAATACAACATTTTATTAATACATACATACCCATATATGTACATATATATATTTTTATTAATACATACATACCCATATATGTACATATATATATATGGTTTAAATATCCACACACCACACGTACATAAATATATATATATATTAAATATCCACACACCACACGTACATAAATATATATATATATACAATACACATAAATAAATAAATATATATATATATACTATACTTCACGTACATACACACCAATATGCACACAATACTTATAATTATATATACATTACACTACACGTACCTACATTACATTATAATTATATATACATTACACTACACGTACCTACATTACATATATATTATATATACATTACACTACACGTACCTACATTACATATATATGCATAGTTCACATATATAAATATATATATATATATATACTATGCTACACGTACACACTCCCCATATATATACATAATTCATATATATAAATATATGTATATATACTATACTACACGTATTCATATATATAAATATATGTATATATACTATACTACACGTACACATATATATAAATATATGTATATATACTATACTACACGTACATACACATAATTATGTACACAAAAATTCCACCTAGAACTCATCATATTTTAATTATGTACACAAAAATTCCACCTAGAACTCATCATATTTTAACCAAGCTATCAATTATCTAGTTTCAAACAACCTCAACCAATTAAAGGGATTCCTTACCTCAACCGGGTTTCTAATTTCGTAGAAGATCCTTGGAGTTGATTTTCACCAATTTCACCTTAAAACCCTAAAATTCCATAACACATGATTTTAAGAAATCTTAACTTAGATTCTTGTTCTAGGATGAAAAATAAAGCTATCTACCGAATAAAATGGAATTTTACCGAATAGATGATGATCTTGTGAAGAAAATTAGCTAGGAAGCTTTCTTGATCACAAGGAATGAAGATGAATTTTTCTCTCCTTTTTCCTCTCTTTATTTCGAAAATGGGAATAGAATGGGGATAATGGAAGATCAAAGCTCTATTTATAGCAAGAATGGGAAAGCTTGGAGAGTAAGTCTCAATTTGGGGCTTGAAGAGTAAGCCACATTGTTTCTTATAAAGGAAGACATAAGAAACTTAGAGATCAAGCTTCAATTTGGATCATCTCAAAAAAAATTATTTAAATAATAACATGTGGCTAGAAAGAATGACACTTGTCACAACCTTGTGGTGGGTAAGGGAAAATATCTTCTTTTGGACTGTTCGGGATTAAAACAGATAAAATTACGGTAGGAAATAATTTAATTCCAATAATTTTCGAAACCAAAAATTTATCCCAGACTAAAACTTAAAATTGGGCTAGGTTCGGTACACCGCGAAATTTCGCGATGTACGATCAAAAATAAATTTTTGCTGCTATGGGCTAATTTAATTAAATAGGAAATTCCAGAATAATAGTATGGTGTCTAAAAATCAATTTCCTAGGACAAACGGGTCCGAATACTAGCTCCTAAAATTTTTTTTTACGGTCCGTGACCGGGACGTACGATCGCAGCTTAATAACAATTATACTCACTTATAAAAATTCTTTTGAAATATCTGAAGATCATAACTTATGAATGTCAACGCCTTAGGATAAAATAATAATGTTAGGAAAATACGGGGTATTACAAGTGCAATTGAAGATATGTTTTGGATCGATTATGTTTTCTAATGTTATCCTTGTTTCAATTCTAGCAAATAATTGCTTAATTAATAGCTAATGTGTAGATGTACGCATGCGGTGCTGGAACTTTAGAGATTTTATATATCATTGTTTAGGATTTTTATGAATTGGGCAAATATGCTCGTTCTCTAGTAACTTAGTTATGGGTAACCTAGGTTGATTACCTCCTTGTGGTTCTTTGCTGGCTAGGGTCACAGGGCGAGGAGAAAACCTTGTTAAAAGAAGAATCAATTGCTATTCTAATTCATATGTATGGAAGATATATTTTTGTGTAGATATATAGCAATTTTTCCATCTTGGAAAAAAACATAATATCACCGGTTGTATTTACACATTATTGAAAACCTCTTTGTAGACAACATTGGTAGTAGCAACACAATCTTGTCTATCCTCATCTAGAACTAATTAACACTTTCAGGCTATCAAGATGGGTGACTCGGGAGAAAGCCACGCGTACAATTGACCGTGATTAAAAACTGGTTTTTTTCAGCAATAACCCAACGTGAGTTAGTGTTCAGCCTTGTCTTTTGTTGATAGTCATGGCATATGCAAGCATCAATGGGAATTATTTATGCTGGAACTTGAAGGGCAATCTCGTATCAGAAAGAGTGAGAGACATTTGAGAGATAAGAACTTTGGTTCCTTCATGTGTCACATTAACTATTCTTGCTTCAACAATGTGATCTGTCAATCTTGTAATGATGAGTCGCGTACCATTATAAAGACCAAGAGAATGGTCTATCTTCCGCAATAACATAACATGTGCACCGACCTTTAATGCCAATGAATGATTAAGAAAATCATATAATCTCAAACTATTTAAGAATTTAGGAGTGTGTACTTCTAATAGATTTTCACCGTTTGGTTCTGCCTTAAATATGTTCATCCTTTTGCAATATTCATGTCGCACATGTACTGATTAATTTGATTAACGACATCTAAAGTCGGCGAGCGGATCACTGACCTTGCAGCTGCAACTCATCAAGCGTGCCATATCTTGAGCTTGAAATTTAAAAAAAAAAATATCACTTTTAATGTAATCAAAGCATTGAGTCATAACAATATTGACACTGAAATTTTAATTTTATGATCTACATGCATATATATTCTGTGATTTTTTTCATAAAATTAGTTTTAATAGTCAAAATGTAAAACATATTGATTTTACCAATCACTAAATTTCAAAATGTTTCAGATTCCCATGTATATATAAGTAAAACTCACATCTAAAGCCTAATTTCTTTTGTCAATATTTCATACATATAAAGCAAGTCTCTGACTATTGTGAGAAGTTAGTAACCTTGAGTCTAACATACAACATAAAGCATTGTGTGATAGTAGGTAGTAACTTTGAGGTAAGACCATTACCAAATGGAGTGTATGGCTTTTTGGAATGATGCCCATCCAAACTGTTGAAATGCGATGTCCATAACCGTTAATTGGCAGACTACTCATTCTTCATATTTCATCAAAGTATCAGTTTCTTATGATATTTAGTTGAGTGATTGTTGGTTGACCGTAGAGCGTTGATATTCTCTGGACAAATAACTATTGAAAAAATAGCATAAAATGGCATTTTAAGTGGCTATATTGTGGTACAAATATATGTGGGGTCCACTTTCGATTTGGGTCGGGTCAAAGTTGATTCAGGTTCTTCGTAGTTAGACGAAAAGATTCATATACTGTACGCTCAAAATGGATAATGGGTGAATAAGAAATTGGTTCTCAAAGTTGACTGATTTGAGTTAGAAAAATGGAGAGAAAAAGCTTTCAAGTAGCTTTTGTCCCACACTGGTTTGGGAAAGTGGGTTTGCACAGCTACTTATACAAGAGTATTTTTAAGGCTTATTGAATTGTATAGCATAGAGGCTCTCTCTCGCGCGCAGGGGGGATGCAAATCAAATCCCAAAATGAACTTGAAAAGGCTTGACTCGTGTGCGCCGACACCTGCAAGCACGAATGTCGTTCAGAAAATTGGTTGGCCTTGCGAGAACCATTGGGCTTGTTTTTTTTGTCCCAAACCTTAATAGTATATGAGTGTTTTGGGCCCCAAACTTTAATAGTATAAGAGTGTTTTGGGCGGAAAGTTAAAGTTGAGGATATTATTTTTATTAATAGTATAGATTGCACGGAAAGTTAAAAGTTGAGGATATTATTTTTATTAATAGTATAGATTGCATTACAGGGAAATATATGTATTGTATTATTACGATTAGTAATTTTAATCAAGAATTGTATTACGAATAGGAACGTATAGAAGAATATATTTTATTAGGAACTCAAATTACCATATTTTACAATATTACGCAAACCTTAATAGTATATGAATGTTTTAGCCGGGAAGTTAAAGTTGAGGATATTGTTTTTAGAGTTTATTACCGAAATAGTCCCTCAACTATTGCAAAATTACCAATTTGGTCCTCGACAATTTTTCGTGCTCAATTAAGTCCCTCGACTTTGAAAATTTTAACCAATTTGGTCCTCCGTTTATTTTGCCGTTAAAATCAAGACCAAGTTCGTAATTTTGCTATAGTCAAGGGATCAAATTGATAATTTTGCTATAGTCAAGGGACCAAATTGGTAATTTTTTACTGAAATGGTCCCTTGACTATAGCAAAATTACCAATTTGGTCCATTTACTAGAGAAAAATTACCAATTTGGTCCCCGATTTTAACGGTGAAATAAACGGAGGACCAAATTGGTTAAAATTTTCAAAGTTAAGGGACTTAATTGGGCACAAAAAATTATTGAGGACCAAATTGGTAATTTTGCAATAGTCGAGGGACCATTTCGGTAATAAACTCTTTTTTTTATTAATAATATAGATTGCATTGCAGCGAAATATATGTACTGTATTATTATGATTAGTAATTTTAATCTAGAATCGTATTACGAATAGGAACGTATAGAAGAATATATTTTATTAGGAATTCTGTTACCATATTTTACAATATTACACAAACCTTAATAGTATAGGAGTGTTTTGGGTGGGAAGTTAAAGTTGAGGATATTGTTTTTATTAATAGTATAGATATAGATTGCATTACATGGAAATATATGTACTGTATTATTACGATTAGCAATTTTAATCTAGAATTGTATTACGAATAGGAACGTATGGAAGAATATATTTTGTTAGGAATTCTATTACCATATTTTACAATATTACGCAAACCTTAATAGTATAGGAGTGTTTTGGAGGGGGGGGGGGAGTTAAAGTTGATGATATTGTTTTTATTAATAGTATAGATTTAGGAAAGTATATATATATAACGTATTTGGTGCGGGGTGTTGGGGGGCACGGGTGGGGGTTAGCACGGGTGATAAGCTCACGTTACACATACCAGGGCGTTTATTGTTATTATTATTATTATTATTATTATTAGTAATTATTTTTTTCCTGTGGTATCCTTTCCTCTGTATCGGCTCTTCACTGCGGCGGGTTTGGGTTTCTCACTCTCTCTCTCGCGTGGTTCCCCGGCTTGTCGAAAGTCATGGCTAGGTCGAATGGTAGTCGCCGTTCAAATAAGAGGGGGGTCCGGGCGGTCGTTTTGGTCGGCGGTGTCCTGCTCCGGCGGTGCGGTCAGACACTCCGCCCAGCAGTTCAAGCGACGCCACACCCTTATTCCGCCGGTACGAGTACAGTTCGGTCCGACGCTGGCCCGAGTGGCAGCGAGGGTATCCGCAAGGCGGCGGGATTCCCGCGGGTGGTCAAACCGCAGTAAGTGCTACTCTTGCGCATTCTGTTTCTAGTTCTTTGGCAGCTTTGGGTTATTGGGGGTTTGGGACATTCTATTTCTAGTTCTTTGGCAGCTTTGGGTTATTAGCGGTTTGGGATTAGTAGACTATCGCGCTGAAGGTTTATGACCACGGGTTCACTATTATGCATTCCATTAGGAGTTCAAAGTAGTATAACAGTGGTCTGCTACTGCAATTTGGGAGGCCCTAATTGTAGTACCCCGTAAATTCGTTCAAGCCTTGAGACCGGTAATTATTTCTACCGGGCGACTTATTTGATTTAATTGGGCTTAATCTTTCCCGTTGATATATATATATATAATTCTTGAACCCGGAATTTATTTATTTATTCAAAAGCCCAATTCTTGATTTAATTCTTGTAAGGGATTTATTCAAATTTGGATCTTACAATTATTATAAGTAAGAGTATTTTTATAATGGCCCAATATATATTTATTCTTGAAGGATTAATTCCTTACAAACTAGTAGTATAATAAATAATGTGAGACCCATTTTATAAGGGCCCATTATTTCATGTCTTACCCTAGTTGATACATACATAATATATGTAATGATCTTTCCCTACTAATATTAAAGCCTTGTACTTACAATCCTATTCCTCTTTTCATTTCCTGCAAATATAATCCATCCTACTCCTTTCACCTCTAAAGAACCCTAAGTGAATCCTACACTTTCATCTTCAAGATTCAAGGCCAAGATTGCTCTTTTAGGATTGTTAAGGCTTGGGTAAGTGTCTATCTCTAGGAATATACCTTGCATCATGTTATTTTCATAATCTTTATACAAGTTCTTATGTTGTTCTTTTGGGGATCTTTTGGGGAAAAGATAATAAAGGTGGAGGTGAAGCTTTGTAAGGAGGTTTGAGAGTTCTTGGGTGAAGTGTGCTTCAAGAGGTAACCATCATGTCCACTAAAACCTATTTTACACTCTTGATCTATGAATATTATTTGGTGTATTGGAATCCTGTGGAATTCTTTGCTGCTTAGCCTATTCTTTGTTGGTTTGTGAGCTATTTTGATGGATTATGAACTTGTGTTCTTGATCCTTTGCATATTGATGTTTATGGATATTTATTGGTATGGATTCCATGTTTATTTGGCTTCTGGGAGTTGTAATCTGAACAATCTGATCCTATTTTTGTATTCTGGAATGAACTTTGCGTATTCTGTCTGATCTGTTTTGAGAAGGGTTGGATCACACTTACGGAGGACTCTAACGGAATAATGTGCCCCGTTGGTTCCTTCCGCAAGTGTATAGCGGTGAGGGATGGCGGAGGAGAGTGTTCCGCTAGGGTGGTCCGCTCCCTTCGTGCGGAGGAGAGTGGCGGTAGGCGGAGTTCTGTAGGGTGGTTCCGTCGGTCCTACTGGGATTCTGGTTCCAGTAACCTGCTTTGTGATTCTTTGGTCCGATTGTTTCCCTTTTTCTTCTGAACTTTGTTGGAGTATTTTGTTGGGCATTTTACCATGTTTTTGGAATATTTATTCATATCTCTTGGTCCATCTTTTGAGTCTCTTGGTTAGTCGAATCCTTGATTATATTACCTGGGAGTTGTTTGTGTTCATAACCTGAGATGAACACTCTGAGTGGTTTGTTCGTGGGCTGAGGTTGAGGTTGGATGTGGATGGTGGATCTTTGAGTATCTTTGGGGTTATTGGGCACTATTTGCCTCTATGTATGTTGGGCACTATTTGCCTTTGTGTATATTTGGGCACGATTTGCCTTTGTTTATTTGAGGACTATTTGCCTCCATGTATTCGGGCACCACTTGCCTCTATGTGTATTTGGGCACCATTTGCCTCTGTATATTTTGGGCTCCATTTGCCTTTATGATTCGGGCATTATTTGCCTCTGTGAACTGAGTTTGGGTTTGATGATTGGTATAAGGATTGGTATGTCGGTTGGAGGGTAAGGGTTGGTGTTATCCTTAGGTTGAGGTCTGTTTGGTCTCTTACTTGATTCTTGAGTTATATCGTATCTCGTTGGTTATTGATTATTCTTGGATATATTCTTGTTTGACGTTTCTTATGAGTATTCTATTGAATTCTTGATTCGGTTGATATTTTGTTATAGACTTGTTGTCTTGTGCAATCATGTTGAATATTGGTACTGTTGGAAAGTCCTTGGTTTATATATTCATTCAGCGTATTGTTGTTGAGTATCCGTTTTAAATACTGAACAGTTCGTTGGTGTATATATTATATATGAGTGTGTAAACCTATTTACAAACTTAATATATATATATATATATATATATATATATATATATGTATTTCCTTGCGGGTGTGAATGGCGGTTGCTTAGTAGTCTTTTGCTAATGGTTTCTTGTATGTTTTCCAGGTATGGAATAAGTCTAAGCGAGAGCGCGTTAGAGCTTACCTTTATGAGGCGGCTTAGACTAGTTGATGTTGTTTTAGACTTGTGTTTGAGCCTGTGTGCCAATGATGAGATTTTATATACTCTTGTTTAGATTTTGGATGTTTTGACATTACTTGAGGATTTATATCTATGCAGTTTGGTTCAGTTTTTGGTTAGCATGTGCATCTAGGCCGTGTTTTCTTACCTAGATGTGGCATGATACCCTTTAGGTTATAAATCGCTTCCGCTTTGTTATGTTTGATAGTTGAGATAGGCAGCTATTTGTTAAAGTTTAGCTATCTCGACTTGTGAAAGGTTGGGGTGTCACACTAATTTAGGAGGTCCCAATTTGCTGCTGCAGTTCATGGTAATAATCTCAATTGGAATGCCCAACTAATCTCACCCGTATGCGTAAGCCCCCCCCCCCCATTTGCAGGTGTCCTTAGAAAGCTTGGAAGTGCACTGCATATTATCTCACTGCCTTATAATATGAACCTGACAAATTTATGTTGGTATGGTATGTGTTGTTTTCGTATTTTTTTTTTAAAATCCATATTGTCCCACCGCCTTATAATTCAATGAACCCGGGGAGTGTATGTTGCTATGATTGGTGTTCGTTTCTTAAACAGTAGGATAAGTAAAACATCTCTGCTGTCTCACTGCCCTATTCTATTCTTCTGTAAAACATCCATCAAAGGAGTGCACTGCATGTATTCTATTTATCTATTATTCTTTTCTTGGAGTAGTCTGTTTGAAAATCCATATTCTATCACTGCCTTATAATATGAACATGAAAAAGTTATGCTAGAATGGTATGTGTTATTTTCTTATTTGTTTTTTTTTTAAATCCATATTTCCATATTGTCTCACTGTATTATAATCTCATCGTAATGCATATTGTCACACTAGCTATTTATAGTAACTCATCGAAGTGCATTACATATTATGTGCTTTTTTATTCTTCTTATATTATTTATCTATAATTCAATGAACTCGGGGAGTGTATGTTGCTTTGATCTGTGTTCATTTCTTATTTGTTTGTAAAACATCCAGCCTGTCTCACTTCCCTATTTTAGAAACTAAACAGTATGGTAAGTACAAACTAAATTACTTCTATGATCTCTGTTGGTTGCTATTGGGTGTGTAAAACATCTTTGCTGTCTCAGTGCCCTATTTTTAGTTCCTAAACAGTAGGGTAAATACAGTTCATATTCTACAGTACTAAGTGATGGGCAATGACAGAGTACTACAGCTGTGCACTCTTGGTTTGCACTTACGAACCTGTAGCTGTTATGTTGGGTTGGCTATTGGTTAGCTGTGTGTACTGACCTTAGTTTCCCTTGTTCCAAACAGGCACTAACACATTTCAGCCGGTGGTAATAAGCGATAGGGAGGGCGAGACCGATGACGATTTCCACACTGCTCAACCCGAGTCGCCTCGTATACCGCGGATGCTTATCGAGGGACCCAACCCCGCCATCAAGTTACGGAGTGGTCCCAGGGAACTCGTAACCCTTGTGGCCTCACTAACACAGCGTCAACGCCAAGATGTTATTAGTATTGGCATGGAGGGGTTGCTAAGCCTACAAGTGACCGAGATGCCTCCACTCCTGGGACATTGGTTGGTCGCCCACTTCGAACCAGATACGATGAGCCTCAAGTTGGGCAATGGGAGGTATATCAGCATCACTGCCCAGGACGTGGCGCATGTACTAGGACTACCTAATGGGCCAGTCCCGATTACAGAACGGGATGGCCAACTTGTAGGGACAGAACTCTGTGCATGGAGGGAGGAAACCAAACAAGGGAAGGGGAAGATAACGGTCGGGGCGTTAGCCGCGCAGTCAGGAAAGCACGAAGGTGGCGGGGAGTGGTTCCGGCGTCACTTTAGTGTTATTGTGGTCACCACGATCATTGCCAGCGTTTCAAATGGGTACGCCAACCAGAAGACCGTCCATATGTTCCATGATGTTGACCGGATCAAAGACCTAGACTGGTGCACGTATCTTTTGCGTTCGCTAGTTGACACACGTGGAAGCTGGTCCCAAGACGCACCGCGAAAATACACCGGCCCACTACTCTTTTTAACTGTGAGTTGCACTATTACATGGTGGTATAGATGATCATGTATTTCTGTGTCATATATTGTTATATGCATCTAATTTAGTGTGGGCCAGCTTTTATACGTGGATAGAGTCGTGGTAAGTGGGCGCGACGTGCCTAGAGCACTCCCCATGTTAAATGGATGGACGTCGGATTTGCTCAAAGCACGGGAGGCAAGGGAGATTACTGCCGGGGGCTTTGGGCTGGAGCTGTTAGAAGATCCGCCCCATGCAACATCGGCCAACACACCCCTGTTTGAACTACCGCCGGTACCCCAACACGCACAAGTCACCCCTACCCAGGCAACAGTGCACCCCATACCTACGGGTGGAACCCCACTAGTATGGAAACCTCCTTGCCGTGTTGCTCACCACACAAGTCTCTTTGACCTTCATTGATGCTTGGATTTGGAAATAAAGTTGAATTAAAGCGGTGTATACTGTTGGTACGGACTCACTGATTACTTTTGCTAATTGGATATCTTGTGTTTGTTAGGGATTCGCCCAGCTCTTTGAAACCGCGACTAGGGATCTGCTGTTGGCTACGACACGAGTTGTACATATGGCATTCGAGAACTGCACACAAGCATATGGAGATCACAATCTCGAGAGGATCGCCGAGGCATCCCAACTTCTGCTCGGGGTACTACAGCACGAACCCAAAGCCACATACGCTACCATCGCAGACGACCCCCACACGCCTGGTCAAACTTCCATGGATCACGAGGAAGCATTTTGGCAGGACCCCGAACACATTAGGGCGTTGGAACGCGCAGAAATGGCAGCGATACGGGCCACCACGATTGACGACATGCCCAGTTTCAGTCTGGGGTTCACGCAAGACGAGCCGACGCAAGGTGATGAGAGGCCCATAACACCATGTGCAGAAATGGCAGCGATACAGGCCACCACGATTGACGACATGCCCAGTTTCAGTCTGGGGTTCACGCAAGACGACCCGACGCAGGGTGATGAGGGGCTCATAACACCAATTGCGCAGGTAAGTTTCTGACCGTCCCTACTCTTCAGCCTAATTGACTATTGGCATTGTTCTAAAAATGACCTTCTAGGTTGCCAACCGGGTGGTGCAACCAGGGTACTTACTACCGGGAAACCAAGAAAATGCACCCACACCGTGGGCCGCAATAACAGACTGCAAAGGGAAACGTCCATTAAATCAGGATGCTAGACCCTTCAGCCTTTGCTTCAGTCCCTTGAGGGGTTACCCAACCATTCCCATTCCACCTATATACATGGTATGGATGTGGGTATTCAACTGCCCCAACACCAACGGGTAAATCCGGACTCAGACTCTTAGTTCCTGGTACTTTGCCTGCCTGACGCAACAAGTGCTCGAACTCACGAGTTTCTGATTACCTATATAGTGATGAGGTCCTGTTTCACCATAAAGATCATACCGCCAAATGCTCGGATTTTCGTACATTGAAGGATGGGGTAAACATCTCACCGGCTGTGGTAGATGCGTGGGCCACTGTTCTGAATGCTAGGAAGAAATCCAGGGAATTGGGAACGCCTTCCCGCCTGTTCGCTTCTACAACCACTACTGTATGTATCACCACTATAACTATAAAGGTAAAAGGGAGGGGGGTGCATCTGCAATTTACCGCCCTAAAGTTTGTACGTGGTACTGCAGATAGGCACCTAGTGGCAACAGAAGGCAGCCGGGATGAGAGGATAAGGTTGTTTAAAGCACGGCTAGCCGCTGATTTTCAAGCCTCAGAGCATGTGGGAACTGCAATTCTAGACATGGTATCACTTCGTCCATCATTTCATATCTTGAAATAAGTATTCTTGCTTTTTAAACTGTAGTAACCAATATACGTGGACCCTACGATGGGCAGTATTTGTTCCCAATAACATAGGATGGTCATTTCTATGTGATGAGTATAAATTTCAAGCAATACAAGTGCGACATCCTAGACTGCTCATCAAAACAGATGCCCAATGATGAAAAATATCGAGACGCCCTAGTGGATTTGGTATGATATAACAATATGCTAGTCATACTTGACCATAGTATTCTCACTGTGTTAATCAGCATTTCACTGTCTACTTCAACATATCTGCACATTTTATTTTTGTAGTCTAAAACAAGGCTTTGTTAACTGTTTGAAATCTAATTGAACACCTTGTTCTGCAGCTTGATATGGTCTCCGAGTACTTAGAAAGCAAGCACCAGATGGCCCGATCTATCCGTGTAAGGAACTTGTGGCCAAAAAGGATGTAGATGTCGTGGCGAATTACAAATCCCAAGGCTGATTCTGCTGTTTACGCAATGCGACACATGGAATCATTCACTAGCCAACCCTGCAACAGTTGGGAGTGTGGGCTACAAAAAGGGAATGGTGAACAACTCAATAGCTTGCGTAGGCTCTTTATGCACAACATCCTAATGGCCGAGGCTAATGAGAATATGCAGGAGGTGTCCGATCGGGTGGGGCAATATGACTGTGCTCGGATAACCCGCCCGACACCTTAGTAAACAGCACCAACGGCCCAAGGCAAAGAATAACACAATAACTAAATGGTGGTGCGACCGACAATAATTTAAGGATGCTTCTAATGGTGAGCAGCAGCATGTGATTCAGTGGTGGTTGCTCAGTGGAGGTGGGGGGACAACTTAACATTCAGTAAGGCCCAATGATGAAACAAACTCGAGTATTAGGTACTCTTGGGAAGGGTGGTTTCAAAGCTAGTGACCACGTTAATATTTAAATGCAGGGCACTAATACGCGGGCCGCCGCACGCTACTAGACTAATTGGGGAGGCGTTTACAACTGCTGGAACTTTAAGGTATTCTCTCGTATATTTTACAGTTGTTGGGGGACTAGTTCGCATGTGGGTAGTTTGATGGTATTACATAAGTCAACTTTCTGCACTTATAATGGTGCATCCCATATTCTCAAGGTTCATTTCCTGCAGGGTATCACATTTGGAGCGGCACAGTATGGTGCAATGTTTGGGGTTTTAGAGTGTTTTTCCTACAGGATGCAAAGGTTATCCATACCTACGGAAGCATAGAGGGACTCGAACACAGGCTGTAATCCCATGCACTGAATGATGCGTGTTCTTTGAGGGTGTTTAACAAATTAGAATTATAGCTCTTTTTTACAACTCCAGATTTTTTTTATAAGATGTTATTTACCAGCAAACAAATTGTGAGTGTTTTTATTTATGTAACAGTGGGATGTTGGAGGCGGCCAAAATTCTGAGAACCCTCCTAATTTTCTAATCTGATTTCAGCTCCCTGGAAATGCACAGAAAAATGTAGAGGTTTAGTAAATTATATTAATCTCGTTCTGTGCGCACGATATAAACTCTTCTGAACTATTATTTCTACATTTGCTATTATTTAATAATAACTAAGATGGCGCATATGGATAAACACAAAGCCAACCTTGGAACACCCCTAAATTAAAATACCAAATCTAATTCAAGTGCACACGTACGCATACGCGTAAGTTATATAATGCCACAACACACAAAACTATAGATAGATGTAAAGCGCTAATATCTAGCTGTACAACTGCACTTAATTCAACAAAAATAACTAATACAATTCGGCATCTTTTGTTTTATACTTTGTACTGTGATTGAATAACTAAAAGGGGGAATACTGGAAAACACTAATCCAAATCCAAAAAAAAACAGTACCACACATACTAAGTAATCATAAACTCCACAACTTCACCCATCAAAGTGGTCTTCAAATTAGTAAAACAACAACTAAAAATAAAACAACCAAAGTTCTTCAATTCTCACATTGGATTATTACAAAAACTCAGACGCATAAAATCTTATTGATAATAAACACAGTACTATAAAAACAATTTAGAATGTTTCATCCGCCAGCCTTTAGAATAGTGTATTAGGATTGTTGTTTGCGTTTACGCGTTGAGCCTGACTTTTTACCTGTGCCCACACGTGGAACAATAACACAATTTTGACTATCATGATGTCCATACAAATCACACGCCGCGCACTTACGCTCACCCCTCGCCTTAGCCTCAATAGCTAACTCCCGTTTGCTCTTGATACGTTTCCCGCTACCTTTGTTCCTAGCATACGCTGGTGGTTTAATAGTTATGGTTTGTGGAGGGCTGACACCACACAGGGCCTGAATAGCAGCAGTGTTGCCCTTTACAGTGTCCGTTCCCGACCCATCCTTTACAAATTCAGTCGTCAATTCTTTCATCACTTGTAACATCCGGGTGCGTCGTCCATCATTGTTACCTACCATTCCCACACACGTGTTTATCTCACCCCACAAGGAGGTCAGTGGCGACCCAAGGGGAATTCTCGCAGCGGTGAGATCAATGCATCGCAATGGTGAGTGTTTGCACCATCTACCTACCACATATTGGGGTGGCAGGGTCTTTAACTTGGCATCCTTTAACACCAGAAATATATGTCTGCACACTAAACCCATTTTAAAAAATAACTGGCAACTACACTGTGCACTGAAGTCAGCGGCCTTGTATTGGATGTTGCATACCATGTTGCGCCCGTCTTTAATAACATACAACATCAAACCCTTGTCCTCAGAAATGCTAACGACGCGACAGAAAAAACACCTCGCAACAATCCTTCAACATGTCGCTCTAACGCTAAAGGTGTTTTAAAATCCGGCAAAGAACCATCGCAGTCAGCGTCAAGTTTGGACTGTTGAGCTTCCAGCACGCCCTCAAACTGCATATAAAATTCAATTAAACTAGAGTGTTCATGGGTGAACTTACCAAAAACATTGTGTTCTCCTTCGGACCGAGACGTCGTCCGCAGTAAACCACGCATTGGGATGTCAAGAAAAAATGTCGGGATCCAAAACATCCGAACAACGTACAGTTTGCTAAAGCACCGGTCATCAACTAGGTTGTACTCTGCCATTAACCCCAACCATTGAGCTTCAAAATCTTCAACCTGGATTCTGTTCGACCAAACTATGTTATTTAACTTCTTACGGAAATTTTCGTCCTTTGCAAGTGCACTCCCAGCCTTTTCGCTAACCTTAATCATGATGTGCCACATGCAAAACCGGTGGCGGCTATTTGGGAAAACCCGTCCCACAGCAATCTTCAACGAGGGGTCCTGATCAGTGACAAGGCATAGTGGGCTCTTACCCATTGCGGTCTTGAATTGGTCCAACAGCCAAACGTAGGATTCCACGTCCTCCTTAATCAGTAACCCAGCCCCCAAGGTGATGCAACGGCGATGGTTGTCCACCCCAGTGAATGGCACGAAAACCAAACAATACCTGCAACAAAAATCAATTACACAGTACCACAATGCATGTACCAAGACTACCACGCCAACAGTAATAACATCAATGTAGGAGAATTGAACTGAATACAAGTGTGCATGCATGCATGACACCTAACATGAATTAATTATAACAATGTTAATATACATAAATGCACACACAGAGTAACACCACGGTAAACAAAGTACTGCAACCTGGTATTAAAAAAAAAAAAAAAAAAAAAAAACTAATACACACCACAACTATGCAAAATGGTAGCCGACCACTTACATGTTCGTGCCGTAGGTTGCGTCGAACGAGATAACATCACCGAAGCGCAGGAAATTGGCACGTGCCACGGGGTCAACCCAGAAAAGTCGGGCCAACCGATTTTCTTCGTCTAGTTGGTAATTGAAAAAAAAAATGCTCCGACACTTCTCGTTTCAAGAGGAACTTCTTTATGATCATCTCCCCATCACTTCAGCCAACATATGATTGTAGGTCCCGTTTAAAATTGTGGAAATCCACACTAGTTGCGCCAATATTCCCGTATGTACCCATCAATTCCTTGCATAACCTGAAACTTTGTGAGGTTCCGATGTTAGCCTTAAGGCAGCTTGCAATGAATGCTTGTTGGGTGGAATCTAAGGATCTGTTGATCCGCATGAATTGCCTAGAAGACTCAGAGCACAAGGGATGAGTGTGTTTCTCTTCAAAAATTGAAACCACAAACTCTCTGGTGTTATCCCGTACTAAACAAATTTTAGCCAAACAGCGGACCCGATTAGAAATTCTCCTCCTTCGTTACTTGGCCTTCCCACCGTCATCACCATTAACACCGGGTTGGGGCCTGCTTACACCCCCTTTAACCCCCCCCCCCCTGACGGCTACAAACTGTTGGTCCCAAGGGGATGGGGTACAAGTCTAGAGGGGGGGGTGAATAGAATTGTATAGATTTTGCAAATCTTTTCAACCTCTCGTGTGTATTGAACTTAGGATGTTTAGGTTCGATACCTCACGAGAATAAGACAAAGTTTTATGCGCAGCGGAAATGTTATCCCCTTTTAGTTAGCACGAGTTTGGGTTAGTTCGAGAGGTGTGTTTATATGCAGTGCAAGCGAGAGGTTAGCGAGAGATAAAAGCAGTAAGTAAATGCAAGAGAGATTTTTAAGTGGTTCGGCCAACCCGCCTACGTCCACTCTTCTTCCAGAAACTCCCTGGAAGGATTGCACTAAAACTTCCCTTTTTAGTACAATATCGAGCGCTTGAGCTTTGATCACGAAGCCCGCCTCAAGCCTCAGGTTTTTCGCCCCGCTTCTTGTTACTCCACCTCTCGAGCACTTGACCTTTGATCACCAAGCCCGCCTCAAGCCTCAGGATCTTCACAAGACAGCTCCCAGGTTACTCCGCCTCTCCTCAGGTTTTTCTCCCCGCTTCCAGTTACTCCACCTCTCGAGCACTTGAGCTTTGATCACCAAGCCCGCCTCAAGCCTCAGGATCTTCACTAGACAGCTGCCAGGTTACTCCGCCTCTTCTTGCTTAATCCAAAGCAAGGACCTTTGGTTGTCACAGTTGAGTGTAACAAACTCCAATCTGACCAAAAGCTATCGTTGAATCAATTTCGATGTAGAGCAGCTTCGGTCACCTTCTAGATATGTGGCAGTTTAAGTTATGTAACTCTCTCAAACACTAAGATGTGTTTTTCTCGCTGTATTGAATATCTGGATGATATTCCAAATTGAATGCTTGCACTTGAACGTTTGAATCAGACACCTCTTTAGAATTTCGAATGAACCAACCTTTTTTATCACTGTGTCTTCACGTCCTTATATATGAGAGTTTGAGGAATAATTCCGTTGGAGGGAAAATTATTCCGTTTGAAATCTGTCTCCCATGCTGATCATGGGTCTTGCGTATTTTCAGCATTTTTCATGGAGTGGTGGTCTTGTAACTTGAACCTTTTGTCTGGTAGTGAATATTCTATATTTCACTTTCTTGAGTCCATGCTCCACTTTCGTCTTTTGGTAAAAGTTACTCTTTTTATATTCCCATCATTCCTTGTTTGTGGGGAATCAGACCACTTCAGCATTGGTGTACCTTTTGACCGTTTGTGGTGGAAATCTGATGTGTCATCCATTTCCGTCCATTTTGAAAACTCACGTTCGGCACCTCTTCATTATTCCATCTCCATGATATTCTTCTTCTCCAAACTTTAAGTATGCTTCCTGACCGTCATTCAGCATTACTGGAGAAGTGTCAGTTTATCGAGACCAAGGTTGATGTCTCGATTGTTTGATGTCTCGAACCCAAGCATCGAGAGGTCTTGTAACCCCTCGTCTTTCCGATAAGTCTAAGGGTCGGAAAATATATCTTTAGGCTATGACATTCATAAGATGATCTCCCGATATGTCAAGGGAATTTTTATACGGAGGTATAGTTGTCATTAAGCTGCGATCGTTCGTGCCGGTCACGAACCGTAAAATTTTCGAGGACGAATTTTCAACTCTTACATTTATTACAAAATCCGTAATAAAACGCTGCGGAAGCTTACATCATATCAACAGAAAACCGGGTGCTACCGCCACACCTAGAGTGAATTCTATCACCTCTTTGACAAACTCCACAATTGGTATCAGAGCTCAAGGTTGAGATCTAGGTTTGAACTTTAAGTTTGAATCTTTGGGGAATAGTAGTAGTCTTTTGAAACCATAGATGATAAGAAGGAAGTTTCGGGGACGAAACTCTTTTTAAGGAGGGTAGACTGTAACCCCTCGTCTTTCCGATAAGTCTAAGGGTCGGAAAATATATCTTTAGGCTATGACATTCATAAGATGATCTCCCGATATGTCAAGGGAATTTTTATACGGAGGTATAGTTGTCATTAAGCTGCGATCGTTCGTGCCGGTCACGAACCGTAAAATTTTCGAGGACGAATTTTCAGCTCGGATTTCCTTAAAAATTGATGATTAGGCATGTTATGACTAAGTATGAACTTCCTGCTTAGTTAAGTTGAAATTGGATGAGCTATAAGGGTCGAAATTTATTTCTGATCGTACACCGCGAAATTTCCGCAGTGTACCGAACCTAGCCCAAATTGGAGCTTTTGACTGGAATAAAATTTTAGTTTCAAGAATATTCTATTTAAATTATTTCCTACCGAAATTTCATCTGTTTTAACCCCAAACAGTCCATGTTAAGATATTTTTTTCCCAAGATTTCTAGGATGGTGACACTTGTCACTTTAATCCACCCTTAAATATTATTATATAAGTGGGAAATGAATTTTTGGTCTTCATTTTCCCATTTGGCCGAAAAAAAAAAAAGGGGAAAGGGGAGTGAATTTCTTCCATCTTCAACCTCAAGCTTCAAGGACTCCATAGCCAATCTTTCTTCACAACTTCATCAAAGATTCGGTAAAATAGCCAATCTTTCTTCACAACTTCATCAAAGATTCGGTAAAACTTTAATTTTATTCGGTAGACTTCATCAAAGATTCGGTAAAACTTTAATTTTATTCGGTAGAAAGCTTTGTAATCCTTCCTAGGTTATGAATCTATGTTTAATTTCTTGATACATGATGTTATGGTGTTGATTTTGAACCTAGGTTTTAAGGTGAAAATTGGGGAAAGGATCCAAAATTGCTTCCTAAGGTGTTAGAAATCCTTTACAAGGTAAGGAATCCCTTTATTTGATTGAGGTTATTTGAAACTAGATAATTGATAGTGAATGATGAGATTAGGGGTTTTATGAATATGTTTCTATACATGATAATGGCTGAAAATGCATGTACATATCATATTTATGCCCATATATGCTTATAGTTGTGAAAATAGTGAAAGGAAAAATCAGGGTAGATTCTGGCAGTAACTTCCGTGATTTTCTGGGAAAAATGGTAAAGTATTTTGATCCAATTTTTTTTTAGACATGTAGTTCTATAAGTCTAGAAGCTACCATAAAAATTTCATAATTTTTGGAGTAGTATAAGTGTGGTTTCAAAATCATTTTCCAAAACTGGTCCAGAGAGCAGAAAATCCGGACAGCACACTGCCAAGGGTAAAAATGTAATTTTCTGTGTTAATTCGTGAACCTAGGTGACCAAAACTTTTTATGAACATCAAGTACTATGAGTTAGGGTTCTACCATAAAAATTTCAAGTGAAAAAGAGTTCGGGAACTATCTTTACCGGCTCAATCTTTCAGACTGCGCTAGCTGAAATTTTCTTATAAGGAAGTGGTATTATGTATATGAAACCTATGTATATACGTGTAGTATATATATTTATGTGTGTATTATGTATATATATATATATATACACGTGTGATGTGTGTGTGTTTAAACTATATATATATATATATATATGTACATATATGAGTATATATGTATAATTAAATGAAGGGTTGTATCCTATATATATAGTATGTGTGTGTAACATATATATGTATATATATAAGTAATACATATTATATATGGTATGAGGGGTGGTGTTAATGTGCCTAAATATTTAAGTTAAGCATGCTATGTTTTATAATTTGTGTGTAATGTATGTACAAAATGTTGTATTATGTATATTATAAAGCATGTATGTGCAGTGTATATATACTTAACGTGTATATATATACATATAGTATGTGTACTTTATGTGAATATGCATATGTGGGAAATGTTATGATTGAATGCATATATACATATGTGTGGTGATGATGGAAAATGTTTTGAGAAACAAGACTTTGAACTATTTTGAGAATGGTGATCGATTTAAAAAGGGGACTTGATTTCGTGGAACATGTCCAAAAAAAGTGATTTTGACTCAAGGAGGATGAGAAAGGAAGGAAATGGTTTTCAAACCCTTGGTTTCTAGTAAAGTTGAGGAGGACCTTGATTAGCCTTCGGGTGGCTTAAAGTGCCCTGCTAACTGCACTTCAATGTGTTTCTTATCAGTTGCAGATTAGTGTGGGCCCCTGTAGCCGATGAGCTCGGAATAGAAGGGAAGTACAGGTTGAGGTCTACTCTTTGATGTAGACAGGGATTGTTATTAATGTTGTAAGTTTAGCCTGTGCACTTAGAGTGGAGTTTGTCAAAGAGGTGATAGAATTCACTCTAGGTGTGGCGGTAGCACCCGGTTTTCTGTTGATATGATGTAAGCTTCCGCAGCGTTTTATTACGGATTTTGTAATAAATGTAAGAGTTGAAAATTGGGGTGTTACAGGTCTACCTCTCGAACTCTGCTTATGTCTCAAACTGGATTGCTGTAACGAGAGATCCTATCTCTCGAACTCTGCTTATGTCTCGAGACTTAGTTGATGTCTCGCAGACCCTTATTCCTCCAGAGTTGTCCCGTGCCTTCTTCTGATTTGTCTATAGGATTACAACACGAGACTTCTAAGATGTTCAAACAAATTTACCTTGAGCTTAAATATTTTCCGAGTTGAGCTCAAAGTTACCCGGTTGTATTTTCGCTCTTGGTTTACTTGTCGAACATACAGTGTTTTGCCTATGTATCGAGACTTGGGGATTTCTACTTAACAGTTGGTATCATCAAAACCTATTACATGA
Source organism: Ipomoea triloba (assembly GCF_003576645.1). Lineage (NCBI taxonomy): Eukaryota > Viridiplantae > Streptophyta > Magnoliopsida > Solanales > Convolvulaceae > Ipomoea > Ipomoea triloba. The sequence continues at coordinate 14,420,712 of NC_044923.1, read as the reverse complement.
TGTTCCTAACAATTTCCCCCTTTTTGATGATGCCAACACTTATACTTACTCTATATGGCTGATTTGATAGAAAGAATTAACATAGATTTTATTTTTCAGCGCATATGGTAAGTTTGACAAATACTCTACTAAAACATGAATAATAGAACTCACGCAACACCCCNTTGTCCCGTGCCTTCTTCTGATTTGTCTATAGGATTACAACACGAGACTTCTAAGATGTTCAAACAAATTTACCTTGAGCTTAAATATTTTCCGAGTTGAGCTCAAAGTTACCCGGTTGTATTTTCGCTCTTGGTTTACTTGTCGAACATACAGTGTTTTGCCTATGTATCGAGACTTGGGGATTTCTACTTAACAGTTGGTATCATCAAAACCTATTACATGATGTTCCTAACAATTTCCCCCTTTTTGATGATGCCAACACTTATACTTACTTTATATGGCTGATTTGATGGAAAGAATTAGCGTAGATTTTATTTTCAGCTCATATGGTAAGTTTGACAAATATTCTACTAAAGCATAAAATGAGCAAACTCACGCAACACCCCTAGCAAAAGATATATATTAAAATTAAGGGAATGTTTACATGATTGAGTTTAGTAGAAAGATTTAAACAAAAACAAATAAGATCAAGAACAACATAAACAGCAATAGACTGGAATAAGATGGAGTTTGGACTACGAGAGCTTACTTCTTGTTGGCTTTCCTCTTCTTGTTGATGGCTTCTCGTGTCTTGATGGGGTCTTTCGGATTTACCAGGCTTATGTATTCATCCGTAACATCTAGATGCCTGTAGTTCCTGTAAGCTTCCCCCACGAACTCACCATCAATTACTCCATCTTTCCACCAGGCAATGCATTCTTCTGGAGACATATTGCTGTGAGTAGATATCCCAGTGATTTTCATAAGCTTGAATATCTCCAGAGTCAGAATTTGTTCAGTATCTTCCCTGTTTCCAAACTTAAAGTTTGTCATGAGAAAATTGATCTTCCTTTCTTCTTCTGACTGTTGTTCTTGTCTTTTTCTTCTCCTTTCTCTGTCCTCTTCTCTCCTTTTCTCCATTTCCAGTGTACGCTGGACCCTTAGATTTTCTGCTCGTTTAGCATCCTCCACTGCTTTGCTCATAATTCTTGGTATTTTCGGAGGAGGTCCAGCTGGTTCACTTGCTGCCCTTTTCTTGCCGCTGGTTGATGTCCTTCCCTGAGTATTTGTCCCCTTCCCTTTATTTTCCCCCTTGTTGGCATCATCAGCACGGGAAAGGAGGATGGACATACCTTCGAAGATTGCTTGAAGTTGGGTAGGCACTTGGTTCGACAGGTCATCGAGTATGGCCTTCATCACATCCTGTCGAAGTTCACTGGAATGTTGGTGGGCTCGAAGCTCTGCTCGTAATTCAGCGAGTTCAGCCTTCACGCTTGCAGCCTCTGCTCGAGCTAGAGCAGCCTCATCTGCAGCTTTCTGTGCTGCAGTCTCAGCCCATACTGCTTGTTCGAGTAGTTCTTCATGATTGGCCTGAGACTTGCTTGTGCCAGCCACAGGTAGTGCAGCGTTTCGAACAATGGCCAGTACGTGCTCAAGTTTAACCATCTTCTGAGTTTGATCAGCCATAAATTGACGCACCTCGCCAACGAACTCATGCTCGGCCTGTTGATCATAGTCAGAAGAGGAAGGAGAAGAGGATCGAGATGTACCTTTTGTCGGAGGGGACTTGGGTGCTTCCAGATTTCCACCCATAACTTGCAGTTGCGAGTCCACCTCTCGATTAAGTGTCTGAGGAGCCACAGGGACACCAGGTTCAGAGCTCGAAGGTAGCTCCATGTCAGGCGCTTCCCGGTTTCCACCTGAGGGATGGATCACTTCTTGCTCTTCACCTCTCGAACCTGGAGCCTCAGCTTCAGCAACTGTGGAGATTGGATCAGCCGGGGAGGGTTCTTCGGTATTGGACGCTTCCCGGTTTCCATCCGATAGAAGTTCCTCCTCAGCATCACCTCTCGAACCAGTGCTGGGAACTTGGTCATCTGCTGGTGGAGTTGGAGACGAAGTTTCGACAGGTGCTTCCCTGTTTCCACCTTCGATAGTCATATCGTCCTCTCAGTACTCTCGAACCAGCAGGACTTGGACATTCTGCTCATGTTGCTCATTGGACTGCTCTTGGTCTGCTCCGAGTCTGGATGATAATTTCAGGAGCAAAAGCCGGCAGTGTGAGCAACGGAATTTCACCCTCTCGAATTGTCTGTGCTTCATCTGTAGTGTTCGAGGGTGTGGACGCAGGTGGTGGCAAAAGAAGAACGGTGTTGGGTGCCACTTGAAGTGCTTCAGAGGTCTCGGATTCACCTCTCGAAGCTGCTACCTGTTCGTCCAGAGCAGAGTTACTGACTTGGGACAGTGGGATTGCGGCTGTTGCAATTGAAGTTTCAGTATCATCTCGAGCAACCCCAGAGGTCTCTCCTGGACCTCTCGTATGTTCTACAGTCTGTCCCAAGGACATAGCAGTGGCGAGCCTGATATCTTCTCGAAATTGGCATCAAGTTCTGGATCCTCCTCAGGCTCAACCTCGGTTTCTTCAGCTATGCCTTTACCCTTATCAGTTCTTCCACTGTTCAGCTTCATTACTCGTGTTTCGTGGCAAGATCCATCAGTTGTTGAGCTGGGATCTCGGAGATATCCAACCACTGGAGTGCAAACTGCTCTTCTGCCTCCCATTTCAGCTGCTTGACTCATTAGTTGAGTGAAAGAACTGGTTCTCCAGTTGATCCACCTGATCACCCTGGAGAAGTCATCAAGAGTGGGTGCTTCCACTGCCAACTGAGTAGAAACTTCTTCATATAAATCATCCCGCCCATCAGAGATGATTTCAGTGGCAGAAATTGCTTCGTCTATCTGTGCTGTGATCTCTCGACTATGCTCCAAGAGATCATCTCCCACTCTGACTGTGCAGTCTATCTCTCGAACCATCTCTCGTGGTTCTTCTGCACCCCTTGTACTGGATCACTGATCCAGTACCTTCAACTTCTCGAGTCTCCTCTCGAGCTTTTACTGATCGACAGGTTGGTGTTGGAGACTGAGCTCATCACTTGCTGTTTGAGGAAGTTGAAGATAATGTGTGCCCAGTCCAGTTTGTTGTCATTCCAAATGGCATGGAGGATTTTGAGGAGGTCCAGATTAACCTCGTCGGTTCCAGACACCTTGCCGAGCACGAACTTCATGATTAGGTCGGCAGCGAGAGCAAACCCTCTCTTTAGGTGGAACTTGCGGAGGGCAGAGGATGCTCTGGGTGGTGCAGTCGCTAGTCGGATTTTCTCCAGAAGGCTTGCTTGTCCAAGTCGTAATCCGATAGGTGCTTGACTGCTTCCTCCGATGACGTGAAATCAAATGCCGCTCTGAGGTCACCTACAGAGGTTGTGATGGAAAATCATTAAAGCGGCTTTCAATTTTACCCTTCGTGACCTTGGCATTTGCGAACCATTCTGTGAAGTC
>NC_044923.1:14408055-14417207 GCF_003576645.1 Ipomoea triloba | reverse complement strand
CCTGTTTCCACCTTCGATGGTCATATCGTCCTTCTCAGTATCTCTCGAACCAGCAGGACTTGAGACATTCTGCTCATGTTGCTCATCGGACTGCTCGTTGGTTTGCTCCGGCGAATCTGGAGTGATAACTGTGTCGGGAGCACTTGGAAAGCCCGGCAGTGTGAGCAATGGAATTTCACCCTCTCGAATTGTCTGTGCTTCATCTGTAGTGTTCGAGGATGTGGACGCAGGAGGTGGCAAAAGAAGAACGGTGTTGGGTGCCACTTGAAGTGCTTCAGAGGTCTCGGATTCACCTCTTGAAGCTGCTACCTGTTCGTCCAGAGCAGAGTTACTGACTTGGGACAGTGGGATTGCGGCTGTTGCAATTGAAGTTTCAGTATCATCTCGAGCAACCCCAGAGGTCTCTCCTGGACCTCTCGTATGTTCTACAGTCTGTCCCAAGGACATAGCAGTGGCGAGACTGATATCTTCTCGAAATTGGGCATCAAGTTCTGGATCCTCCTCAGGCTCAACCTCGGTTTCTTCAGCTATGCCTTTACCCTTATCAGTTCTTCCACTGTTCAGCTTCATCACTCGTGTTTCGTGGGCAAGATCCATCAGTTGTTGAGCTGGGATCTCGGAGATATCCAACCACTGGAGTGCAAACTGCTCTTCTGCCTCCATTTCAGCTGCTTGACTCATTAGTTGAGTGAAAGAACTGGTTCTCCAGTTGATCCACCTGATCACCCTGGAGAAGTCATCAAGAGTGGGTGCTTCCACTGCCAACTGAGTAGAAACTTCTTCATATAAATCATCCCGCCCATGAGAGATGATTTCAGTGGCAGAAATTTCTTCGTCTATCTGTGCTGTGATCTCTCGACTATGCTCCAAGAGATCATCTCCCACTCTGACTGTGCGGTCTATCTCTCGAACCATCTCTCGTGGTTCTTCTGCACCCCCTTGTACTGGATCACTGATCCCAGTACCCTCAACTTCTCGAGTCTCCTCTCGAGGTTCAAACACAGATTTACCAGTACCCTCAGCATCATTATCAACATGAAGATCATCATAGAAATCTCTTGACAGGGACCTGGTAGGGGGCACTCTCTCAACCTCAGTGGCCAGTGTAGCCTGAGGTTCCCCCTGGGCTTGTGCCCTGTCCTCGAAGGGTACTTGTATAACTGACGGTGCCACTTCTCGAATTTGGGTGACAGCAGCAATTTTGGCCCTCTTGGCCCTCAACGCAACTCTCTTGACCAGAATGTCCAAAGGCTCATCATCAGAGTCCTTTTCCTTGGCTGGGGCTTTCCTTTTGCCCCTTCCTTTTGGCTGTGAGGGAGAAGGTGTAGCCTTAACACCTTTAGCCTTGGGGACTTGAGATTTCGTCCTACCCATATAGGTATTCCGATGAATCTCTCGCCCTTCCCTCAGTTCAAAGCCCTTCAAGCTTAAGAGAAATTGAACAACAAAGCCGAAACCAACCTTTTTACTGATCGACAGGTTGGTGTTGGAGACTGAGCTCATCACTTGCTGTTGGAGGAAGTTGAAGATAATGTGTGCCCAGTCCAGTTTGTTGTCATTCCAAATGGCATGGAGGATTTTGAGGAGGTCCAGATTAACCTCGTCGGTTCCAGACACCTTGCCGAGCACGAACTTCATGATTAGGTCGGCAGCGAGAGCAAACCTCTTCTTTAGGTGGAACTTGCGGAGGGCAGAGGATGCTCTGGGTGGTGCAGTCGCTAGTCGGATTTTTTCCCAGAAGGCTTGCTTGTCCAAGTTGTAATCCGATAGGTGCTTGACTTCTTCCTCCGATGACGCAAAATCAAATGCCGCTCTGAGGTCACCTACAGAGGTTGTGATGGGAAAATCATTAAAGCGGCTTTCGATTTTACCCTTCGTGACCTTGGAATTTGCGAACCATTCTGTGAAGTCGAGGGCGTGAATGGTCCGGTAGTCGTGCGTCATGTATTTCATCAGTCCTGCTTTCTCAAACTTCTTCAGGACTTTTTCCGCCATTTTTGGATTGGAAGAGTTGGTGATGAAGCCGTTTTTGTCAAGGATACTCCCTGCCTTGACTTGTTTGATCTGAGAGCGAATGTGTAGCAACTCCCTCTGATATGCGTCGGAAGATGAGGTTGAAGTGGAGGATTCGGACGCCATAGATGACAGATTTGAGGTTTTGGAGGGAATGTGTACAGTGTTTCAGAGGGTTTAGGGGTTTTGGGTATTCGGTTTGAGCTTGAATCCGGGTAAGGAAGAAGAATTTGGCTTTTATATCATGTGGATTCGGGTTGGATATATGGGTAGGGTTGAGAGCTTGACCCGATAACGGATCCCGGTTAATTTAAAAGAATTTAAAGGTCAGAAATACCCTTTATAACGATTATGTATGTAAGATATGGTAAGGGTATTTTGGTAAAGTATAATGCGGTTTTTGGATAGTGGGATATAAAGAGATGATATTTATATAGGCATGTTCCCACTTATCAAGATAATGCCTTTAAGAGCGGAAAAACCGTCAATAACCGAAAACCACGTGGCTAACATTAATGCCCAACATTAACCATTCCACATATATCCGTTGAGCTCATTTCTTTTACCTCTCGAAGATAAACTCTCGACTTTGCTAGTTTAAGGATCTTCCCTTTGAGTGACTGATCCCTAAACCTCCTTATTCCTCCATCTAGGCACTCCTGTGGTTAAGGATCTTCCCCCTGAGTGATCGATCCCTAACCCTCCTTATTCCTTCATCTGAGTATTTCTGTGATTAAGGATCTTCCCCCTGAGTTATCGATCCCTAACCCTCCTTATTCCTCCATTTAGAGATACGTAGATAGTCAATTTGATATCTTTTGAAGTGATCTCTCGAACTACCCTTTTTCGAGACATAACGCAGACAGGCAAACTGAACATGTACCTCTCGAACTACCTTTCGAACACAGATTGCGATATGGAGACAAGATTGATTCATCAAAAGAAGATATCACTTGGAACATTTCCTTAAGTTCATTTAGTGATTTTTGAAAACATTACAAATGAATCAATATCTCAATAGATTCCATAGAAACTTTTGTTTGGCCTTGGTTAGCCTAGTAGGAATCTATCGTTAAAGCAGGAACTAGCCATCTAAAGTCCTATTTCTCTAATAACAGAACTAGGGGTGGCTACTCCCTTTCTTGTTCTTCTCTCCGCTGCTGCCTTCCTCACAGGCTTCATCTCCCTTTCCCTTGGTTCTCCATTTGGTTGAGGGAGGTCCTTTTCTAGAATGTGCAGCGGTAGGAGTCCCACTTATACGGGACTCTTCTCCTGACTCCAGTATCCCATCGTTGTGGATCTCCTCGTATTTGGGGATCCATTCACCTTGGATGGGAATAGGATGCTGGCTTGGATTATCAGGAAGCTCCGCAATCTGTTCACCCTTCGTTGATTCTGGATAGTTCTCTCCTTGAAAGTCTTTAGACTTCGTTGCTGATTTTCTCCCTCTATACCAGAATGGTACATCGTCTTTTCCTTTCTTCTTCTCCATGAAGAAGTCGATGACATAAACTGATGAGAAAACCCTTCTATTTATAGCCCAAAAAGGTTACCACTGTTGAGTCACGGGATGCGATATGAATGACCATTCAATGCTTGTGTAACTCCAAAGCTGCCATAAAGTTGATGAAACCGCTCCTCACATGCGAAACAGTTCATGGCACTAAATACAAGAAGATAAGATTTGACCATTCATCCCAATTCTATCATTCCCAATTCTAACCTTAGTTGAGAAAATCTATTTTCACACAATGCTTTTGTGAAAATATCTGCTAGTTGCTCCTCCGTTGCAACGTATTCCAAAGTTATGTCCTTTTTCTCAACATGGTCTCGGATGAAGTGATACTTGATATCAATGTGTTTTGTTCTTGAATGTAACACTGGATTCTGAGTGATAGCTATGGCACTTGTGTTGTCACACATGATCTTAACCTCTTTACATTCAACACCATAATCCAGTAGTTGTTGCTTCATCCATAAAACCTGAGCACAGCAACTTCCAGCTGCTACATATTCTGCCTCAGCGGTGCTTGTAGCTATCGAATGCTGTTTCTTGCTAAACCATGAGACAAGTCTTCCACCTAGAAACTGACATGTCCCTGATGTGCTCTTTCGATCTATTTTACAACCGGCAAAGTCCGCATCTGAATAACCCATNAATCTTTTTAGATGCATTTAAGTGACTTTCCTTAGGACTTGCCTGAAATCTAGCACATACACCTACTGCAAAGGATATATCTGGTCTACTAGCAGTTAAATAGAGAAGAGATCCGATGATACCTCGATATGTAGTTTGATCGACCTCTCGACCTTCACTGTCGACGTCGATACGTAGAGAGGTTCCCATGGGTACTCTGACTGAGGATTTCCCTTCTATGTTGTATTTTCTGAGCAGATCCTTGGTGTATTTTTCCTGATTGATGAAGATACCTTCCTTAAGCTGTCTCACTTGTAATCCAAGGAAGTAGTTGAGCTCTCCCATCATGCTCATCTCGAACTTCCCTTTCATCAATCTAGAGAACTTCTCGCATAAGTTTGGATTGGTGCTTCCAAAAATGATATCGTCCACATAGATTTGCACCAATAAGATGTGATCCTCATCCTTAATTCTAAACAGTGTTTTGTCCACTAGGCCTTTGGTGAACCCACACTGAAGTAGAAAAGAGGATAAGGTATCATACCACGCTCTCGGAGCTTGTTTTAAGCCGTAAAGTGCCTTCTTTAATTTGTATACTTTGTCAGCTCCCACGTCCTTCAAGAAACCCGGAGGTTGTTCAACGTACACCTCTTCTTCGAGAAGTCCGTTCAGAAACGCGCTCTTGACATCCATTTGATATACCTTAAAGTCTTTGAAGGCGGCATATGCGAGAAAAATGCGTATGGCTTCGAGACGTGCCACTGGAGCGAAGGTTTCATCAAAATCTATTCCTTCCTCTTGACAATAGCCTTTGGCAACAAGTCTGGCCTTGTTCCTAACAATGACTCCATCCTCATTCATCTTGTTTCTGAAAACCCACTTTGTACCAATGACATTCTGATGATGAGGTCTCGGAACTAGTTCCCAAACATCGTTCCGTTCAAACTGATGAAGTTCCTCTTGCATGGCTTGCACCCAATCTGGATCACATAGAGCCTCATCGATCACCTTAGGCTCTATTTGTGATAGAAAGCAAGCAAACATGCTTTCTCTGTATGCTGATCTGGTCCGAACTCTGTCACGTACATCTCCAATTACTTGATCAGCAGGGTGACTTCTCAGCCATCTTAGGTCGGGTTGTGGCTCCTCAGTTGATACTTCCGTTGAAGGTTGAGACGTGGGTTGAACATCTATGATCTGGATTTGATCAACTGAGTCAGGAGCTTTCTTCTTTGTAGACTCTTCATCATCTGATTCTGACTGGAGTTCTGCTACGTTTCGAACTATCGACTGCTTGTCTTCGAGAGGTAAGTTTGATCTCTCGATAGACTCTGGCTGGGCTTCCTCAGCTGCTTCCGTTGACTTTGATGGTTGATCTGTCGATGCCCTTTCATCAAAAGAAACATGTATGGATTCTTCAACCACCAATCTCCGCTTGTTGAAGACTCTGAATGCTTTGCTTGTCGATGAGTATCCCAGAAATACTCCATCATCTGCCTTTTCTTCAAAAGTTCTTAGTTGAGCCTTCCCATTGTTGTGGATATAGCATTTGCACCCGAATGTGTGGAAGTAGCTTACATTCGGTTTCCTTCCATTCCACAATTCATATGGAGTCTTTCCAACTCCTTTCACGATCAAGGACCGATTTTGGGTATAGCATGCTGTGTTGACTGCTTCTGCCCAAAATCCTTGAGGTATGTTGGCTTGTGAAAGCATGGTCCTTGCTGCTTCCTTGAGAGTTCTGTTCCTTCTTTCAGCAATTCCGTTCTGTTGAGGTGTTCGAGCAGCTGACAATTGATGATGAATGCCATTTTCGTTGCAGTAGTTCTCGATAACTTGGTTAACGAACTCTCCACCTTGATCTGACCGGATCTTTAGTATTGAGACATCCTTTTCAACTTGAACCTGCTTCAGAAGGTTTGTTAGAGCAAATTTTGTCTCGCTTTTCTTGGTTAAGAACACGGTCCATGTGAATCTTGTGTAGTCATCTACTACCACAAGAGTATACTTCTTTCCTTTCATGCTGGGTGGATCTACTGGGCCAAATAAGTCCATGTGAAGAAGACTTAATGGTCTAGTGGATGATGTCTCGGCTTTGCTCTTGAAAGAAGATTTGATCTGTTTGCAACGTTGACATGCCTCACAAATTTTATCCTTTCGAAACGTCACTTTGGGCAGTCCTTCCACTAGGTTCCTCTTAGTAAGCTTGTTGATAGTTTTGAAGTTCAGATGGCTAAGCTTACTGTGCCAATCCCAGCATAGGTCTTCCTTGCTCCTTGCCAGCATACATAGGGATGGTTTGGCAGATCTCCAATCCACTATGTACATATTTCCTTTCCTTGCTGCTTCCAGGACGACTTCGAGAGATTCCTCTTGTATGATTTGGCACTTGCCTTTGGTGAAGATTACTCTGTAGCCCTTGTCACAGAACTGGCTTGTGCTAAGGAGGTTGAATTTGAGCCCCTCAACGTAGGATACCCCCTTGATCACCAATTCATTCTTATGAATTTCACCAATAGCCTTTGTGCGCCCTTTCTTCTCGTTGTCTCCAAATGTCACCAGGAGACCTTCGATAGCATGGATGTTTTCTAGTAGTGTTAAGTTTCCCGTCATATGCCTCGAACATCCACTGTTAATGAACCATGTGTCCCTGGTGTCCTGCAAGCAGATCAAGCAGATTTAGGTACCCAAACTTTGGGTCCTGGTTGGTTAGAGAGTTTAGGCATCCATTTATACCTTGGACCCATTACTCCGGGCCTAGGTGCAATGTAGCCATTGTACGTTTGATAAATCAACTTAGGTATAGACTTTTCGATCGGCTTATGCACCATGCCTTTCATACGCTGTTTGGTCATGTGAAATTGCTGAAAGTGAGGTTTCTTCCAGAAATTGTGATTCGATGACCAATTCTCACTAGATGGATAGAGTCTGCCTTTCTCCATCCGTGAGTTCCTAACTATGTGGATCTCAGACCTTCCATATTTGCCTTGAGGCGCATTATATGGAATGTAGCTCTTTTTGTACTTGGAATGGCTTTGCGACAGATAGCAAGGTGATCTCTCGATATTGTTTACCCGGCCATTCTTCGTAGCTTTCCTATACTTTCCATTGCTGGTGTATAGAGACGGTTTATGAATAGCTACTCTGGTCTTTTCTGTTGGTCCTTTATGACCTTTATTTGGTTTGGGTTGAGATCCTCCATTTCTTGAAGTTCCCGAACCATTGGTCTGCTTATCTCTCGAGAGACTGTTCCAATGAAACCCGAGACCGGTTCTGTCATTTGCTGGTCTGTGATCATCCACCATTTTCTCCATAGCTTTGGAGGAATTAGTGTATGATGCTATGACCTTTCTAAGATTAAGCTCTCTGGTCTCTCGAGCTTTGCACTCTTCAGTCAGTAGGATTACTTTAGCTTCTAACTCACTTACTTTGAGAGTTAGCTCTGAATTCTCTTTCGAGACGTTCTTAAGCATATCTCTTTCAGCGGTTAGCTTGCTGTTTTTTTCCCTGATTTTGGCATGAGTGCTGTTAGCGATTTTGAGGTTCCTTCTGATCAATTCCATAGTCTCGAAGGGGTCCTCATCGCTTCTAAACGAAGAACAACGAGAGGTAGAAGTAGAGCAGCGAGATGTGGAAGTAGAGGTTACCTCATTGTCAATGGCCATTAGGCATTGATTCTCTTCTTCCTCGGTGTATAAGCAGATGAGCCCCCTCTCATCNCATCGCTTCTAAACGAAGAACATTGAGAAGTAGAAATAGAGCAGCGAGATGTGGAAGGGGAGGTTACCTCATTGTTGATAGCCATCAAGCATTGATCCTCCTCTTCTGTAGTGTATAAGCATATGAGCCCCCTCTCATCCTCTGAGCTGCTGCTGCTATCACTAGAGCTCGATGTCTCGGACTCCTCGATTGTCTTCTCGAGTTCCTCAGCAACAAGCGCGGACTCCTCGATTGTCTTCTCGAGTTCCTCAGCAACAAGCGCCTTCCTGCGCAGGTTCTTCTCGAGTTCCTCAGCAACAAGCGCCTTCCTGCGCAGGTGTGTCTTTGTTTCTCCCTTGAGGCTACCCTTCCTGCGCAGGTGTGTCTTTGTTTCTCCCTTGAGGCTACCTTTGGCTGGCCTGTGTGTCTTTGTTTCTCCCTTGAGGCTACCTTTGGCTGGCCTATCTCTGGATTCCTCTTTTCTTCTGGAATCCTTGCCTTCCTGACCTTGATGCTTGCTTACTGGTGGGTAAGGGCATTCAGCCTTGAAGTGCCCTGGCCTCCTGCAGTTGTAGCATAGACCTTGATCTTCTTCCTCCATTCTTCTGGATGTGTATCTCTCATTTTTCCTTCTTGAGGAGGAAGGTGAACTTGTATTGCTTTCCGGTGTCTTCTTCATGAACTTCCTGAATTTTCTCATGAAGAAAGCAAACTGTTCGTCAGATAAAAAATCAGTGGGATTAGGATCTGACCTTGAGGAGGTGGTTGGTTGGTCCGCAACCAGTGCCACATTCCGTCTGTCCACCACGTCCTCATCTCTCGGAAACATCTCAAATTCGAAGGCTTTGAGATCTCTGAACAGTTGGTCGGTTGTGGTGTTCTTCAAATCCCTGTGATCACGCATTGTGATCACCTTCATTTCCCACTCCTTGGTAAGGCCTCGTAAGACCTTCAGGTTTAGCTCCTTTTGTGGAATCTCCTTCTCGAGATCACTGATCTCTATTGATAGCTTCATGAAACGAGATTCCGTGCTGTCGATGCTTTCCCCTGGCTTCATCTTGAAGTCCTCGAACTTCTTCATGGCCACGGTGAGCTTGTTCTCCTTTTCCTGTTCGTCACCTTCACCAATTAACATCAAAGTATCCCATACCTCTTTCGCCGTTTTGCACTTTCTTACTTTTGGGAAGATGGTTTCGTCTATAGCTCTGAAGAGAATATCCTTGGCAATGTTGTCCAGGTTGTTTCTCTTCCTATCATCACTTGTCCATTCTTCCCTAGGTTTGGGGACATACTTTGGTGTATC
>NC_044923.1:14375128-14407811 GCF_003576645.1 Ipomoea triloba | reverse complement strand
GGGGGGGTGAATAGACTTGTTATAGATTTTGCAAATCTTTTCAACCTCTCGTGTGTATTGAACTTAGGATGTTTAGGTTCGATACCTCACGAGGAGAAGACAAAGTTTTATGCGCAGCGGAAATGTTATCCCCTTTTAGTTAGCACGAGTTTGGGTTAGTTCGAGAGGTGTGTTTATATGCAGTGCAAGCGAGAGGTTAGCGAGAGATAAAAGCAGTAAGTAAATGCAAGAGAGATTTTTAAGTGGTTCGGCCAACCCGCCTACGTCCACTCTTCTTCCAGAAACTCCCTGGAAGGATTGCACTAAAACTTCCCTTTTTAGTACAATATCGAGCGCTTGAGCTTTGATCACGAAGCCCGCCTCAAGCCTCAGGTTTTTCGCCCCGCTTCTTGTTACTCCACCTATCGAGCACTTGAGCTTTGATCACCAAGCCCGCCTCAAGCCTCAGGATCTTCACTAGACAGCTGCCAGGTTACTCCGCCTCTTCTTGCTTAATCCAAAGCAAGGACCTTTGGTTGTCACAGTTGAGTGTAACAAACTCCAATCTGACCAAAAGCTATCGTTGAATCAATTTCGATGTAGAGCAGCTTCGGTCACCTTCTAGATATGTGGCAGTTTAAGTTATGTAACTCTCTCAAACACTAAGATGTGTTTTTCTCGCTGTATTGAATATCTGGATGATATTCCAAATTGAATGCTTGCACTTGAACGTTTGAATCAGACACCTCTTTAGAATTTCGAATGAACCAACCTTTTTTATCACTGTGTCTTCACGTCCTTATATATGAGAGTTTGAGGAATAATTCCGTTGGAGGGAAAATTATTCCGTTTGAAATCTGTCTCCCATGCTGATCATGGGTCTTGCGTATTTTCAGCATTTTTCATGGAGTGGTGGTCTTGTAACTTGAACCTTTTGTCTGGTAGTGAATATTCTATATTTCACTTTCTTGAGTCCATGCTCCACTTTCGTCTTTTGGTAAAAGTTACTCTTTTTATATTCCCATCATTCCTTGTTTGTGGGGAATCAGACCACTTCAGCATTGGTGTACCTTTTGACCGTTTGTGGTGGAAATCTGATGTGTCATCCATTTCCGTCCATTTTGAAAACTCACGTTCGGCACCTCTTCATTATTCTATCTCCATGATATTCTTCTTCTCCAAACTTTAAGTATGCTTCCTGACCGTCATTCAGCATTACTGGAGAAGTGTTAGTTTATCGAGACCAAGGTTGATGTCTCGATTGTTTGATGTCTCGAACCCAAGCATCGAGAGGTCTACCTCTCGAACTCTGCTTATGTCTCGAACTGGATTGCTGTAACGAGAGATCCTATCTCTCGAACTCTGCTTATGTCTCGAGACTTAGTTGATGTCTCGCAGACCCTTATTCCTCCAGAGTTGTCCCGTGCCTTCTTCTGATTTGTCTATAGGATTACAACACGAGACTTCTAAGATGTTCAAACAAATTTACCTTGAGCTTAAATATTTTCCGAGTTGAGCTCAAAGTTACCCGGTTGTATTTTCGCTCTTGGTTTACTTGTCGAACTTACAGTGTTTTGCCTATGTATCGAGACTTGGGGATTTCTACTTAACAGTTGGTATCATCAAAACCTATTACATGATGTTCCTAACACAAACTAGATATCGCATGTTGATATCACCATCCCTGCCTCGCTTCATGGTGCTATGACGAACATCAAAACCACCGGATCGCCTTAGCTCATATAGAATTGTATACCTTCACTTAATGTGCTGAACCGGAGTCCCACCGCCGGACGTAATGCTACGTCCACATTGGGGGTCCAAAACCAGGGCTTAGACTCCACTAATTCCATACTAGTTTCAGGCTCATCTCCCTCGCTACGAACCCAGGAACTCCCAACTGCGTTAAAATAACAGATGTGTAATACATTTCACAGTGATCCCACCACACCACCGCTCAGGCAACATGCCGGCGGTGCCCCAGGTGTCTGAGTGGTGCTACATCGATGTAGAATGCACTCGACGCCACTCCATTCCCGTGTTCGCACGCAGCACCAACCACGCAAACGACACACAAAACCAAGTCACGCGACCGACTACGTACGACTCAGCCGGCGTCGGCGAGAGAGTACGGAGGCCGGCGGAGCGCGACCATGGAAAAAAAACACCGAGAGGCTCAGCCGCATATGGCAGACAAACAAAGCGACGTGTGGCAGTGTCAGTAGGCGTACGTACCAGGGAGCGGACAAACTCCATGCATCACAACCAAAAACGAAAAGCTCACAGTGTTTACCAATTAATAATGTGCACTCCTCATCCCACACCGGAACGTCGTCGCCGTTGACCGCCATCTTCTAATTGCGCGCTCGTATTGGATCCAACTCAGTCGCCCTTGATCGCCGGGAATCCCAACAAGAAGTCGCAAGTTTGAAATTCATATGAATTGCAAATGCCGAAAGAAAACTAAACTCTAAACCCCGGATCCACTATGGTAAGGAGCACGCTAAAAAAAACATACACATCCTGAGCCACATGATCAAATAAGCATCAATGCACTAGGTTGGTGCACACGTTCACAAAATACCATCAATGTGCACCTAAATAATAACCTATATATATAATTATAATCATATGAGACAACACCTTCCCGTGAGACAGATATGCGACAACGTGAGTGCACACAGTTTACTACGCGGATGCACACAGCCTAAAGTGTGTGCACTTAGCCTACATGAGTGCACACAGTTCAGGGTGTGTGCATTCGTGAAGTAGACTATGTGCACTCACGTTGTCACACTGTCTCACGGGAAGGTGTTGTCTCATATGAAGTCAACCCTATATATATATATATATATATATATATATATATATATATATATATATATATATATATGTGTGTGTGTGCGTGTGTGTGTACTCCCTTTGTCCCGAAACATATATCCTACTTCTATTTGGCATGCAATTTAAGACAATTTACAAAAGTTAATTTCCTTTACATTTTTGCCCTTAAGTACTTTAACAACTCTACATCTTTCCATCCCACTGAACATTTCTTCATCTCTTTAGCAAACAACTTTGTCCTTTATCTTCTTCACACACTCACTAGCTAGTTATACAAAATATGGACTATTACATTGTATACAAGAACAAATAAACTAAATTGAACTTCTAAAAATTCACACTGCCTTTATATTCTCCTGGACAATAAGAAGAGATGGAATATGAAAAATCAAAGCCATGACTGGAGATGTCCATAGAGGTAAGAAAATTCAATTTGAGTAAAAAATATGAAATTACTCCATAAATCAACACCATATGCATTTTGTTGATTTGATAACAAACAAAAAAAAATGAAAAATAGAAAGGGATGAAGGATTGCTCGCAACTCATAAAAAAATGCCATATGTATTTTGTTGATTTGATAAATTAAACAAACAAAAAAGACGAAAAATTAAAAGCAAATGAAGCAGTGCTCACAACTCAAAAAAGAATAGCATAGAGAAAGAGGGTTAAATATTGAAGAATGATGGTAAACTGTACAATATTCCGTGAAGTTTTGTACAGTAAATTTGATTTGAGGGCAGATTACAACTAGGACCCATCAATACATATAGAGTACTTTATGAAAACTTACAAGGGCAAAGTGAAAAAAATAAAAATTAAATGATGTTTATTTTTGGAACGTGGACAATATTTTGTGATGATCTAAAAAGGAAAGCGAGATAGATAAAATGGGGCGAGAAAGATCATATCACATTTTTTGTTGTATACAAAAACATTCTTATTTTAAAATTTTGCATTGACATCAGAGTTTTGTTTCAAAATTTATTTTAATAATATTGTAAACTTTAATTTGTTACCATAAATAGTAAATAGATGTTTGGAAAACCCTAACGTTTATTTAAGTTTTATGTTTTTTTTTTCAATTTTCATTCTTTATTTTATATTTTATGTTTTGTGTTTAGAAATATTTTTTTTTTACAAATACTCATATTTCCAATTTTATTTTCTAGACTAACATTTTAAAATTTGCACAAGTTCAATTTTGAGTAATTTTTAGACCTTATATTTAAATATATTTTGGATATGTTTAGTAGGTGAGAAGAATCACCAAATATTAGCACAAAGAATCTATTACTTTCCCTTAGATGCTTGAACTGGATATTTTTGGATATGTTTAGTAGGTGAGATGAATCACCAAGTATTAGCACAAAGAATCCTGGTTCCATTGTTTTCCCTTAGATGCTTGAACTGGATACTTGGTTTCTCCCTCCAGACCTTGAGCTTTCCCTTAGCCTAAGAACTCTGATGGAAAGAGAATCTTTGTAACCCCTCGCCTATTCCTATAAGACTAAGGTTCGGAAAATATGTCTTTAGGCTATGAAATTCATAAGATGATCTCCCGATGCTTCAAAGGAATTTTTATAAGGGAGTATAGTTGTTATTAAGCTGCGATCATACGTACCGGTCGCGAACCGTAAAATTTTTAAGGAACGAATTTTCAGCTCGGATTTCCTAGGAAATGGATGATTATGCGTATTATGACTAAGTATGAACTTCCTGCTTGGTTAAGTTGGAATTAGACAGACTACAAGGGTGAAAATTTATTTTGACCGTAACATCGCAGAATTTCGCGGTGTACCGAACCTAGCCCAATTTTAAGTTTCAGTCTGGGATAAATTTTTAGTTTCGGAATTATTCCTATTTAAATTATTTCCTACCGAAATTATATCTGTTTTGACCCTTACCAGTCCAATTGAAGATATTTTTCTTGAGTTACCATAAGATTTTGACACTTGTCACCATTTCTAGCCACATGTTATTATTTAATTAATTCTTGAAGATGATCCAAATAATGTGGCTTATCCTACAAGCTCCCTCATATAATATATAAGCTTTGTCTTTAAATTTTTTTCCATTTCCCTTCAAATTGCCGAAATCAAAGAGAGAGAGAGAAAGTGTGATCATCTTCATCTTCTTCACCATTTTTCCTCCATTAAAGCTTGCTTCCATAGCCAAGTTTCTTCACAAGTGTCAAACTATTCGGTAAAACTTCAATTTTATTCGGTGGAAAGCTTTGTTTTTCCTCCTAGAGCATGAATCTAAGCTTAAGTTCTTAATATTTGTTGTTATGGTGTTGATTTTGATCTTAGGGTTTTGAGTAAATTGGGGGAAAAGATCCAAAATTCATCCTACGGTGTTAATATACTCTCAAGGAGGTAAGGAATCCTTTTATTTGGTTGAGGTTATTTGAAACTAGATAATTGATAGCTAGGTTGTTAATTGTGGTTGATTGGTGTACATGAAATCTATGTGTTATGTGAAAATTATGTGTTTAACTTGAGGAACTCTTAGATGGTTCAAGAAATTACTCTTTGAATTTTTGGTAGTTTTTGTGTACATGTTCATACCTAATATATGCATGTATATGTTGTATTTATGTCCATATAGGCTTATAGTTGTGAAAATATTGAAAATAAAGATAGTCTCTGGCAGTAACTTCCGAGATTTATTGGGAAAAATTGGTAAGGTATTTTGATTCTATTTTTTTCAGATATGTAGTTCTATAAGTGTAGAACCTGCATATAAAATTTCATAATGATCGGAGTAGTATAAGTATGGTTTTCGAATTTTTTTCCAAAACTGGTCCAGAGGAAAAAAAAATTCTGGACAGCACACTGCCAAGGGCAAAAATAGAATTTTCTGTGTTTATTCGCGGATCAAAATGATCAAAACTTTTTATGGACATCAAGTACTATGAGTTGGGGTTCTACCATAAAAATTTCAAGTGAAAAAGAGTTCGGGAATTATTTTTACCGGCTCAATCTTTCGGACTGCGCCAAGCTGAAATTTTCTTATAAGGAGGTGGTATTATGTACATGTAAAGAGTAAATGTATTTTGTGTATTATGCCTATGTTAAGGTTGGGAAGTACATATGTTATATGTATTGAGATGTATGTGTCAAGTATGGAACTTATGTGAAAAATGTGGGGTTGGAAGTGTAGAATGGTTACACTTGATTTACCATTGTGAAGGGTTGTTAGTGGATTATCTAAATGTTTTGCAAGAGAAAAGGGAAATTTCCGGATTTGGTTAAAAGGGGGAATCGATTTCCGAGTATTGGAATTGACTCAAGTATGTCCAAAATATTTTCAAAGCAAGAAAAGGGAAAAGGTGGAAAAATGTTTTCAAACCTTAGTTCTAGTAAAAGTGGTGAAGGACCTTGTCTTGTAGCCTACGGGATAGAGAGCTTAAAGTGCCTTCCCATATGGTGGTTATGTTATTGTATGACCAGTTCATACTGTGGGCGAAGTCTATTCGCCGAGTACTATATCACCCGGAAGGAAAAGGGTCTCCTGCGGGGGTGTGCACACTTAAGTATAGTCACTCTATTTTCGGGTAGGGGTCGTTCTTATGAACTTAGTGAGGCTAGCTAGGAATCATTCCAACGCTCCTATAAGTCCAGGGGATCAGTATTAGACCGGGCGATGACCACTGAACCCGAGTTGAACGATCCAAGTGGTCAGTCAAAAGTGGAGAAAGGATACTCTGAGGCCTCACACTCACTTTCTATCTAGGACCAAGTGGATTTTTAAATATGAATGTAGTTACACTGTAGCTACGGAAAGGAGATATGTGACAAGTATTTAAATACCCAAAGGTTGTGGGTGATCTCTCTTTGAAAAGTGAAAAGTGATGAGAATTACCTTATGAGGGAAAGGTTTTAAGTGAAAAGTGATGAGAATTACCTTATGAGGGAAAGGTTTTACATGAAAAGTGATGAGAATTACCTTATGAGGGAAAGGTTTTACAAATAAAGTGATTGAGAGTAAAAATGTGGGGAAAGGTTTTACAAATAAAGTGATTGAGAGTAAAAATGTGGGATTTGTGTTTTTTTTTAAAGTGATTGAGAGTAAAAATGTGGGATTTGTGTTTTTTTTTCCAGTGATTGAGAGTAAAAATGTGGGATTTGTGTTTTTTTTTCCCATTACTTACTTGCATGCTTAAATGTTTAGCAATACATTCTTTGGGTAAGTAAATAATTATTAAATGACCTCGTCTAGAGGGGAAATGATTCGAAATGATATTGGATTTTGCCATTGTGTGTTCAAGTTGCCATTTATAACTGTTGCAGGTAGAACCTCTGCTGATGAGTAAGGTATAGGGTTCCCATGTAACCATTTTTACAAAACCTTTATTTAGTTTTGAATAACCCGCGGATATCCTCACTTAGCCGTCGCGCTAACTGCACTTCAATGTGTTTTATTAACAGATGTCATCTAGTGTGGGCTCCAGTAGCCCGATGAGCTCTGGACAGGATGGAAGTGGATGTCGATGTTGTAAGTTTAGCCTGTGCGTTTAGGTATAGGAAAGATACCTAAGCGTGGCGGTAACACCCAGTTTTCTGCTGGTTAGATGCTTCCGCAATGTATTATTAGGGATTTTGTAATAAACCCAAGATGTGAGAATTGGGTGTTACAATCTTAGTTTTTACAGAAGGTTAGGGAGATGACCAAAGTCCTAAGAGGTTGATAAACCATCTCACAGTTCCATCAACGTGAGATGGTTATCTGAGCAGTTGAAACTGCTCCTTATATTATCTGACCAATAATAGAATTATTATTATTAAATTTAAATAAATATTTGAGTCATAGAAAATAATAATGAATCATATAATAATAATGATAATTATTCTAACATTCTCCCACTTGGCTCATAAATCATAAATTTAATAATGAACGTGAAACATAATATGCATAGTCTAAGCTAATTCCTTCGTTACATTGGTCAGAACATAAGTCATCGTTCAGTTAGAAACTAATAAGAATCATGGCGGTAATACGTCACTAATTTAACGCAGTCCCTTCCATGTATCACAATATTAATTTCAAACTTGACTCGTAATGATAATTTTCATGATGGTCCACGATAATGTCTTTGTCACAGACAAATCCTGTTCATATTGACATAAAACATTCATGTATATCTACTTCAAAACTAAACAGGATACTTAATACAGGAAAAAAATTATATTGAGCTCCAAGTACCAAATATACCAAAAACACAAACATTAACATAATGTTAACTGTTTTCAATAACACCCATTCTCTCAACATGCTGATTAAATGCCTTTGGTGGCAAGGCTTTAGTTAATGGGTCTGCAATCATTAATCTAGTGCTAATGTGTTCAATTGATACTCTTCGTTCCCGAACATCTTCTTTAACGGCAAGATACTTCAAATCAATATGTTTAGCACCAGTTGTATACTTTTCGTTCTTAGAAAAGAAGACTGTTGCGGAATTATCACAATAAATTTTTAGCGGCTTGGCAATACTGTCGACAATTCCAAGTCCTGAAATAAAATTCCGCAGCCACAATCCATAATTTGTGGCCAATGACAGTCTGCTTCGCGTTTTTCCAAGAGATAGCCCCCTCGGCTAAAAGGAACAGATATCCAAATGTGGACTTCCTTGTGTCCAAACACCCGGCAAAATCTGAATCCGTGTATCCTATCACCTCAAGGCGATCAGACCGCTTATAAGTAAGCATGTACTCCTCTGTGCCTTGTAAGTATCTTAACACCTTCTTTGCAGCCTTCTAGTGATCCATACCAGGATTGCTTTGATATCTACCAAGCATCCCAACAGCAAAGCTAATGTCTAGTCGGGTACATGTTTGAGCATACATCAAACTCCCAACGACATATGCATAAGGAATATTTTCCATTTCCTTTCGCTCTAATTCATTCTTAGGGCATTGCATAAGACTAAACTTATCCCCCTTCTGAATTGGAGCAACAGATGCAGAGCATTTTTCCATTCTAAATCTTTCTAAGACTTTGTTAATATATGCTTTCTGAGACAATCCTAACATTCCTTGTGATCTATTATGGAATATTTCAATTCCAATCACAAAGGATGCCTCACCCATATCTTTCATTTCAAAGTTCTTAGAAAGAAACATCTTGGTCTCATGTATTAAACCAAGATCATTAGTAGCAAGCAAAATATCATCGACATACAGAATCAAAAATATAAACTTGCTCCCACTGACCTTCAGATATATACACTGATCAACAGTGTTTTCCTTAAATCCAAAGTACATTACAGTATCATTAAACTTAAGATACCATTGTCGAGAAGCTTGTCTAAATCCGTATATCGATCTGTTAAGTTTACACACCATGTGTTCCTTTCCTTGAACTGAAAAACCCTCAAGTTGGTTCATGTAAATTTCTTCTTCTAAATTCCCATTCAGAAAGGCTGTTTTCACATCCATTTGATGCAGCTCTAAGTCATAATGAGCTACTAGTGCCATAATTATTCTAAATGAATCTTTCTTTGAAACAAGCGAAAATGTTTCATTGAAATCAATACCATTTTTCAGAGTAAAACCTTTGGCAACAAGTCAGGCCTTGTACCGTTCGATATTGCCATTTGAGTCATGTTTAGTCTTAAAAACCCATTTACAGCCAACTGGCTTACAACCTTCAGGCAATTCAACAAGATTCCATACTTCATTATGTTCCATCGATTTTAACTCATCTTTCATGGCTTCGGCCCATTTAGAAGAATTAGGACTATTTATAGCCTGTGAAAATGAAACTGGATCTTTATCGATTCCAATATCGAAATCTGATTCTTGAAGATAAACCATATAATCATCAGATATAGCAGATCTCCTGTCTTTGAGATCTTCTTAATGCTACTTCTGGAGGAATATCATTCGTGGGTTCACTGATAACTTCATCATGGAGTAGTTTATCATTAATTTGTTGTTCAGGAAAGTCATTAAATTGTTCAGTCGTTGCAGGATGAACAATCTGAGTAACTCCAGGTAAAGTTATTTGATGCACAGGAACAACAAATTGAGAAGAAGTTATCGGAGAATCTTGCACCGTAACTTCTTTAAGTTCCACTTTTCGTGGTTCATCACTCCCACTTATGTTATCATTCTCAATGAACTTGGAATTTCCAATTTCAACAATTCTTGTAGTATGGCTAGGACAATAAAATCTATACCCTTTAGATTTATCTGGATAACCAATGAAAAAGCCACTAGTTGTTCTTGAGTCCAGTTTATTTTCATGTGGATTATAAATGCGTTTCTCCGCCGGGCATCCCCAAACATAAAGATGCCTTAAACTGGGTTTCCTTCTAGTCCACAGTTCAAAAGGTGTTTTTGAAACTGCCTTGCTAGGAACCCTGTTTAATAAATAAGCGGCGGTTTTTAAAGCATATGTCCACAATGACAAGGGTAAAGAAGAATAACTCATCATGCTCCTAACCATTTCCATTAAGGTTCGATTACGCCTTTCTGCAACACCATTTTGTTGCGGTGTTCCAGGCATTGTGTATTGAGCACAAATACCACGTTTTTCAAAAAATTTAGCAAATGGACCAGGACATTGTCCACTCTCATTATACTTTCCATAATATTCACCACCCCTATCAGATCTTATAATTTTCACATTTCTGTCTAATTGTCGTTCAACCTCTTCCACAAATACCTCTAAGGCATTTATTGATTGAGATTTTTCATGCAACAAATAGACATAACCATAACGTGAAAAATCATCAATAAATGTGATGAAATATTTTTCTTTTTCGAAAGTTGGAACATCAAAAGGTCCACATATATCAGTGTGTATAATTTCAAGGAGCTGTGTACTTCTTGTGGTTGCATTCTTATTTGTGTGATTTCAATGTTTTTCTTTAATACAATCCACACAAATATCGAGATCAGTAAAATCCAATTCAGGAAGAATTTCATTCTTTACAAGTCTTTGAATCCTTTCCTTGGATATTTGACCCAAACGTTTTTGCCACAAGTAAGCTGATCTTTCATCAACTAAACTTCGTTTAGTTCCAATACTATGATGCAGGGTTAAAATAGTTTCAGCAAAAAGATTGTCAAGATTTAATTTGTACAAACCATCAGAAAGTATACCAGAACCAATAAAGTGATTTTGTTTGAACAAACTAAAACATCCATTTCCAAACTTTAAGGAAAAACCATAAGAGTCTAGTTTTGATAAAGAAATTAAATTCCTAGAAACTGAAGGAACATAAAGAGTCCCAAACAAATCTAAATGATGTCCAGTGTCTAAAATTAAATGATAAGTTCCAATGGCTTCTACTGGAGCTTTAACTATATTCCCCATGAACACAAATCTTTCATTTGGCTTTATGGTTTGGGTCATAAGGAATCCCTGCATAGTATTCGAAACATGAGTAGTGGAACCAGAATCATCCACCAAGTATTATAAGGAACTTCAGTTAAATTTGATTCGAAACATACTGATATAAAATTTATACCTTTCTTTTCGAACCATGCCTTACGTTTAAGGCAATCTTTCTGAAAATGTCCAAATTTCTTGTAGAAATGACACTTGTCATTCTTATTTTCCCTTTTGTGGATTTGAGAAGAGGACTCATTAGTCTTCATTGGTCCTTTCTTACCCTCCTGATTCTTCTTTCCAAACTTTTTACCAGCCCTTGACTGACTCATGAGATTAATTGAGTGAATCCCTTGTCTCTTAAGCCTTGTTTCCTCTTGAGTTAGCATTTTATGCAATTCGAGCACATTTCACTTATCTTTAATGGAATTATAATTCACTTGGAATGTCTCATACTCGTGAGGCAAAGAGTTTAAAATAAATTGAACAAGGAAAGTATCACTCACTTCCATTTCCATGGACCTTAATTTTGCTGCTAAGGTTAACATCTCAGTAATATGCTCATGCATGGAACGCGAACCATCAAATTTCATGATGGTCAGTTTACCCATAAGGTGCCTGCTAGGGCCTTATCAGCACATTCAGAAAGTGAATTTTTCACCACATGTTTCAACAAATCCTTAGCACTGTCAAATTTGGGAATTGTTTACTTGACGTTGCTTCCAAGAGTCTATTTGACCTTTCCCATGCTTGATGGAATGCTACATCATCAGCACTGCTATTATCATCAATAGCAGCGGGCTTGTCGATCAAGAGTGCTAGATCAAGATCCAGAACACCGAGGTGAAACTGAATTTGTTCATGCCACTCAGCAAAATTCAGCCCATTAAACTTTACAATAGACGCAGCTTGCGAATGCATTGAAATGCAACTTAATGCTGCAATATATATAAAATACTTAAAACATTAATTCTATATTAACACAAAGTAAATACATTTAACTAACGTACTCATAAACAATTAAATACATTGAAGGTCTCCTTTGGGTGATCCAACAACGCGTAACATTAAACATAACGATGCTCAATTATTACAATTTTCACATAATTGGCTATTAATTATAGAGTTAATACCCAAAATTGTCCTCGACTATAGTGGTTTTTCTCAATTTTGTCCTAAACGACTTTGGTCTCATAAAAGGGTCCCAGACTTTAGTGTTATCATTCAAAACTGTCCTCCGTTAGTTAAGCTGTCAAACCAGTGTCAAGTACAGGGACAAAATAGTCACTTCAACTTTAAACTTCCATTTAACTGGTCTTCCATCTCAATTCCCTTATTTATGCTCTGAACTGAGGAAACAATGAGGATGAGGCAACGAAATATAAATCATGTTTGAAGTGAAAGATGACAAAATAACAAGGACAACACATTCTAGCATAATGTTTCTGCCATAGATTTAATCCTTAGACTGTTGCTTCAAGTAGGAACCACAATAGGCAAGCCATCACTAAAGCTGAGAAATATCATCAGTTCAAGTAGATCCAAGGGTGAAGCTCACTCCTTATGGGAGCCAAATGGAAATTTCTTTCCCCGCACTCTCAATTGAATCACTACCATGGATGACATTTCTCCCAATGTCAATAGCAAAGTCACCACGGATGGTGCCCGGAGCAGACTCCAAAGGGGTTTGTGGCTCCAATGATCTTCCTACCAGTCACAACCACACCCTTTCCTTCCCACACCATTACCAGAACAGGGCCAGAAACAATGTACTCAACAAGGTGATGAGCTTCAAACCTTTCAGAGAGAAATCTTTCTTTTCAAACCTACCAATGATTTCACCAACCAGGCCGCGTTGGACACTCGCCACTCAGAGAAGACGACGGACTGGCCGTGGCTGCGAGAGACGAGAGTGCGAGACGGAGGAGCAGAGCCGGTAAGGGCGTAGGGCAGTCAGCAGAGGGGGGCTGGTGGCTGCGAGAGATGGGGTGAAATGGTGAATTAGGGATTTAGGGATTTGGCTGTCAAGCTTTGGACCTTTGGTTACACACTTACACTTCAATGGGAACTTAAAATTGAATTGACTATTTTGCCCCTATACTTAACACCAGTTTGACAGCTTGACTAACGGAGGACAGTTTTGAGTGATAACACTAAAGTCTGGGACAACTTTATGAGACCAAAGTCGTTTAGGACAAAATTGAGAAAAACCACTATAGTCGAGGACAATTTTGGGTATTAACTCATTAATTATATTATGACTAGACTTGTTTGCTATATTTGGATATGCTAAACAATCCAATCAAATATAAATAATTAACCGCTATTATGTTTATAATTATGAAATAATTGATCAACCTTTGGGCGACTCTTAAATATTTCATAATTATTAAACTTCAATTACCCAATATAATAGAATAATAAAATCATGTTATTTCATTATAAGCATCACATAATCATGGGTAATTAAATTTTTATTTAAATTTGATATCTATGAAACTTTATAATTTGGTCACTTTGGTGACTAACAAATAATCATAATTAGATATCAAGTAAATATACCATAATAAATAATATCAGAAAATTAATGCGGGATAAAATATTAAAAGGAAATACGTAATTCAATTTTAATAGAATAATAATTCTAATATCAATCAATAATCCAATGCCATAACATAGTACAGTTCAAAAAAATATATCATATAATATGCAAATGGCTAAAAAGGCTAAAATGTAATTATGCAAAAGTTTCAATGCATTCGTAATTCAAGAATGAGAAGCCATTTACATAATTCATCATATTGACAGTATATGTGAAAAGCAATGTATGGTCACCGGACAATTCTGGGCAGAGATGACCACAAGCATGTTTTAGTCTATACTGCCTCGTTTAAACATGCACTGTACCTTTGTCACTTTTCCTCATGCATACATATTTCTGCCTTAGACGCTACGTACTTGTAATACCCTGAAATATTTTCTATTAAAAGTTCCTAATTTTAAAAAAAAGCCTTATTTATTGGATAAATTTATTTGTCCAAATTTTTAATTCAAAAGTCCATCGGAGAGAAACCTGTAAACCTTGTATCATTATTTTGGGCCAAATTTTTAACCCACATTCTTTTCTTTCCTAAGACCCGTAATTATCTCATAATGTTTTGAATCTATATTTCGCTATATACCGAACCTTTTCCAATTTTGAGATTTAGTCTGGGATAAATTTTAGTTTCGCAAATTATTCTATCTAGATTATTTTCTACCGAGAATTCATCTGTTTTAATCCCGATCAGTCTAGCTAAGATATTTTTCAAGACTTAACCACAAGCAAGTGACACTTGTCACAATTTTTACCACATGTTTAGGTAAGAATAGTCAACCAAGTGAGGAGTAGAATTATAAAGCATTGTTTTCCCTTTTTTTTCCTCATTTGGCCGAACCAACAAAGAAGAGAAAAGAGAGAGAAATCATCATCTTCTTCCTTAGAGCTCTACCTTCCATAGCTAAAATCTTCTTCACAAGTCTCAAGCTATTTGGTAAAACTTTAATTTTATTTGGTAGAAAGCTTTATTTTCCTTCCTAGATCTTGAATCTAAGTATAGTTTCTTAATAATTGTTGCTATAATGTTAAATTTCTCTTAGGGTTTTGAGTGAAAAATTTGGGGAAAAGATTCAAGATTCCTCCTACGGTGTTAGTACACTCCCGAAAGTTAAGGAATCCCTTAAGTAGGTTAAGGTCACTTAAAATTAGATAATTGATAGTTTATTTGAATTATGATGAGTTTAGGTGAAATTATTGTGTACATGTTTGTATGTATAATATATATGTAATTGTATTTTACATAATATATATGTACAAAATGTCGTGTTGGTGAGATGTGGTTGTTAATGTGCCTAAATATCTAAATTAGAAATACTATGTATATTATATAGTGTATGTACGTACGTGTAAGTATAGTAATATATATTATATGCGTATTATGTATGTATGTAAACCGTATGTATGCATTTATACATAAAAACCGTATGTATGCATTTATATATAAAAATCGTATGTAGGTCTGTATTTATACATAGTACACCATATGTATGTATGTATAAGTAATATAAGATGTTGTATTATGTATATATATATGGTATGTATGTTAACCGTGTATACATAGATGTATGAAATTATGGGAAATTTATACTACGTATATATATAGGATGTGTACCGTATGTAAGTATGCATAAATGTGTGAGGTGTTATGTTGTATGCATATATACATATATGTAGTGTTATGTACATATGTAATGTGATGATGGAAATTGTGGGATAGTTACACTTTATTACCACAGTGTATGGTAATTAGTGTACTATCAAAATGTTTTGAGAAACAAAACTTTTGGACTAGGTTAAGAGTGTTGATTGATTTCAAGTTGGGACTTGATTTTGTTGAATATGTCCAAAAAGTGGTTTTGACTCAAGGAAGATGAGGAAGAAGGAAAAATGTTTTCAAACCCTTAGTTTCTAGTAAAGTTGAGGAGGACCTTGATTAGCTTCCGGGTGGCTAAAAGTGCCCTTTCCCAAGGTTGCTATATAGTATGATCATTCATACTGAAGGGCGAAGTCTATTCGCCGAGTACTATATAACTCGTTAGGATGAGGAATTCCTGCGGGGGTGTGCACACTTAAAGTATAGTTACTCTAGGAAGTCCGGGTAGGTGTCGTTTTTATGGACCTAGTAGGGCCAGCTAGGAATCATTCTAACGAACCTTACGTCCAGGGGATCAGTGTTAGACCGGGGGATGACCACTGAACCCGAGTTCGATGATCCAAGTGGTCAGAGAGGGAGTTAAGAGAATACTCCAAAGGCCTCACGCTTTCTACAAAGAAACTAAGTGGAAAATTTTGTATGAAAATGTAGTTACTCTGTAGCTACGCTAAAGAGGGATGCGATGATTGTTTAAGCGAAAAAGGGTGTCGGTGAACCCTCTTTGAGATAAAAGTTGGTGGAATTTCCCTGTGAGGAAGATTTTTTTTAGTACATGATTGTGATTAAACGTGAAGTTCATAATTTTCCACTACTTGCTTATATGTGTAGATGATTATTGATGCGTCGGATAATACATTTCTTGGTAAGCAATCACTTATCAAAAGAACTTAGACTGTTTTTCAATTCTTATTTATTCCTTGTGCAAACTATACTTGATGACTCGTTTGCAGGTAAAGTATCAATGTAGAGTAAGGGTAATAAAGGTTTTTAAATACCTGCTTTGTAAAACCTTTATTTAATTTTGGGTGACCCACGGACCCCCTTACTTAGCCGTCGCGCTAACTACACTTCATTGTGTTACCTATAGATGCAATCTAGCGTAAGTTCTTGTAGTGCGGCGAACTCTCCAAGTTCGCCGGAGTATGAGTGTCATAGCATGGATTACGATGACTATGTACGGCTGATGATAGGTACCGACCCATATGCGTCGGGTTATGCTCCGCTCGCTCCAGCCAGCTATCCAGTTGCAGATAGTTTTCCTTCTGTCCAAGATGGCCCAGATGTTCAGGCCTCCTATGGTTTTTATCCCCTTGAGGTGTTGACCGGAAGTGACCCATTAGAAATTATCGTGTATTACCCCTACCCATGGAACCCCGGTTCACCAGAGTATTGGGACGAATGGTCCATGGTTAACACAACCTCTCGCTTCCTAGACCATTTCACATGGTTTGAAGGGGAGTGGCATTTAGTCTGGGGCGAGTTCACAGGTCCGGTGTACCGCTGGATAGACCAGGTATTACGTCTTGGGAGATGCTTTGGGGAAGATTCTTTTGTGTAAATGCCTTTTGTAGCCTTAGTGGTGGCTAACTCAACTAGTCGGGTCGTGGATGACCCTTAACTTATATTTTGGCCCGATGGGCAAACTTATGTATATATAAATGTAGATATATATATATTATATTATGATGGGTTGTTGTTGTTGTTAAGTAAAAGTTTCCGTTTAGCCTGTGCACCTAGAGTGGGGTCTATCAAAAGAAGATAGAACTCGTTCTAGGTGTGGCGGTAACTCCTCCGTATGTACGGCAAGCCAAGCCGGTCTGGGGTGTTACAGTACTGCCTACATACTCCTCCCCCCTATACATACATATTTCTACGTATCTGGGAGGTATATGATGATTCAATTACTATAAAAGGCAAATGACCAAATATATGGATTAACATGTGAATGCACTTACGGAAACCTGGGCATATATACATACGCAAACCATACAAAATGTAGGCTTTACAATCCAATATGATGAATCATGTATATCATAATTATATATGTGGAAAGCAATGTCATGCGAAGCATTTACAGTAATGGACAACTTGGAATTCGCATGCGGAAAAACAAAGAAAAATGCAAAAAAATCTCTTCCGTATATATGAAAAATCATATGCTCTACAACCTTGCTCATGATACCAAATGTAAGTTAAAACTTAAGCATACAAGACCTTAGGAACATATGATTTTCACACAGTACTTTAATAAGCATATTACAGACATACCTGGTTCCATTGTTTTCCCTTAGATGCTTGAACTGGATACTTGGTTTCTCCCTCCAGACCTTGAGCTTTCCCTTAGCCTAAGAACTCTGATGGAGAGAGAATCTTAGTTTTTACAGAAGGTTGGGGAGAGGACCAGAGTCTTGGGAGGTTGATAAACCATCTCACACCTCCATCAACGTGAGATGGTTATCTGAGCAGTTGAAACTGCTCCTTATATTATCTGACCAATAATAGAATTATTATTATTAAATTTAAATAAATATTTATGAGCCATAGAAAATAATAATGAATCATATAATAATAATGATAATTATTCTAATCGATGCAAATCTCGATCTTTAAACTATATCGAAGTCATAATATAATTCTATCTTACTGTACACAAGTTCCCAAAATAGAAAATTTAGCTTTAGCTACATGGGCATCAACATTATTTCATAACACAAATTTTCAAAAGCTTAAATCAGTCTTTAACCCATGACTCATTGGCAACCTACAACCCTGCACCATTATATCATGTGGCACAGGCCATTATCGGCATAATGGTTCAAAAAGACTCGATGATTCGAAATGAGTCAGGCTCGACGATTAAGAATGAGCCGAATGGAACGTTCCAACAAATAATTCAAAAGTAAAGACTCGACGATTCGAAATGAGCTCTTAGGAACGTTCCAAGCCGAACAGAACAAACAACAAAATGTAGGTTGCCTCATGAGTTTGGCCAAACATTCAAAATAATTCGTATAACCAAATAGCCTATTATAGTAACAATCATTTCCTTAAAAATCACGTAACAAAGTATGTATCCAAAAGTAATATAGAATCCGTATAACAACTCATAACTTGGCAAAACAAATATGAAATCATAAATTAATAATTGTCAAATAAATTACCTGATCCTCTTTTAGAGCAAAACACCTTAGTACAAATCATACACATACAATTGTAATAAAAAAAATAGTCATGTGCACTTATTCATAAAATCCATACTTAGGCATGCCTAATGAGATCTTTAGTCAAGTTTAATAGTCGAAAAAAACATATCATATCAATTCATCAAACATATATAATAATAATAACCCATAAATCGAATAATAGTGAAATCATACTTTAACAATCATAACTAGCTTGAGTCATATTATATCAAAAGCCCAAAATATTTTAACTCATACCACTAACCCTAAAATGGGTATTCAAGTAGTAGAGATTCCAAAATAGGTTACGGATTTTTCAAAATAAGGAGAGAAGAGTTAACCACTTACCTAAAGCATCCGAATCTTAGCTATTTAGCTCACCAAAATACTCATTGTCAAAATCCCTAATATTTTCACACATCAATCTTAGGGCTCCATTGATAAACCCAACTCAAAAAGAGTGAAAAATAGAGGTCTCACCTAGAATACTCCAATAACTTGAGACCTAAGCTTGAAGAAGATGGAGATCAAAGCTTCAAGATTTTTCCTTTCCATATCTCTCTAGTCAACTCTCCTTATCTTATTTCAAATGAGATGTTTATCCACAGACCAAAGTGAATCCTTAACCTTTAAGAGTAAAGAAGGGTAATTTATTAATTTTTATTCAATATCAAACTTTAATAATCTTTGACTTGTTGACCTCATTTAATAAACATAAATATAATTTCATTTCTAAGAAAGTGGGTATTACAATAAGGGCATTTTTGTCTTCAATTATGAATTTTTTTAAAAATATAAACATAAAAAATATATCGGGTCAATCTACTTTGTATTAAAAAAATATCGAAATGTCTTTTTATTTAACGACATTTCAATGATTTTGTTGACGAAATACTAAAAATGGTTATGCCACAATAATACTAGCTTGGACCAAATGAAGATGTTCTAATAAAAAAAAAAGACTAAAAATAAACTATTACCTATAAATCTAGGACCAAAAATGTAATTAATAACTCATTAAAATACGTCACCAGACTTGGAAACTGATATTTGTATAGCACATTCACCAAGCAAGTATGCCTTATTTTTACACTAGGTGATTATGTGATTCTTTTATGTTATATACACCCCTCTTTATCATAGAATATACTTAATCATTTGGAAAGTTCTTTTTGATAACTAAAAAAATGTATTGTTACTAAGTAGAGTCATATTCTATATACAAATATATACATCTATAGATATATAAAATTTTGGACGTCTACTGAGTTATAAGTTTTGCTAAACATAGTCAAATCGCTCTATTTGGCATATTCGCAATAAAAATAGATAGATAATTTCTCAACAAATTAGTATAAAAATACTATATCATAATTTCTCAACAAATTAGTAGGGGTAGAATTTGGCATATTCGAAATATAAATAGATGGATTTTACTATTTTAGTGAGTTAGATTCAGTTTTTAAAATTTCAGGGGTGCCTTTGCAAATTTTAAAACTTTGATTTGATTAAAACTTAAAAGCTTTTCCTTGTTTTATGGGGTGTACTAGGTTAAATCATAATCGCCCCCATCCAAAGCTTCCAGCGTTGAACTGTGAAATTAGCAGAAGACATTTATTAATAGTGTAATTACTATAGTAATCTCATCTAAAGATTTTCTGTTTTGGTAAATAAAAGCTTTGAGTAATTTAGGGCTACAGGTAGGGTGTTTGTTTTAATTGTGGAAGCAAATCAGGAATCATTAATGGAGGAGATAACGGAGGGAGTCACCAATATCAACATTAGCGCCGGTGATCTTCAGAAGAAGAATCGCATTCAGGTCTCCAGCACCAAGAAACCATTGTTCTTCTATGTCAATCTTGCCAAGGTAATATAATCTCTCCTCCCATTCAGCTCTCATGCACATATATGTATATTGTCTTATAAATTTGTTAATCAGGATCTGAATTTGAAAGAGTAACATAGTGTGTTGGAATGTGCATTAATGTTTATGTGGATGGATGGATGGACATATTTGGTATTTTGAGTGTAATTGGTGTTTGGGAAAGAGTAACATAGTGTGTTGGAATGTGCATTAATGTTGATGTGGATGGATGGATGGATATATTTGGTATTTTGAGTGTAATTGGTGTTTGGGATTTGTGTTTTTTTTTAAATTTATTTATGCAGAGATATATGCAGCAGTACAGTGAGGTGGAGCTTTCTGCTCTTGGAATGGGTATGTCTTCACTTGCCTCTCTCTTGAGTTTTTCTGGATTTTATGCCAAATTGCCAATGGAGTTTTACTTCCTCAATTCTCTATCTGTTTCTGGGTTTTATGTTCATATTGTTATTTTAATGAGCAGAAGTAATATGTGTTCATAATTGTGAATGTGCTTAATATAAAAATAATGGAAACTGATTTATCTAATAATGGTTATATCTCGATGATTGTTGAATTTTATAGACTGCTAGCCTCAGTTATTGAATTACGTCGCAGATTTAAAAAAATAATAATTAAAAAAAAAAAAATAGGCGCCCTCCTTCTGCAACATTACTAATAATACAGTTGGCTATGATTTTATTTTGGCCATATATGAAACATATGTTCTGTTAATTGTGTGTTTGGCATGATTGTTAATAATTCATTTGGGGAGAAGGGCCAAATAAGCCCTCAAAGGCTCAAACTATTGGGGGAGTTTAGTTGGACCATTGAACTTAAAAAAGCTTCAATATACGCGAACTTAGAAAGAAAAAAAAAAAAAAAGAGATTCATAGCTGTGGAGTGTGGAGGATGAGGATGAAGGCCCTCGATCCTTGGCTGTAGAGATTCATGCTCATCCTCCCATGGCTGTAGGATGAGGTTCGCCCTTGTCTTCTCATGGCTATGTAGGATGAGGTTCGCCCTTGTCTTCTCATGGCTATGTAGGATGAGGTTCATCCTTGTCCCCTCCCATGGCTATGTAGGATGAGGTTCGTCCATGTCTTCCCATGTCTGTGGATGACAAGGACGATTCTCATCCTACATGGCTGTAGATAGCTAAGAATGAAAAAAAAAAAAAAAATTTATTGCCTTTTAAAAAAAAAAAAGTATTCTGTAAAAAACATGTCAGCAAAAGAAAATATTTTAAGGGTGCGATTGAACTTTCCACCATATTTTGAGGGCTTATATGGCCCCTTTCCCTTTCATTTGTATTGGCAAAAGGTTGCGTGTATTCCAAAGATATAAATATTCCAAGCTACCCTTTGCCCTTTTATTGCATCATTGATGATTTTCCTTCCCTTTTTCTTTGTAGCTATTGCAACAGTAGTCTCAGTGGCTGAAATCCTGAAGAACAATGGATTAGCTGTTGAAAAGAGTAAGAAATTCAGTATTTGTAAAAGAGAATCTATATCCCAAACTGGAAAAAAAAAATGATTTTCTTATTCATTCTTCCAGCAGTTTTCCACAGTCCAACATTTACCTGCTAAGCTAAATTTAGCAGAAAGAATCCTTTATCCATGGTCAGATTTGTTGTTCCTACTCTACTGTGCTAACCCCCCAAAAAAAAACATTTATGTTGCAGAGATTATGACATCAACTGTTGATGTCAAGGATGATTCAAGAGGAAGGCCAATTTCTAAAGCCAAAGTAAGTTCTATTTTATGATTTTTATATATAAATAGGAACTATAGAGTATAGATTTCCATATGTATGGGTAGCCCATGGTGTTAGGGTTTCAGCATGGCAGGACTTTTTATTTCGTTATTTTGTGTATGTACCTCTACCCTTCGATCTGATGCAAAGACTGCCTGTTGACATACATGCAAGCAATCAATATGGCTGTTACATGTCTTATCTTTCTTGTGTAGATTGAGATAGTGCTTGGGAAGAGTGAAAAATTTGACGAGATAATGGCAGCAGCTGCTTCTGAAAAGGACCGTGGTGATGGAGAAGTGCAAAGTTAATTCCACCATCACAATCATCGCCTTTTTTTTTAATCTTTGATTAGGAGTTGGTGGTTTTGCCAACATATGAGAACATCTAGAATCCTAAGTTGGCTTGTTTTAAGCAACAGAGGGTACTGTGTTGAACAATCATCTTCTTTTTGCGAAATGCAGTTTTGTTAGTTTGACAAATTTGTAATGTTTCTTGTATGGCTGCCAAGTGCATCATTATTGCAATTTCAGAATTAAGGCTGTGTTTGTTTAAACATTGGAATGGTAATGGGAATTAAATACTTGGTAATTTTAATGTGTTTTTGTTTGGTAGTAACGACCATTTGACATAATCAATGAATAAAGGGTTTTTATATATTGTTATGTTGGTGAAAATTTTTTATGGAAGTTTTTTTGTTCTTGTAGCTTTATCAAATAAAATAATCCTTTCATTCAAAAATGTTATTTTGGTGATTTAGCAATGTTTCCAAAGGAATTACAGCCTTCATTTTTAATCTAACTCCATGAGAAATGGTAATTTAGTCAAGTTTATTACACCAAATCTTATACCCTGTCATAATAAGATCTATCTGTCAATTCAGCCGAGAAACAACATATGTAACATGAAAGAAACAGTGATTCCTATGAAATAATAATTTCTCTTCTAAGACCAAAAAGAATAAAAATAATATCATTAAGATGTCAACTAGGGGCAACCTTGTTCTAACCATAGTATCTGAATTCAAGCATATTTCACCAAGACAAGAAGAGCTTGGAAAATCAAACTACAAATACAACAAGGTATATTCTTCTTCAAAACTAAAAACGGATTTTGAAGTTTAAATTTTGTTTCAGCTTATCTACCTACAAATTTGTATCAAAAAAGGGGTAGGAAGGATGGGGGATATCTCTCTATTGCAGCACCAGCTGCTGCAGAATACCAAAATTTCACTCATTCAGTGATTGTTAAGATGGAATTCACTTGGATTTCGGTGCTTTTGAAGATCCCTTTTTGAAGGTTTTCTTAAGAGGCTTGCCCCTTGGTTTCAACTTGTTTGGTGTTGAAGACTTTCCTTCTCGGTTCTTCCTTCCCTTCTCCTTTTTCACATTGTACATGTTCACAGCCTGCATCCCATTGCAAACAAGCCAAAAGCCCAAAATAAAAAGTCAGATATGAATTTTGAAACTAAAATTATACCTTAGATCTCACAAGACTTATTAGAAAGGATAAAAATGAAGAATAGCTAGACCTTGTTAACATCGAGTATGTCATGTGAATTCTTTGATATTAGTTTGTTCAGAACTTTATCAGTTTGCTGTTTTTCTAATGAACCCATTCCTGATCCTTCTGCAACTGGTAGAAACTGGAGGCAAACAAACAACAGGTGAATTCAATACACAGCCAACAAAACTTGGCAACATAACAAAGTGAATATTAAAAACCTTCCGATATTTCTTTTCATGTTTTGGGGGTTTTTCTCCGGCCAACTTCTTGTCGAATTTTCCACCACTAGCTGTGGCAGTTGCTGCCATTCCAGCAACATTTCCTAGTTCAACCTTACTAACTTTTCTAGGTGCAGCTTGTGTCCCTGTTATAGGTAATGAAGTGGCAGCAAGCTGAATATGGCTGCAAAGCAGTAACTCTTAATTAGATCTTGAGGCAGGACACTGAGAATCCACACTTTTAATAGATTTAGGTATGTACATATCAATATGCCATACAAAGTAACAACGGCAGGGTGAAAAACAGGAAGCAAAGGGAACAAGAAAAGAAAGAGCCACCACAAACTATTAAGAGTGCATAAGATGTCAATGAGGAAACAAGGGTAAAGAGCCACCACAAACTATGACAACGCATACCATGTTGATGAAAGCAAAAGAAATAAATGAAACACCAAAAGGCTAAAGAGTGAGACCTTGGCACTGCACCAACTTTTGCAGCCTGTTTCAAGTTTTGCAATCTATTTTTCGCTTGCTTATCAACTCTCTTCTTCTTTTCTTCCTGTCTCTTGGCAAAAGGATCTTCTCCAGGTGCTGGAAAAGAAACAAATTTGATAATTAGGATAATATCAACATAGTGAAGGAAAGGTCCATAGTCCATTTGCTATCAATTTCTTCCTCTGCAAAACAAAGAGAAGATATGAAATTAAGCATGAGGGGGGAAGGGGAGGAGACTTTCGTGGGTGAAAACCTGCCAATGGAGGGAGGGAAGAAAAATAATAGGGTTATTGAGTTTATTGGAAAAATAAAACAAATATAAATAGTTAAGTAAAATTGTTACCATTTTCATTTTTTTTATTGACAGAAAGCTAAGTATTTGGAACTTTTGTAAAGATTGATACTGTCAATATGAATTGAAGGACTTTAGCCTTACATATACCAGTTAGTCTTGCATGAGTAATGCTTTTTTAGCAAAAATGTAATACTTTTTCATAAGTTAACAAGTATTACATTTTTACAAAAACTTCCCAAGAAACAAGTAAAATGTAATACTTGTTGACCTATTAAAAATATATTACATATTTGAGATCCGTCTCACACAAATTTTTGTATATACATATAGGTTTCCATAGCAAACTTCCAGCTTTTTAAAACATTAGTTTTGTTTACTTTGAAAGTGAACATACTAAAAATAATATGTTAATAGGAATTTCCTAACTTTCTTCCTCCAACCCGAAATAAATACAAATATGTGCATGCAGTAGTTGTAGTTTTATAGTTATGACACAAAACAGCACACCGCTCTCTCTCTCTCTCTCACTATTGTCCACCATCTACACAATCATCTTTGCCCCACTACTCCATCTCTCATCAAAGTTTTTCTTGTGCACAATCTAGGGATGGCAGGGAATAGCAGAATTGAGAAATTCTCCCCATCTCCGAGAGGATTATGCAATATCCAGGGATTCCCCGTACCAGGTATAATCTTCATGTTAGCTTGGGGAATCCCTATATAATCTTCACAGGAATAGGGATGGGGATAATTTCTCAATTCCAACAAAGACGGCACTCCCTGTAGAGAAGGAAGGGCAGTGGGGCAAAGATGATAGTGCATAGTGATGAGAGAGAAGGAGGGTGCAATGTGGTTGTTTTTGTGTCACCACTATAAAACTAAAACTACTTAATGTGAGAATTTGTGTTTTTTTAACGGGTTGGTGGAAGAAACTTAATGAATTCCTAATCACATGTAATTTTTAGCAAAAACTTTCGCATTCAAAATAAACAAAACTAATCTCCAAAAAGATGGATGATCATTATGGGTATATTCGTATATAAACCTTACAAAAGTTCCAAACACTCGGCTAAAAAATGAAAAAAAAAAAAAATAACAATTCTATTTGTATCTATTTTATTTTCTCAAGAAACTCAATAGCACTATATTATGCCAAATGTTCTTCCATCCTTCCGTCAATAGGTTCTCAATCATGAAAGTCTCCTCCCCTTCCCCCTCCTAGGGATGGCAATAGGGAGGGGCATACCCCCCACCTTCACATTCCCACCCCAATCCCCAAACAGCACAGGGAACAAATCCCCTCTCCCATACCTGCCTCCATGGGGGTTTTGGGGGAACATGGAATCCCCTATCAAATTTTTTTCTCATTTCATGATTTTTTTCTAGTACATGCAAAAAGCAAGCAAATGAAATACATGAATCATGACTTCCCCACACAGACAATGTTTGTTGCTAGAATAAGTCTCACTCCATTCAAATGGGCATTCCAAAACACGAAACCCATCTTTAACAAATAAAAATACCAAAATTAATTACAAAATCACAAATTTAAATTTAATATAAATTTTATAATCTATTTACAAGATAAAATTATCAAATATACTTTATTAATGCATTATATCCCAAGAATATAAAGAAAAACTACATATTTATAAATAATATGATCATTTCATAAAAATATTAGTTATATAAAATTGTAATATCATATAGATAATATAGAATATAATACATAATACGGAGTATTATATATAAAATACACATGAGTCCAAGTGCAGGGCGAGGATAACTCTCCACGCACCCATTACCCAAACTTTGCTGCAATTTTATTACCCATTGTTGCAAGGATATGGATAACCCGTTGGGTGAAAGTATAATTAACATCCCTACCCCCTCATGGGTTAGCTTTACCCTATCCTTATTCAGCACAATCCAATGAAGCTTAGTATTGGCACATAGTGAGTATTAGGCATAACCGCATAAGAAATTACTAATTAATAATTAAACCAGTAGCTCAATTACTTACCATCACAAGTACCACAAGGCATAAAATTTTACTCAATAGATTTACATCTCATTTTATGTTTAAATAAATCTCCGTCTTGATATTATTACAACTACCTATAGGTTACATCCATATTTCATAAGATATTTTAATCCTTCATTGTCATGGCATTTAAACAAAGGCAGTAACCATTTTGAAAGCCTCCACATGTTCAAAGAATAGCCAGATATTAATTGCAAGAAACAACAAAATATTTACCATCAGTTTCTTTTGCTTCAATAATTGGTATATCATTGTCATCATTCACGCGATCATATCCATGTCGGCGCTTCCATGTACCAGTTTGTTCATCAAAAAGAATCTTGTCTTTCTTGCGTTTTTGAATACCTGGGAGAAATTGGGATGGGAGTAGTAAATAACTACTTCGTTAGTTTATCAAGCTTAAAATTAAATCCTGCAACATGTATAGCAGTTTTAACGTCGAACCTTTCTTCTTGGCGAACAACTCCCATTTTGTTGGGGGCTTAGGCTTTGGGAGCTGAAATCAAAGGGAGAGAGTTTTCGATCATATAATTATATAGAAAATGAAATTCATTAGTTTGCAAGATCAGACCAAATCCAACAATACCAACATAAAACAACCAGAGTGTTCAATCATCTATTTGTGTGTTAAACTAAGAAGTGTTCAATGCCTAGCTAAAAACTAAAGATAAACAATAAAACCAAAAGACAAGACTATGCAACAACAGCAGCTCAGTCACTCAAACATGGTCTGGGCATGTGTTACCCAGATAAGAAGAGTTTATAGTCTAGATGTGTGTGTGTGTGTGTGTGTGTGTAGAGAAAGAGAGAGAGAGGCCAACAAGAATACAGTGGAGCCAAGTAGAACTCAAAAGAATTTTTTTTAAAAAAAAAATAGTTGTTCATAATTAGTAAAACATATAAGCAAATGCTATGTAACTTTGAGCTATATCCAAAGAAGAAGTAAAAGCATTTAAAAATAAAAATAAGAAGGGAAACTAGGGTTTCAAAATCCCATGACATCCAATGTTTCAAATAAAACAATATGATTATTCTCTCTTCACAAAATGATAATCTCCTGTAATTTCAGTGCTCTAGACTTCAAAAATACAGTAGACATCCAAACGCATTCAAGTAAGAACTAGCTTGTATGGAAAATTTTCTTATGAAAGAAGATTAAATAGCATACAGGCTTCTCTCTTGGCAATCTTGTTCCAGGTGGAGGCAATTTGACAATTGGGCCATCCAGGCCTTCAGTTGAAGGTAAGTTGAAAAGAGCATCTGCTACTGCTTGTACTAATTTGGTTCCCTCCTGCAAGCACTCCCATGCTAATTCCTCCCTGCATTAAATGCATTAAACACCTTAGTAAGCAACTAAGCATACATTATTAAGTTCATTTACTAACTTTAATCTCAACTCATTAATTCAGCTTGAACTTCATATCATTATATGTCTAGGGCTGAAAGTGTTCAAGACTGACGTAATGCTAAACAATTTACTCTGAACAAATTCTCTGTAATGCTACAAAAGCCAAATATTATTTAACAACAAGTTTTAGCAAACATAAATTTTTCGCTATAATTTGTTCCAGAACAAAAAGGGGAAAAAACTAATTTTCAGACCTATAAATGACACAAAAGAGGAACTGAAAAAAAAAATCAAATTAACCGCACGCATCCAATAAACATCAAGTTTGAAACGTTTCATTGCTCATACGAATACGAAGTGAGTAGGTAGGAAAACGCAACCTGGAATTGGGAGGAGTTGGAAAGCTGTGATGTGGGTTGTAAGCCATGAGGTTTCCGAGGTCGATTTGGCAGGGTGTTGAAGCAGCCATCTCCGCCATGCTTGCTCGCAAAATCGTGAGGTGCAAGGGTTTTAGCAAACACAGAAAATAGTGAATGGCGCCCAAGTCAGGTGCAAGGTTTTATTTTATGCCTTCAAATTTCAGAATGAGGGTTTCAGTTTGCCCTAAATGCCATTTCACCCCTTAACTATAAAAGCCTAATAGGCTTTCACACCATCACATTTTCTTTTTCATCTAAATATATTGTAGCTTAAAACTTTTTTAAAAACTTATCTTTAAACTTTCTTGTTGATAAAGGATAAAAATGGTCATATCACAATAATATTATGACCAAAATTAAATATTCTAATAAAAAAAGAATTAAAATGGATTATCACTTATAAATTTAAGACAAAAAATGGAATTAACTATATACACAAAGAAATAAGATAAAAGTGGTACTAAAAAAAAAAAGATAAAAGTGGATAAATACGTTGTAAAGAGATCTCATTGACAGTATAAATGTTTTGCGCGTGTATGTCTGGATAGTGGAAATTTTTGAAACACAAATTCTTTAACATTTTGTTATTATTTATTATGTAGATATTTTGTACGCGTATTTCTGGATAGTGAAAATTTTTGAAACACAAATTATTTGACATTTTGTTATTATTTATTATGTAGAAGAATAAGGTAAATATTGTTTGTTAAGAATATATATATGACTCCCTCTGCATATTTTATCTGTAATATTTTTAATATAGTTTCTAAATATATAAAATTTACATATTAATTTTAAACTTAATACTATGAAAAATTAAATTGTAAATAATTTTAATTAAGTTTCGTTAACTGAACCCAACACATAAAATGGGCACTAAGAGAGTAGATTTTAATGGGCCATATTTCTAGTTTAACTCCAAATTTATTTTGTAAATTGTTTATTCAAAATTATTTTAAGTGTCAAAGAAAATTTCATGAACAGTAAAGTTTTGAAGGAGAATTTCTTTTAATTAATTCACAAGGAGAAGATGTTTCGAATTTTCCACATGCAACCAAGTTTTTAAGGAGAAGAATTTTCAAAGAATTAATAAGCACTAAGGAGTTTTCAAAAAAATAAGAACTAAGGATTTTGAGAAGTCAAATTTTAACTCATGAAGAGAAGAGTTTTTCAAATTTACTGGAGAAGAGTTTTTGATATTGATTAAGAATAACAAAGTTTTCAAAATAAATTCATGGAGCAGCAAAATTTTTGAAATTGATTCATGAACAACAAAGTTTTTGGAAATTATTTCATGAGCAGTAAAGTTTTTAGATATTAGTTAATGGCAGCAGAGTTCTTAGAAACTATGTCCATGAGTAGCAGAATTATTAAAGAACAAAGTTTTTTGAGTAGAGTTTCTAAGGAACAAGGCTTTCGAGCAATCGAATTTTTTCTAAGAAACAAAGTTTTCAAGCAAAGTTGAAGCAGAAGACATCTTATGGTCAGAACCCTATTGTATTCAAGCTTCTATATAAGTTTCAAGAATGATACATGCCAAATGTGGAAAGGTTTTAAAAGTCAATAAAGTCTGATTCATAGACCAAGTAGCAAGAAGAAATTTTTCAACATGTCAGATCAAGCTACTGCAACGGCCAAAACTACATATCAAATATTCAATATATCATCAAGCTACAACAACCAAGAATCAAAATCAAAGCTATCACACTCCAATGATTGATTTGATCAACTATAAAATGACATGAAGACTTGAAGACAGGAACACCGAAATAAGAAGAGAGAAGAACAGACATGAGAACACAAACAAGCTTAAAGTCTTCAAGTTTTGATACATTCGTTCTTCATAAAAATATCCAAAAGAAAAGAGACTAAACTTGCAAAAAAGGTACCTAAGAGTTGGAGGGAAGAATTAATTCTTTTTGTATCTCTAATAATGGTAGATAGAGGAAAGTAAAAATGAACCCGCATGGACAGCTCAACTGATCACAGAGGTGAAGTTTAGGAGAAGAAACCAAGGATCGAGTCTCACCAGCTAGCGGCAGTGTGGGACAACCTCTCAAAGTGAGGGGGCAGGAGCCTGAGTTGCGAAATCCTAGATAATTATTGACTTTCCTAATTTAGGAATAATATTAACTCTCACTAATTTAATGAGTTTATTACCGAAATGGTCTTTCGACTATTACCAATTTGGTCATCGACAATTTTTCATGCCCAATTAAGTTCTCGATTTAAAAAAAATTAACCAATTTGGTCCTTCATTTATTTTGACATTAGACATCCGTTAAA
The DNA here is from genome assembly GCF_003576645.1 of Ipomoea triloba. Lineage (NCBI taxonomy): Eukaryota > Viridiplantae > Streptophyta > Magnoliopsida > Solanales > Convolvulaceae > Ipomoea > Ipomoea triloba. The sequence goes on along the minus strand of NC_044923.1, from coordinate 14,376,989 downwards.
TCGAGACCATATTGGTAATTTTGCTATAGTCAAGGGACCAAATTGGTAATTAATTTTTCACTGAAATGGTCCCTTGATTATAGTGAAATTAGCAATTTGGTTCCGATTTAACGAATATCTAACAGTAAAATAAACGAAAGACCAAAATGGTTAAATTTTTTAAAGTCGATGACTTAATTAGGCACGAAAAATTGTCGAGAATCAAATTAATAATTTTGCAATAGTCGAGGGACCAGGTAAAACAAACGAAGGACCAAAATGATTAAAATTTTCAAAGTCGATGACTTAATTGGGCATGAAAAAATGTCAAGAACCAAATTGATAATTTTGCAATAGTCGATAGACCATTTCGGTAAAAAAAACTCATACTCCCTCCGTCCCATTTTACCTGTCTTATTTTCCTTTTTAATCCGTCCCAAAATATTGTCCACTTTCCTAAAATAAACACTACTACCTTTCTATTTTTCCCAAAATACCCTTGAATTTGAAAGTTTTAATACTCCACAATTCTAGAGAAATGTGCCTAGTCAAATCAACCATACCCATTTCTACAAAGCAAACCCAAACATGTTCAGAATTATTTCTCCTTACTTTTCTAGAGAAATGTGCAGAAGTACAATTCCTTTCTTATTTTTAGTAAAGAAAATGTACTCCGTATAAAGATATTGAAAGTCAATTCACATGGCACATGAATAAGTTGAGGGTAAAATGTGAAAACATGCATTCTCCTACTCATTTCCTAAAACTCCGTGCAAAACCAAAGTATGCCACATAAATCGGGACTGAGGGAGTATATAATTAAGGGCATATCAATTGTAGTACCCGGCATATCAATTGTAGTACCCTCCATTTTCATTCCTTCATTCCCCTCCATTTCCACTTTCAACCAAAGTACATGATAAAATATCTTCACCGTTAACCTATTATGACCACCATCATTATCGGAGACCTCGTTGGTGTTCAAGCCAAAATTGTTGATGAATTGGGTGAAAAATTAACACACTTTGAAGCATGATAAAATACCTTCATGTCAATATGTACTATGTATAATTAAAATCAATTTGAGAAGCAAACAACATATTTATTTTGAAGTATTTTATCATGCTTCAAAGTGTGTTTTTGAAATATATTTTTTTTTCTATAATTGACCGCAACATATATTATATATCAATTAATCAATTTAAATACTTTTTACCATACGACACATTATAAGATTAGATTTATCCCGACAAGTTTTGCAATTGCAAGTCTAAATGGAATTTTAATTTTTTTTTAGTTCTGGTTTGAAATTAAAGCTTGCACGATTATCAAGGTTTCAAATGGTACCCTACAAAAGGCTGTCAAATTGCCAACCTTTTGTATTTTTAATTTTTTTTTTAATACTGAGAGAGTATTGCAAGAATATAAAAATAACGGAGTAATAATGATAAAAGAATTATAAATTTGGTGATTTGAAAGTAAGACTGTTTTTTAAAAAAAAAAAAAAAAGTAAGAAAGTATTACATGGATAAATTCACCCTATGTCTCACAAATTAACACACATTAAAAGTTAAAAATATAATCACTAAATTACTCAACTAAAATAAATTTCAAATTTTGATAGCATTCACAAATTAGAATGATGCATATAAATCTTTCAATTACTTGTGGTCAAGCGGCATAGCTGTGACCTTCCTACCTGAGAGGCACAAATTCGATCCCAGTGTATATATTTGCATACCTAGTGTGTTTTTTGGTGATGCGTATCTAACGGTGCATATTTGTGTGGTGCATTTTCTAACATTAAATGGTGTATATACATAGTGGTGTGGCTGCACTGACCATACGTAATATATATATATATATATATATATATATATAT
>NC_044923.1:14349560-14374816 GCF_003576645.1 Ipomoea triloba | reverse complement strand
TTTCCTTTTTAATCCGTCCCAAAATATTGTCCACTTTCCTAAAATAAACACTACTACCTTTCTATTTTTCCCAAAATACCCTTGAATTTGAAAGTTTTAATACTCCACAATTCTAGAGAAATGTGCCTAGTCAAATCAACCATACCCATTTCTACAAAGCAAACCCAAACATGTTCAGAATTATTTCTCCTTACTTTTCTAGAGAAATGTGCAGAAGTACAATTCCTTTCTTATTTTTAGTAAAGAAAATGTACTCCGTATAAAGATATTGAAAGTCAATTCACATGGCACATGAATAAGTTGAGGGTAAAATGTGAAAACATGCATTCTCCTACTCATTTCCTAAAACTCCGTGCAAAACCAAAGTATGCCACATAAATCGGGACTGAGGGAGTATATAATTAAGGGCATATCAATTGTAGTACCCGGCATATCAATTGTAGTACCCTCCATTTTCATTCCTTCATTCCCCTCCATTTCCACTTTCAACCAAAGTACATGATAAAATATCTTCACCGTTAACCTATTATGACCACCATCATTATCGGAGACCTCGTTGGTGTTCAAGCCAAAATTGTTGATGAATTGGGTGAAAAATTAACACACTTTGAAGCATGATAAAATACCTTCATGTCAATATGTACTATGTATAATTAAAATCAATTTGAGAAGCAAACAACATATTTATTTTGAAGTATTTTATCATGCTTCAAAGTGTGTTTTTGAAATATATTTTTTTTTCTATAATTGACCGCAACATATATTATATATCAATTAATCAATTTAAATACTTTTTACCATACGACACATTATAAGATTAGATTTATCCCGACAAGTTTTGCAATTGCAAGTCTAAATGGAATTTTAATTTTTTTTTAGTTCTGGTTTGAAATTAAAGCTTGCACGATTATCAAGGTTTCAAATGGTACCCTACAAAAGGCTGTCAAATTGCCAACCTTTTGTATTTTTAATTTTTTTTTTAATACTGAGAGAGTATTGCAAGAATATAAAAATAACGGAGTAATAATGATAAAAGAATTATAAATTTGGTGATTTGAAAGTAAGACTGTTTTTTAAAAAAAAAAAAAAAAGTAAGAAAGTATTACATGGATAAATTCACCCTATGTCTCACAAATTAACACACATTAAAAGTTAAAAATATAATCACTAAATTACTCAACTAAAATAAATTTCAAATTTTGATAGCATTCACAAATTAGAATGATGCATATAAATCTTTCAATTACTTGTGGTCAAGCGGCATAGCTGTGACCTTCCTACCTGAGAGGCACAAATTCGATCCCAGTGTATATATTTGCATACCTAGTGTGTTTTTTGGTGATGCGTATCTAACGGTGCATATTTGTGTGGTGCATTTTCTAACATTAAATGGTGTATATACATAGTGGTGTGGCTGCACTGACCATACGTAATATATATATATATATATATATATATATATATATGAACATATGATGACAAATTCTTATGAGAGAAATAAGAACTAAACACAACTTTACATTTAAAAAAATTGAATGCACTAGATCAGATTTTAAAAACAAATGTGGTGACATTTTTGTAATTATCACCAACTTTACTATGGAAACTTGAATACCAAAATCTGCAATTTTTAGATTTTTCTAGGTTTGTTGCACTATTAGTATTAAAATTTTGCATATTTAGTAATTAGTATTAAAAGATCACACTTGCAAAAATGCGAAAATGCATTGCAATTAGAGTTTCGATTTTAGAGTTTATGACTGAATTTTTTGTTTTATTTGGTTTAGTAGTTCATTTTTTACTACTTAAGGTCAAGCATTTAAATTTTTCATTGATTTTATAAAACTTACAAGGTTTGCATATTAGTTGTTAAAGATTGCATATTAAATGTTAAAGTTTGCATGGTGAAATTGATAATAATTACAAAAATGCCACATTTTTTTTTTAAATTTGATCAAATCCGTCAAATTTTTATAAATGTAAAACTATGATTTGTTCTTAATTTTTTTCCTAAGAGTGTGTTCTCAAGAGATAAAGTCATTATATTTGGTCATTGAATTTATCAAATTGTAGCGAATTTAATCTTTGAGGTGACAAATGTTAATTTTGAATGATAAATATAATTTTTCAAAGTCTCTTTTTATCATAATATAATTTTTCAAAGTTAATTTTTTTGTAAACTTGAAACATTTGTCTCCCTAAAAAACACCAAATTACACCTTAGATGGTGCAAATTATTGAATACTTGGCAAACAAAGTTGCAAAATTTATAAAATAATATTAAACTTTTTGTTTTCAACATTTAACTGTCAAATTTAACATTAATCTCATGAACTAATTCAGCCACAAACTTCAACAATTTAGGGGTGAAAGGAAAATGTTGTTTTCTCTCGTGATGTAGTTTCATTGAGTGCCCATGAATTGGTTTAGAAAAATGAATTTAATTATCAATCATGCCACTTCAAGAGGAAAAGTTTGTAAAAAATATAGAAAGAGTATGTAACCTTATAATAGTAAGGTATGTAATTGAGAGATTAAATTGACTACCGAAATAACAAAGAGAAAAATGTTTACACAAAGTATTGATTTAATATTTATAAATAGAAACTAAAATGTCCATGGGAGAAACTCCTGCAGTCCAGTACTAAGCACAGCAAAATTAATTTACATAACTGGAGATCAAATAGGTTTACATTCTTAGCAGTAATCTGAAACATCAGCGAGTGTAAATCATATTGGTCAGGTGCCACATAACTACGGAAGTTTCCACTTCCAACAGGAAATCACAAGAAATTGCTCAAGATTCTACCTAGTCTATTGATTGAAATAATAGCAGGGCCAAGATTTCATTAATAATTCAGTGCTGACGAACAGGGCCTCTCTTATGTTTCACATGGAGATGGGAAAAAGATTGGACTGGAAGGAAAAGGAAATATTCGCATACCTCTTCTACTGTAACCAAGGCTATCCTAAACACGGATGACTGAGGCGCTTGCTGAATCAGCGCTTCCATTATAGTTAAGCTCAACGAAGAAACCCCCTCCTTCACCCCTTGCCAGTCTTCCTGGATTGACACAAATGCACTTCACATCTTCTCCTTCACTTTTACCCTTGACAGAGAGCACCTATCCCCAAACAAAATGATGCATTTTGAGTAATTAATGAGGGGAGTTTTACAGAATAGAACCACTCCAAAGCTTAACAGTTTTGGCAATTCAATTCATTTTTCCTGCACAATACTCTCACAAAGAAAACAATTAACTTGAACAAGCAGAATGCTTACCCTCACAAAGTGTGCCAAGTCTGATGGTAAAATTAGTATGTCTGGGATTAAAGAGATCTGGAGAGTTTCTGGTGCAAGAGAGAAGTCCAAGGGAATGCTCTCAGCTGGTGGATACAGAGGATAAAAGCTGTTCCACAGAATTAAGAAAATAATATATATAAAAAGATGGTTAAGATGGCCGGAAAGATTAGTTCAATCTTCAGTGTGAAGTATGTAATTCCAATAACATTACTACTAGAACATGCCTGTGCTGGTTCAAGACATGATTGGCAAGGGTAGACATGCGTTGCTTGGACCCCCCTTGGGGATTTCGTGAAATCTCCTCTGCACTAAGGTGTTTTAAGATATCCACTGTGCAGCATGCTACTTTAACCTGAATATAACAGCACAGTAAGAGCTGCCCATGCATGAAAAATGCAGTAAGGTAAAAATCATCGTGGCAAAGTGTACCTCATTTGCACAAAATGTTCCTGGATTTGAGATGCTATTTATCTGCAAAGAGACAAAAGAAGCCAGTAATGCTTATGTTATTACCAGAAACTTTTTTTCCTCCTAAAATTAATTTCAAAGAATGCACTGGGTACCTGAAGTATAGTATCAGAAGCTTGAATGTCAAAAGCTGGCTGCAATACAAAACAAATAAGATATTAATTAGATATCAAAAATGTTATCTAAACAACGTGAATGCTTATGAGTATTATGATATGTTAATCACCTGGGGGAAAACAAAGTCATGGTGGGCATCCCGGATAGATGGAACAAGAATCACTTGGGCAGAGGAACCCATATATTCCACATAATCTTTTAACTGAAACCGTTCAACAAAATTGAAAAAATAAACACATACACCTAAAGAGTTTAATGAAACTGTCATTCAATTCTATCGAGTGAACTTAAATACCCTTCCAACAATTTCTTCTTGAAATATTTCATCAAAGGTCTTGTGCACAGTTGCTTTCTTGATCTCCGGATGGTCAGAATCAATGAAGGGTCCTAACTGGAAAAGATTTTTCCACATTTAAGTGAAGCTTATGTCACTTGTTACTGTGATTTGATTTAACCCATGCATGTGTATAAGGAAAGTTGAGGTCATTTACCAGCACAAGCAACTGAGGCTGTTTGCGACGTGCATATGCTAGTAGCTCAGTAAGAGGCTCAAAGAATAGGTTATCAGTTGTTGTAAAAGGCCCTGCAGCAACAATCTGTTCAAATGTTTTAAGTTGAGTAAAGAAAGCACCAACTTAGTTTGTTATTATATATAGTAGGAATAATGCTGGCAAATTATACTATGGACTATGGGTCATTGCAAAGTGGACCGTGGATATATATTAATTTTTAGTATATTGCATGTTCATTTTTAATGTGCTGAAAGTTCATTTTTTGGTAGTGTACCTAAAAATGAACCTTCAAAAAACGAACATTCAATGAACGTTGTGTCAATGGTCCATCTTGTAAGGTGGACCATGGTCCATGATATGATGATTGAATAAGGCTCAATTAGGCTATCGAACTACATGTGAAACTACAATTGGACCATCCAACTCAAAAAAATAAAAAATTGCAATTGGGTCCTTGAACAATTCAAAATCATGCAATTAAACCAAAAGTGACCTATAGCAGCGATTGCTCACTATCGTGTCGGTAAGCTTTTAAATTTTAAATTTTATTATATTTTAATAATTTTAAATAATTTTTTTTAAAAAAATTAAGAGAATTCCCCACCCATAAAAGAAGTTACCTTTTTTTTGTTTCCAACCGGGGATGAAGAGGGGGTGGGGGTTCTTTGTTTAAAAAAAAAAATTATTAAGACATTAAAAATTAACTTTTAAAACGTTGCCATAATGTTAGCAAACAAATAGTACTACAGGTCACTTTAAGTTTAATTCCACAATTTTGAATTGTTTAGGGATCCAATTGCAGCTTTTTAAATTGGCTGGCCCAATTGCAATTTCGTGTGTAGCTTGATGACCTATTTAAGCCTATATTTATATATAAATTTATTTATTTATCTTGATCAAAATGCAAATAGACAAATAAAGAAGCATGCAATATATGCTTCACAGGATCATATAACTGTTGAACATCAACCAATTCTATCATGTGATGTGAAGCATATAAAAGGCCTGTTTATTAGACTAAACAAATTCTTACCCTATAGATCATATTTCATAGGATCAACAATGTATGACAATTAATGCCATTTCTTACCAACATTGTCAGTTCAAAACAATATGATCACTTTTTTTTTTCTTTTTGTAAAACATTTTTTAAAATGTTGGTATTGAGTATCCGGATTTGTATTTCATGATTTTTTATGGAATAGTTCAAGCTTACTACTCACCAATGATAATTCTGACACAGCACCATATGTGTTAGTTCGCTGAAGCTCTTGATTCATGGCTTGTTTCTTTGCAGGATGCAAACCTTCATCGGAAGAAACTGACGAAGGAATATGATCAATAATTTTTGATGCAATCAAACAGTGACCACTAGGGTTATGTCCTTCAACGCCAATCACCTATTCATGGATGGTTTAAAGTTTTTCTTCTTTTCAGTGTTCTGAGGTATTGGCCAATGGCCAGAAAAGCGGACAAATGCATACAAGAGCATGCTTGTTTTCAATACCTGACCAGGGAAGATTGAAAAGTGGTCCAAGTTTTGCAAATCAAGGCGCACACGCTGTCCTCCAGAATGCTCAACACTGTCAAAAATTAATATTTTTAGTATATCATAACATGATACATGCTGGAGGCGTGATTATTTAGAATGTTGTCTTATTTTATTAGTTACATAGTTTAGCTATTTGGAAACTACGAAATAATACATAGTTTAGTACTTTAGTTATTTTGGAAACTACTGTTTTGGGTTTCAAGCAAACCCTGTGTTTTCTTCCTTTCCTTTTCCAACTACTTCTCTTTTGTGTTTTCTTGCCTGTGATGAAGAGCACATCACAGACAACATATAGAGATGCATATATAGAATTTCTTACTTTTTATCAACATAGTGAAATTGATTATTCAATGTTCTAAAAATCACAGGACGTAGAAATAGTAAAGCGTTAACATCCACTGTTAGCAGTCCAAATTTAGAATGTACATTTGAGTTATGTTGGCAGTAGGAAATTTGAGCAAATTGTAAGACATTTCAGGAAAGAAATAGATTTCAAATTCTAATAAAGAACCTCACCTCCCAGCATTCTCCAATTCTTAATACTAGCCAATTATATCCATTAGGCTCAGCTGACTGTATAATATGGTTATATGGCAGAAAACACTGAGGGGGTGTTTGGTTGAAAGATAGATGAATATCCAACACTGTTCATTTTATCACACTACTCATGCAGCCTAAAGACTAGTTGAATCAACTTAACTAATCAAGCACATGCAGCCAGTGTAAGACATCCATGGAGGCAAAACATTATTACTATCAGTTTTATTCAAACAAAGGGAAACGTTTATGCAATTAGCAAGAAACAAGTGATGAGATAATCTTCTTATTACCTACTTTGCAGTAAAATAGGCATTTCTTTCAAGCGTCCTTCTTCCTCACAGCAAATCATGCCAACAGCAAGTAAACTTCTCTGAAACCACAACACCAGATAGAAAAACATATACTTTCCTTTTATACAACAAGCAATTCAGAAATCAGTTATAAACTGCAGAAATGAAGCAAACTAATTTTAAATTTTAATCCCTGATTTGCAAGAGCATGGGAAAGACAAAATTACCTGGGAGGCAACAGTGGGATCTCTAGGTTCCTCAAAGAGCCCAGAAGCAACAAGTGCTCTTGCATGCTTTTTCATGCGATTTTCAAGAAAGTTGAACTGAAAACCAAGATATGTAAGAATTTTATATTGTAGAAAAATATCCACATCTATTCCATAAGAAGATCATAGTACCTTATCTTCAATCCTGTCATACATAAACCTGCAACCTGGTTCAGGTTGAGAACCACTAATTTGCAATGAGCATCTTTTCATAGGTTGCACCCTCTTTATGACATCATCATCATCACCATTATCCTGGTCCTCATTTTCTATTTTTCTGTTATCTGTAACGGATGGCTCATTGAGAGTAAATTGCACTACAAACTTGCTCTTTCTCTGTCCAAAGGGTGTCACTGATTCTAATGGTTTTCTAGAGCCAAACATGCTCCCATTTGAGTTTTGTGCTGAATGGAATGGCTCCCCTTCGAGAGCCTTGGGTCTATTTGTTGGGGAACCAAGAATGTCTTCTTTCATGTCTTCATGTTCATCGTTTAATATCCTGTATTAAAATTGGAGATTGATGCAGTGAGAAATAGAGATATAAAAACTCAGCAATTTAAAGCAAAATTTTTTTTTTTGAAATATAAAGCAAATTTAAAGCAAATTCTTAATCATCTACTTGGAAAACATAAACTAAACTATATTAGCTGTTGGGTAATGCCATTTACTTCCACTGATAATTATTTGGACCGTGATCCATAAACTAAACTCTAGAAAGCTTTAAGTTAATGTACGTTGTCATCACATTAAACATTGGAAGACAGTAATGCAATAAAATTTACTAAAACAATTGAAAAATATCTGAAAATGCTGAACTTAAGGACTATACACACATTGCAATATCGTTGGAGTAGAAATGCAAACCAGGTTCTTTCTTGATAATTGCATCTCTCTGCTCACTTTGTAAATGCTGTAGAAATGCACCCATGTCTGAACTTTTTACAGTTAATTCTAGCCCCCTGTCACATAAGTACATTGAGTCACACTTCAAGCTCAAATTCAAAGAATCCAACCAAAGAAAAAATTCTTAATAAATTTTCAGTTCTTAACAAAATTGGAAACATTAATTGGAACTGTATTCGATTAAAGTAAATTGAATATATTTTCATTGGCTACAACAATTTAATTGTTCGACTAAACTTTAAAAAACAAAAAAAAAAAGAAATAAGGTCCTTTGACTCCCCTAATGAAGTAAATAAATAAAATTACCACCAACAGAAATGAAAAAGACTCATGCAATAGTTATTCCCCACAACAACAACAACAACAACAACCAAACCCTCATTTCAGAATTGTTTTCTTTTCAATTTCAACCAACATTTAACTCTTATAAAGATTTCCTATAATTAAAGGTGAAATTTCTACTTCAATTAGAGAACCCTGCTTATCGGTTAATCATGGAGAATCTGACCTGTTGAGAGAGAAAACCTCCCAGCTGGTGACGAGATCCAAAGGGCTGAGATTGTATTCTATACAAAATGTCAGACCTAATGACAAAAAATTGAAGTTTAGTCAAGGAATTATTATTTGCAGTACTTTTTCTGCCAAAATTTGAAGTTTTTGCCTATCAAAAATTTCAGCACATATTTCTTACATTTACTGATAACATCGTCGTCATCGAGAATGAACCCATTCTTCTTAAATTCAGCTCTGATTTCCTCTTCCATGGTGATTGTGGATGCTGTGATTATAGTTTCGGGTTAGGTTTTGTATGACGGCAGCTGAGAAGGAAAAAAAAAATCTTCTAGCACAAGCTCCACTGGAAATCTGGAATGCAGTTTACCTTCTAGCACAGGCTATACATTACAAATGGACATACATTTCGTTTGAATTGAACAACTATTTCAACTGAACTGAATATGTAGTTAAGTAATTAAACGCAGGAATTGAATATGCAGAAAGTGAATATGCAAGAACATATCGTATGGGTACATAACTTACAAAAATTGATAATTGAAACACTATGATTGCGGGGAAATCGAAAGAAATTTAATGGAGTATAGAGAAAAAACTAAAAGAGGGAAACTGGAAAAACAATGAAAAGAAGCAAAGAATAGCAAACAAACTGGCTGCTGACGAGTCGGTGACGGAGGGCGTGAGTGCGGCGACTAGCGATGCCTGCGACGTCCGGCGAAGGGCTCTGGAACCGACGTTCAACTGAGAGAAAAAGAAGCGAGCGGCGTGTCTACTGTCTAGGGCTAGGGAGCGGCAAAATGGCGGGAATTATTTCCCTCCACTTTCTACCTTTTTTTTTTTTTTTTTTTGAGTACTTCTTTTTCTTTTATTAAAAGAGAAATGACACTTTTTTTTTTCATTATTACACTTTTCCCCTTGAGTTATTCATGTATTTACATTTGCTCCCTCAGTTATGTTAAAAGTGGAAGTCTTTCCCCTTTATTGTTAAAAAGACATTTGTACCTTTAAAATAAGTATTTCATTTATTTTTCTCTCCAACAAATTATTATTTATATGTAGGGATGAGTATGGTTTGATTCAAATCTAACCGGACACTATAACAATCGAACAGAAATAGTAGGGAGGATTTGGTTACGATTTAGAATCGAAATAAAATAAAATAAATGTTGAATTTAGACTATTTTAAAAATAAGAAATAAAATTTAAAATAAATAAATAAATTTTGAATCGGCGGTTTAAAATCGAAACCGGAACCAAAGCAAACCGATTTATCATTTACCAATTGTGTTTGATCATTTTCACATTTATTCTACACATAAGTAGATATGCCAGCGGTTCGGTTTTGGCTCACAATTTTGAAAAATGATAAATCGCAATTGGAACCTTTTAGGAAGGTTCTAGTTTCAATTTAAACCGTCAGTTCACGGTTCTTGGAAATGATAAATCATAATTGGAACCTTTTAGGTAGGTTCCAGTTTCGATTTGAACCGCCAATTCAAAATTTAATTAATTTATTTTTATAAATTGTATTTCTTATTTTTAAAATAGTCTAAATTTAACAATTATTTTATTTTATTTTGGTTCTAAATCGTAACAAGAGCTATTCCTACTGTTTCAATTCGGTTGTTACAGTGTACGGTTAGGTTTAAACCAAACCGTGGTCATCCATACATATAAGCAATAATGTTTTAGAGAAGAAAAATAAATGAAATATTTATTTTTAAGGGTAAAAGTGTCCATTTAACATAAAAGGGAAAAATTGCCAGTTTTAACATAACTTAGGAGGCAAATGTAGATATATGAATAACTCAAGAGAAAAAAGTGTTATAAGCATATATAGCTTAGGGAGAAAAAAATGTCAATTTCCTTTATTAAAATATAAGGTTTCTCAAAACACAATCGGTGGGTCACCACTTGTTGGTTTTACAAGTAGGGATGCATATAATTCTTTATGTACTGATGTATTGGACAAATTAGATGGTACTAACTCAAACACATTGATTGCAATAGTTAGACGAAGGCAGTCAAACGAAAATGATTCTTTCTTTGATTTTGAAGTGGATGATGAGTCAAGGTTGTGCATTTTTTTTTTTTGGAGAGATGGAAAAATGAAGCGGGACTATGCATTGTTTGGAGATTTGTTAGTTCACGATACTAACAAATATGATATGATTTGTGTGGTCCATTTGTTGGTATGAATCATCATTGCATGAATGCCATGTTCGGATGTGGGTTTTTGCTGAATGAGAAGATTGGGTCGATTGTATGGTTGTTTAGGTCATTTTTTAGATTTATGGATTACAAAAGTCCACAACGTATAATGACTAATTAATGCTCTGCTATGGCTGCTACTATTTCTCAAGTTTTTCCAAGTTCATGACATCGGCTATGTATATGGCATATTAGTGAGAATTCAAAGAAGCACATTAAGCGGTTAAGAAATCAAAAATATTTTTTTTAGATATATTCAACTGTTTGCTGAAATACACTAATATAGGGGCAGAGTTTGAGTTTTATTGGATAAGGTATGCTTTTTGATCTATGCTTAAACTTATGTTTATGTGCATTCTGTTGAGAGTTTATGTGTATTCTATTATACAATTCAGTACATTATGAATTTGGATTCCATACATGAGTAAACAGGTATGATATTTCGTAGATTTATTATTATGTGTATTATGTTGAGAGTTTATGTGTATTATGTTTTATAATTCTGTACATTATGAATTTCAATTCCATATCCTAGAAAACAAAAATGATATTTCGTAGACTTATGATTATGTGTATTTTGTTGAGAGTTTATGTGTATTCTATTATATAATTCTGTACATTATGAATTCTGTAAATTTATTGGATAAGGTATGCCTTCTGATCTATGCTTAAATTTATGTTTATGTGTATTCTGTTAAGAGTTTATGTGTATTCTGTTATACAATTCAGTACATTATGAATTTGGATTCCATACATAAGTAAACATATATGATATTTCTTAGATTTACTATTACGTGTATTATATTGAGAGTTTATTCTGTACATTATGAATTTCAATTCCATATCTTAGAAAACAAAAAATGATATTTCGTAGACTTATGATTATGTGTATTTTATTGAGAGTTTATGTGTATTCTATTATATAATTCTGTACATTATGAATTTTAATTCTATACCTTAGCAGACATAAAAGATATAACTTATGCTTATGATTATGTGTATTATGTTAAGTGTTTATGTGTATTTCTCAATGAGTTTCTGTATATGTAGTATATTACTTGAATAGGTTTAGTTAATATATATGTTATGTTATTATAATTCCTAGATTGAAAAGCTTTATCAATATAGAGAAAAATGGTGCCCTCGATTTAACAAAAATAATTTTTCCGGTGGGATTTTATCTTCATAAAGGAGTGAAACTACAAATCACTCTATTTCTATAAGGTTATCCAAGACTGTTGGACTGTGTGATTCCTATAGCTCGTTTGTTAGTGTTGTCTCGTAGTGGAGAAGTAGAGAGAATGGGGAAGATGTTCATTATTCACAAGGTGCACCTACAATAGCTATGGATCATGTCAAGATTCTTTCACATGCTAGAAAAATCTATACAATTGAGATATATTACTTGTTTGAAAAACAGTTTTTGAAAGGGGTAGCATGCTATCAAGATTGTGTGCTATTTGAAGGCGGTGTGTATAAGTATCATGTTTGGAGGTCTGGTGTTGATATTATTAGGCATGGAGTGATTTTTAACATTAGAGAGTTGGATATTGGCTGTAGTTGCAAGTTGTTCACTGAAACAAGGATTATATGTTGTCACTGTTTACGCATTTTTAATGTGCACTGTGTGTCTAAAGTCCGAGAGAAGTATATTCTGAAGAGATGGACTAAAAAAAGTTGTTGAAGATGACAATATAATGTTCATATCGCGTCCACATCTCAAAGTGTTAATGTTGCCTCTTATGTTTGGACTTTAGAAATCACTAGGAAATTTCAAAGGTTGGTTGCTTATTGTCAAGAAACAATGAAGGGCGAAAGAGAAGAGTTGAAGCTGCGTGTGGTCCTATTTTCCTTGAAGATGAAGAATGTGACATAGAATCCTCAAGCGGTGTTATAAAGGATCCATCAAGCAGGCGGTTGAAAGGGTTGCGTAATAAAAGGGTGAGTAGTGTTATTGAAAAGAAATGCAATAAAGCAAGGGGACGAAAACATCTTGCTCATATATATAGTTGCATCTAAAAAAAATCAGTTGTTCAGTCTCAAGCTGAAAATGCTATTTCTAATATTGTTGGAGATGGGTATCTTGTGCATCCAAGGTCTGGAGGTTCAAATTTTTGTAATTTTAGGTCAATAACAAATTTAGATGATAATCAAAGTGTACCTTAATGTGTGTATGAATTTAGTGATATAGTTTGATTTGTGTATAAGTGTTTTTTTCTGTTAGTTTTTTTTTTCAAATTAGAAGTGCGCCACATTCGTCGTGGCGAATAGAGTTTGCTGCATCTCATCATTACTCTTCATACGTCGCTCACTGTCTAGTAAAATGTCACGGAACGCCAAAAAGGAGATATGTGTTTCTCTTGCATGGATTGCTGATGTGACCAAATGAAAGTCATCCCCTATTTGAGACAAGGTATGTGCAACCAAATCCTCATCTGAGACCGACGATTGAACCAAGGCTAGGTTGTTAGCAAGTGTTTGCATCACTTGCAGATAGTCAAAGAAATTTTGATCCACGAGAATTGTTTGCAAGTTTGGACTTCAAAGATATGACACGAGTCACACGACCAAAAGAAGCGTTTGCGAAGCTTGCTGCTAATTTCTCCCTGTTAGGAACATCATGTAATAGGTTTTGATGATACCAACTGTTAAGTAGAAATCCCCAAGTCTCGATGCATAGGCAAAAACGCTGTAAGTTCGACAAGTAAACCAAGAGCGAAAATACAACCGGGTAACTTTGAGCTCAACTCGGAAAATATTTAAGCTTGAGGGAAATTTGTTTGAACATCTTAGAAGTCTCGTGTGTTGTAATCATATAGACAGATCAGAAGAAAGCATGGGACAACACTGGAGGAATAAGGGTCTGCGAGACATCAACTAAGTCTCGAGACATAAGCAGAGTTCGAGAGGTAGGACCTCTCGATACAGTTATCCAGTTCGAGACATAAACAGAGTTCGAGAGATAGACCTCTCGATATTTGAGTTCGAGACATTAAGCAATCAAGATATCAACCTTGGTCTCGATACACTAACAATTCTCCAACAAAGCTGAATGACGGTCATACTTAAAGTCTGGAGAAGAAGAATATCATGGAGATGGAATAATGAAGAGGTGCCGAACGTGAAGATTTCAAAATGGGCGGAAATGGATGACACGTCAGATTTCCACCACAAACGGTCAAAAGGTGCACCAATGCTGAAGTGGTCTGATTCCCTACAAACAAGGAATAATGGGAATATAAAAAGAGTAACTTTTACCAAAAGACGAAAGTGGAGCATGGACTCAAGAAAAGTGAACTATGGAACATTCACTACAAGACAAAGAGGTTCAAGTTACAAGATCACCACTCCATGAAATATGCTGAAAATATGCAAGACCCATGATCAGCATGGGAGACAAATTTCAAACGGAATAATTTTCCCTCCAACGGAATTATTCCTCTACTCTCATATATAAGGACGTAAAGACACAGAAGAAAAAAAGGGGAAAAGAGAGAAAAAGGAGTTAAAAAGAAAAGAGGTTCGAAATTCTTAAGAAGTGTCTGTCTAAAACGTTCAAGTGCAAGTGCTTAACTTGGAATATCATCCTGATATTCAAAACAGCGAGAAAACACATCTTAGTGTTTCAAGAGAGTTACAAAGCTTAAACTGTTATACATCCAGAAGGTGACCGAAGCTGCTCTACATCGAAGTTGATTCAACGATAGCTTGTGGTCAGATTGGAGTCTGTTACATTCAACTGTGACAACCAAAAACACCTTGCTTTGGATTAAGCAAGAGAGGTGGAGTAACCTGGCAGCTGTCCGAGTGAAAGAAACCTGAGGCTTGACGCGGGCTTGGTGATCAAAGGTCAAGTGCTCGAGAGGTGGAGTAGCTGGAAGCGGGGAGAAAGACCTTGGAGAGGCGGAGTAACCTGGGAGCTGTCTTGTGAAGATCCTGAGGCTTGACGCGGGCTTGGTGATCAAAGGTCAAGTGCTCGAGAGGTGGAGTAACAAGAAGCGGGGCGAAAAACCTGAGGCTTGAGGCGGGCTTCGTGATCAAAGCTCAAGCGCTCGATATTGTACTAAAAAGGGAAGTTTTTAGTGCAATCCTTCCAGGGAGTTTCTGGAAGAAGAGTGGACGTAGGCGGGTTGGCCGAACCACTTAAAAATCTCTCTTGCATTTACTTACTGTTTTTATCTCTCGCTAACCTCTCGATTGCACTGCATATAAACACACCTCTCGAACTAACTCAAACTCGTGCTAACTAAAAGGGGATAACATTTCCGCTGCGCATAAAACTTTGTCTTCACCTCGTGAGGTATCGAACCTAAACATCCTAAGTTCAATACACACGAGAGGTCGAAAAGATTTGCAAAATCTTATACAAGTCTATTCCCCCCCCCCTCTAGACTTGTACCCCATCCCCTTGGGACCAACAATTGGTATCAGAGCAAGTTCTCTGATCGATATAAACCTTTGTTTATATTGCCTAGAGATCCTTCTTTGAAAAATCTTCTTAAATATTTTCAAAGCACGAGATAATTTTTCAATATGGACAGCATGTTGTCGAGACATCTTCTCTTTGATCTTAGCAGGTTTGACGACTGGAAAACACGCATGCTTGCGTACTTATCAGCCCTCCATGATGAGATGGCCGAGGTTATAACTTCTGGACCAGTCAAGATCCTAATGGTTAATACTGCTGCAGTTCAAACCCAAGAAACACCAAAGTACATCCCAAAACCTAGGGAAGAATGGACCAGTGATGATAGGAAGAGAAACAACCTGGACAATATTGCCAAGGATATTCTCTTCAGAGCTATAGACGAAACCATCTTCCCAAAAGTGAGGAAGTGCAAAACGGCAAAAGAGGTATGGGATACTTTGATGTTAATTGGTGAAGGTGACGAACAGGAAAAGGAAAACAAGCTCACCGTGGCCATGAAGAAGTTCGAAGACTTCAAGATGAAGCCAGGAGAGAGCATCGACAGCATGGAGTCTCGGTTCATGAAGCTCACAACCGAGATCAGTGACCTTGAAAAGGAGATCCCACAAAAGGAGCTGAACCTGAAGGTCTTACGTGGCCTCACTAAGGAGTGGGAAGTAAAGGTGATCACGATGAGAGATCACCGAGATCTGAAGGAAACCACAACAGACAAACTCTTCCGGGATCTCAAAGCCTTCGAGTTCGAGATGTTCCCAAGAGATGAGGACATTGTGGATCGACGAAACGTAGCACTTGTTGCTGAGCAACCATCCACATCTTCAAGGTCAGACTCTAATCCTATGAATGTTATGTCTGACGAACAGTTTGCTCTCTTTGTGAGAAAGTTCAGGAAATACATGAAGATGAACCAGGAGAGCAACAAAAGTTCACCTTCCTCCTCAAGAAGGAAAAATGAGAGATATCCATCCAGAAGGACGGAGGAGGAAAATCAGGGTCTATGCTACAACTGTAGAAGACCGGGACATTTCAAGGCCGAATGCCCTTACCCACTAGTAAGCAAGCATCAGGGCCAAGAAGGCAAGGATTCCAAGAGAATAGAGGAATCCAGGGAGAAGCCAACACAAGGTGGCTTCAAAGGATCATCAAAGACGTATCAGCGCAGGAAGGCGCTTGTTGCTGAAGAATTCGAGAGGACAATCGAGGAGTCCGAGACGTCGAGCTCCAGCGAAAGCAGCAGCAGCTCAGAGGATGAGAGGGGGCTCATCTGCTTATACACCGAGGAAGAGGAGAATCAATGCCTAATGGCCATTGACAACGAGGTAACCTCTACTCCTACATCTCGCTGCTCTACTTCTACCTCTCGTTGTTCTTCATTTAAAAGCGATGAGGACCCCTTCGAGATGTTGGAATCGCTCAGAAGGAACCTTAACATCGCCAATAGCACTCATGCTAGAGTGATGGATGAAAACAGCAAGCTAACTGCTGAAAGAGATATGCTTAAGAACGTCTCGAAAGAGAATTTGGAGCTGACTCTCAAAGTAAGTGAGTTAGAAGCCAAAGTAATCCTACTATCTGAAGAGTGCAAAGCTCGAGAGACGAGAGAGCTTAATCTTCGAAAGGTCATAGCATCATACACTAATTCCTCCAAAGCTATGGAGAAAATGGTGGTTGATCACAGACCTACAAGTGATAGAACCGGTCTAGGGTTCCATCAAGACCATCTCTCGAGAGATAAACAGACCAATGGTTTGGGAACTTCAAGAAATGGAGGATCTCAACCCAAACCAAATAAAGGTCATAAAGGACCAACAGAAAAGACCAGAGTAGCTATTCATAAACCGTCCCTATACACCAGCAATGGAAAGTATAGGAAAGCTACGAAGAATGGCCGGGTAAACAATATCGAGAGATCACCTTGCTATCTCTCGCAAGGCCATTCCAAGTACAAAAAGAGCTACACTCCATATAATGCACCTCAAGGCAAATATGGAAGGTCTGAGATCCACATAGTTAGGAACTCACGGATGGAGAAAGGAAGACTCTATCCATCTAGTGAGAATTGGTCATCAAATCACAAGTTCTGGAAGAAACCTCACTTTCAGCAATTTCACATGACCAAACAGCGTATGAAAGGCATGGTGCATAAGCCGGTCGAAAAGTCTCTACCTAAGTTGATTTATGCACCAAAGAGGCCTAAAACCTTTGCTAGCATTCCTTATAATTATCAAACGTACAATGGCTACATTGCGCCTAGGCCTGGAATAATGGGCACAAGGTATAAATGGATGCCTAAACTCACTAACCCACCAGGACCCAAAGTTTGGGTACCTAAACTTGCTTGATTTCCTTGCAGGACACCAGGGACGTGTGGTTCATTGACAGTGGATGTTCGAGACATATGACTGGAAATCTAACACTGCTTGAGAACATCCAACCTATCGAAGGTCCCTTGGTGACATTTGGCGACAACGAGAAGAAGGGGCGCACAAGAGCTGTTGGTGAAATCCAAAAGAATGAGCTGGTTATTAAAGGAGTGTCCTACGTTGAGGGGCTCAAGTTCAATCTCCTTAGTACAAGCCAGTTCTGTGACAAGGGCCACAAAGTTGTCTTCACCAAAAGCAAATGCCAGATTATGAGCGAGGAATCTCTCGAAGTCGTCTTGGAAGCAGCAAGGAAAGGAAACATGTACATAGTGGATTGGAGGTCTGCAAAACCATCCCTATGTATGCTAGCAAGGAGCAAGGAAGATTTATGCTGGGATTGGCATAGTAAGCTTAGTCATCTGAACTTCAAGACTATCAACAAGCTTACTAAGAGGAACTTAGTGGAAGGACTGCCCAAAGTGACGTTTCGAAAGGATAAAATTTGTGAGGCATGTCAACGTTGCAAACAGATCAAATCCTCTTTCAAGAGCAAAGCCGAGACATCATCCACTAGACCATTAAGTCTTCTTCACATGGACTTATTTGGCCCAGTGGATCCACCCAGCATAAAGGGAAAGAAGTACACTCTTGTGGTAGTAGATGACTACACAAGATTCACATGGACCGTGTTCTTAACCAAGAAAAGTGAGACAAAAATTGCCCTGCCAAATCTCTTGAAGCAAGTTCAAGTTGAAAAGGATGTCTCGATACTAAAGATCCGGTCAGATCAAGGTGGAGAGTTCATAAATCAAGTAATCGAGAGCTACTGCAACGAGAACGGGATTCATCATCAACTGTCAGCTGCTCGAACGCCTCAACAGAACGGGGTTGCTGAAAGAAGGAATAGAACTCTCAAAGAAGCCGCAAGGACCATGCTCTCACAAGCCAACATATCACAAGGATTTTGGGCAGAAGCAATCAACACAGCGTGCTAAACCCAAAATCGGTCCTTGATCGTGAAAGGAGTTGGAAAGACTCCATATGAGTTGTGGAATGAAAGAAAACCGAATGTAAGCCACTTCCACACATTCGGGTGCAAATGCTATATCCACAACAATGGGAAGGCTCAACGAAGAACTTTTGAAGAAAAGGCAGATGATGGAGTATTTCTAGGATACTCATCAACAAGCAAAGCATTCAGAGTCTTCAACAAGCGGAGTTTAGTGGTTGAAGAGTCCATACATGTTACCTTTGATGAAAGGGCATCGACAGATCAACCATCAAAGACAACGGAAGCAGCTGAGGAAGATCAGCCAGAGTCTATCGAGAGATCAAACTTACCTCTCGAAGACAAGCAGTCTATAGTTCGAGACGTAGCGGAACTCCAGTCAGAATCAGATGATGAAGAGTCTACCAAGAAGAAAGCTCCTGACTCAGTTGATCAAATCCAGATCATAGATGTTCAACCCACATCTCAATCTTCAACGGAAGCATCAACTGAGGAGCCACAACCCAACCTAAGATGGTTGAAGAGTCACCCTGCTAATCAAGTGATTGGAGATGTACGTGACAGAGTTCAAACCAGATCAGCATACAGAGAAAGCATGTTTGCTTGCTTTCTATCTCAAATAGAGCCCAAGGTGATCGATGAGGCTCTATGTGATCCAGATTGGGTGCAAGCCATGCAAGAGGAACTTCATCAGTTTGAACGGAACGATGTTTGGGAACTAGTTCCGAGACCTCATCATCAGAATGTCATTGGTACAAAGTGGGTTTTCAGAAACAAGATGAATGAGGATGGAGTTATTGTTAGGAACAAGGCCAGACTTGTTGCCAAAGGCTACTGTCAGGAGGAAGGAATAGATTTTGATGAAACCTTCGCTCCAGTGGCACGTCTCGAAGCCATACGCATCTTTCTCGCATATGCCGCCTTCAAAGACTTTAAGGTATATCAAATGGATGTCAAGAGCGCTTTTCTGAACGGACTTCTCGAAGAAGAGGTGTACGTTGAACAACCTCCGGGTTTCTTGAAGGACGTGGGAGCTGACAAAGTATACAAATTAAAGAAGGCACTTTACGGCTTAAAACAAGCTCCGAGAGCTTGGTATGATACCTTATCCTCTTTTCTACTTCAGTGTGGGTTCACCAAAGGCCTAGTGGACAAAACATTGTTTAGAATTAAGGACGGGGATCACATCTTATTGGTGCAAATCTATGTGGACGATATCATTTTTGGAAGCACCAATCCAGACTTGTGCGAGAAGTTCTCCAGGTTGATGAAAGGGAAGTTCGAGATGAGCATGATGGGAGAACTCAACTACTTCCTTGGATTACAAGTGAGACAGCTTAAGGAAGGTATCTTCATCAATCAGGAGAAATACACCAAGGATCTGCTCAGAAAATACAATATAGAAGGGAAATCCTCAGTCAAAGTACCCATGGGAACCTCTCTACGTATCGATGTCGACAGTGAAGGTCGAGAGGTTGATCAGACTACTTATCGAGGTATCATCGGATCTCTTCTCTATTTAACTGCTAGTAGACCAGATATA
Organism: Ipomoea triloba; assembly: GCF_003576645.1. Lineage (NCBI taxonomy): Eukaryota > Viridiplantae > Streptophyta > Magnoliopsida > Solanales > Convolvulaceae > Ipomoea > Ipomoea triloba. Next base: position 14,354,796 of record NC_044923.1, on the reverse strand, counting down.
TCCTTTGCAGTAGGTGTATGTGCTAGGTTTCAGGCAAGTCCTAAGGAAAGTCACTTAAATGCATCTAAAAAGATTCTTAGATATCTCAAAGGTACGCAAAGTGTTGGACTTTGGTATTCGAGAGGTGGATCTTTCGAACTTATGGGTTACTCAGATGCGGACTTTGCCGGCTGTAAGATAGATCGAAAAAGCACATCAGGGACATGTCAGTTTTTAGGTGGAAGACTTGTCTCATGGTTTAGCAAGAAACAGCATTCAATAGCTACAAGCACCGCTGAGGCAGAGTATGTAGCAGCTGGAAGTTGCTGTGCTCAGGTTTTATGGATGAAGCAACAATTACTGGATTATGGGGTTGAGTGTAAGGAGGTTAAGATCATGTGTGACAATACAAGTGCTATTGCCATCACCCACAATCCAGTGTTACATTCTAGAACAAAGCATATTGATATTAAGTATCACTTCATCCGAGACCATGTTGAGAGGAAGGACATTATTTTGGAATATGTTGCAACGGAGGAGCAACTAGCAGATATTTTCACAAAAGCGCTATGTGAAAATAGATTCTCTCAACTAAGGTTAGAATTGGGAATGATAGAATTGGGATGAATGGTCAAATCTTATCTTCTTGTATTTAGTGCCATGAACTGTTTCGCATGTGAGGGGCGGTTTCATCAACTTTATGGCAGCTTTGGAGTTACACAAGCATTGAATGGTCATTCATATTGCATCCCGTGACTCAAAAGTGATAACCTTATTGGGCTATAAATAAGAGGGTTTCTTTCAGAAGTTCATACCATCAACTTCCCATGGAGAAAAAGAAAGGAAAAGATGATGTTCCATTCTTTTATAGAGGAAAGAAACCGGCAGTCAAGTCCAAAGATTTTCAAGGAGAAAACTATCCAGAATCAACGAAGGGTGAACAGATTACGGAGCTTCCTGATAATCCAAGCAAGAATCCTATTCCCATCCAAGGTGAATGGATCCCCAAATACGAGGAGATCCACAACGATGGGATACTGGAATCGGGAGAAGAGTCCTGCACAAGAGGGACTCCTACTGCTGCACATTCTGGAAAAGGGCCTTCCTCAACCAAATGGAGAACCAAGGGAAATGGAGAGGAAGACCAGATGGGACTTTCTGAGGTCAGCAGCAGTCAAAGGGGTGATCATACCTAATCCAAAGACCTTAAGAGGATTAGCGATGAAGATGGTCACTCCCAACTACAGTAAGCAGCTCCGGAGAGAAGAACAAGAAAAGGGAATAGCCACCCCTAGTTCTGTTATTAGACAAATAGGACTTTAGATGGCTAGTTCCTGCTTTAACGATAGATTCCTATTAGGCTGACCAAGGCCAAACAAAAGTTTCTAGGGAATTTAATAGGATATTGATTCATATGTAATGTATCTGGAAATCACTAAATGAACTTAAGGATATGTTCCAAGTGATATCTTTTAAATGAATCAAACTTGTTTCTCTCGCAATCTGTGTTCGAAAGGTAGTTCGAGAGGTCACCCGATCAGTTTGTCTATATACGTTATGTCTCGAAGAAGGGTAGTTCGAGAGGTCACTTCGAAAGATAACAAACTGATATCTCTAAACGGAGGAATAAGGAGGGTTAGGGATCAATCACTCAGGGGGAAGATCCTTAACCAGATCAAGACGGAGGAATAAGGAGGTTTAGGGATCAATCACTCAGGGGGAAGATCCTTAAACTCATGTGGAAGACAATTCACCTTCGAGAGGTGAATCTGATATATGAGGGGAAACGGCTAACTTTGGATATTAATGCTAGCCACGTGGTCATCGGTTACTGACGGTTTTTCGCACTTAAGGGCATTATCTTGATTAATGGGAGCATGCCTGTATAAACATCTCATTATATCCCACTATCCAAAAACCGCATTATACTTTACCAAAATATCCTTACCATACATTACATACATAACCGTTATAAAGGGTATTTCTGACCTTTTACTTCTTTGAAATTAACCGGTATCTTTTCTCGGATCAAATATTCAACCCTACCCATATATCCAACCCGAATCCACATGATATAAAAGCCAAATCCTTCTTCTTTACCCGGATTCAAGCTAAAACCGTTTACCCAAAATCCCCAAATACTAAACGCAGTACACATTCCCTCCAAAACATCTAACCTTCATCAATGGCGTCCGAATCCTCTACATCAACCTCATCTTCCGACGCATATCAGAGGGAGTTGCTACACATTCGCTCTCAGATCAAACAAGTCAAGGCGGGGAGTATCCTTGACAGAAATGGCTTCATCACCAACTCCCCTAATCCAAAAATGGCGGAAAAAGTCCTGAAGAAGTTTGAGAAAGCAGGACTGATGAAATACATGACGCACGACTACGGGACCGTTCACCCCCTCGACTTCACAGAATGGTTCGCAAATGCCAAGGTCACGAAGGGTAAAATCGAAAGCCGCTTTAATGATTTTCCCATCACAACATCTGTAGGTGACCTCAGAGCGGCATTTGATTTCGCGTCATCGGAGGAAGCAGTCAAGCATCTATCGGATTACGACTTGGACAAGCAAGCTTTCTGGGAGAAAATCCGACTAGCGACTGCACCACCCAGAGCATCCTCTGCCCTCCGCAAGTACCACCTAAAGGAGAGGTTTGCTCTCGCTGCCGACCTAATCATGAAGTTTGTGCTCGGCAAGGTGTCCGGAACTGACGAGGTTAGTCTAGACCTCCTCAAAATCCTCCATGCCATTTGGAACAACAACAAGCTGGACTGGGCACATATTATCTTCAACTTCCTCCAACAGCAAGTGATGCGCTCAGTCTCCAACGCCAACCTGTCGATCAGTAAAAAGGTTGGTTTCGGCTTTGTTGTGCAATTTCTCCTAAGCCTGAAGGGCTTCGAACTGAGGGAGGGAAAAGAGATTCATCGAAATACCTATATGGGTAGGACGAAATCTCTAGTCCCCAAAACTAAAGGTGTTAAGGCTGCACCTTCTCCCTCACAGCCAAAAGGAAGGGGCAAAAGGAAAGCCCAAACCGAGGAAAAGAATTCTGATGATGAACCTCTCGATGTACTGAGACAAAGGGTTCATCTGCCAAAGAGGGCTAGGAAAGCCAAAACTGTTGCTGTCACCCGGGTTCAAGAGGTGGAACCGTCAGTTATACAAGTACCCTTCGAGGACAGGGCACAAGCCCAGGGGGAACCTCAGGCTACACTGGCCACTGAGGTTGAGAGAGTGCCCCCTACCAGGTCCCTGTCAAGAGATTTGTGTGTTAATGATGATATTACTGCTGAGGGTACTGGTGACTCTGTTGGTTTATCTCGAGAGATGGCTCGAGAGGTTGAAGGTACTGGGATCAGTGATCCAGTACAAGGAGATGCAGAAGAACCATGTGAGATGGTTCGAGAGACAGACTACACAATCAGGGTGGGAAATGATCTCTTGGAGCATAGTCGAGAGATCACAGCTCAGATAGACGAAGCAATCTCTGCTACTGAAATCATCTCTGATGGGCGGGATGACTTATATGAAGAAGTTTCCACTCAGTTGGCAGTGGANGCAGTCAAAGGGGTGATCATACCTAATCCAAAGACATTAAGAAGATTAGCGATGAAGATGGTCACTCCCAACTATAGTAAGCAGCTCCGGAGAGAAGAACAAGAAAAGGGAATAGCCACCCCCAGTTCTGTTATTAGACAAATAGGACTTTAGATGGCTAGTTTCTGCNGATATCAGGCTCGCCACTGCCATCTCCTTGGGACAGAACGTTGAGTTCACGAGAGGGCCAGGAGAGACCTCTGGGGTTGCTCACGATGATATTGCAACAGCCGCAATCCCACTGTCCCAAGTCAGCAACTCTGCTCTGGACGAACAGGTAGAAGTTTCGAGAGGTGAATCCGAGACCTCTGAAGCACTTCAAGTGGCACCTAACACCGTTCTACTTTTGCCACCACCTGAGTCTACACCCTCGACCACTACTGATGAAGCACAGACAATTCGAGAGGGTGAAGTTCCGTTGCTCACACTGCCGGGTTTTACTACTGCTCTTGAAATAATCATCATCCCAGACTCATCGGAGCAGACTGAAGAGCAACACAATGAGCAACTTGAGCAGAATGCCCCAAGTCCTGCTGGTTCGAGGAGTACTGATGATACCATCGAAGGTGGAAACCCGGAAGCACCNAATTCACCTTCGAGAGGTGAATCTGATATATGAAGGGAAACGACTAACTTTGGATATTAATGCTAGCCACGTGGTCATCGGTTACTGACGGTTTTTCGCACTTAAGGGCATTATCTTGATTAATGGGAGCATGCCTGTATAAACATCTCATTATATCCCACTATCCAAAAACCGCATTATACTTTACCAAAATACCCTTACCATACATTACATACATAACCGTTATAAAGGGTATTTCTGACCTTTTACTTCTTTGAAATTAACCGGTATCTTTTCTCGGATCAAATATTCTACCCTACCCATATATCCAACCCGAATCCACATGATATAAAAGCCAAATCCTTCTTCTTTACCCGGATTCAAGCTAAAACCGTTTACCCAAAATCCCCAAATACTAAACGCAGTACTCATTCCCTCCAAAACATCTAACCTTCATCAATGGCGTCCCAATCCTCTACGTCAACCTCATCTTCCGACGCATATCAGAGGGAGTTGCTACACATTCGCTCTCAGATCAAACAAGTCAAGGCGGGGAGTATCCTTGACAGAAATGGCTTCATCACCAACTCCCCTAATCCAAAAATGGCGGAAAAAGTCCTGAAGAAGTTTGAGAAAGCAGGACTGATGAAATACATGACGCACGACTACGGGACCGTTCACCCCCTCGACTTCACAGAATGGTTCGCAAATGCCAAGGTCACGAAGGGTAAAATCGAAAGCCGCTTTAATGATTTTCCCATCACAACATCTGTAGGTGACCTCAGAGCGGCATTTGATCTCGCGTCATCGGAGGAAGCAGTCAAGCATCTATCGGATTACGACTTGGACAAGCAAGCTTTCTGGGAGAAAATCCGACTAGCGACTGCACCACCCAGAGCATCCTCTGCCCTCCGCAAGTACCACCTAAAGGAGAGGTTTGCTCTCGCTGCCGACCTAATCATGAAGTTTGTGCTCGGCAAGGTGTCCGGAACTGACGAGGTTAGTCTAGACCTCCTCAAAATCCTCCATGCCATTTGGAACAACAACAAGCTGGACTGGGCACATATTATCTTCAACTTCCT